>NW_011494882.1:2589936-2592970 GCF_000754665.1 Bison bison bison
CTTGGTTTTTTTTTTTTTTTTGGCAAGAAGTTCAATTTTCTAAATTTAAGGTAATTTCTCTATTTTTGCCTTCCCGCCTCCTGCCATAGAAGCAGAAAGTTTATCTCAGTCGGTTGGAGGTAATTCAGGTTTCCTTAGTACATTTCAGGTTCCCCTCTGAGTACACTCAGGGTTCCCCTTGAGTTGCTTCTCAATCCTAGTCGTTTTCATAGAGCTCAGGCTGGGGATTGGAGTGATGATGCAGGGTGACATTTGTCATCCATCCAGCTTGTCCTGCTGGTCCTCAGCTGCTCATCCACTCCCAGCAAAATGATGTTGCTTCCCTTAGCTCACTTGGTGTCTCTCTGCTGAGCTAGTTCAGACCATCACAGAGATGAGGGACAGTTTTAGCTGGTCTCTCAACTGTTTGCAGTTACATTATTTTAAGGCCAATGTGTCTCATATTCTAGTGCATTTCAAACTTTATGTGCATCCTAGCCTCTTGGAGTCATGGTAAAATGAAGCTTGTGACTCTGTAGGATGGGATTAGGGCAGGGTCCAAGTATCTGCATTTCTAACAAATTGCCAGGTGATGCTGAGGCAGCTGATCCACAGACCACACTTTGAGTAGCAAGGCTGTAGGGACCATAAAGGCTCTCACTTAAATGGAGCTCTCAGGCTCTATCTCTTCTGCTTGCTTGGGGGAAGTAATGTGATAACACGGAAAGATTTAGTTAGATGGTTGCAAATGCACTCCCCCTTTCCACCTCTAGGGAACGTTACTGCTGAAATGAATGAAAGAATAGCACTTCCCTAACTCACCGACTCGATGGACATGAGTTTGAGTAAACCCCGGGAGTTGGTGATGGACAGGGAGGCCTGGCGTGCTGATTCATGGGGTCACAAAGAGTTGGACACAACTGAGCAACTGAACTGAACTGAACTGAAGATATTCCAGCGGTGAAGGCAATGGCACCCCACTCCAGTACTCTTGCCTGGAAAATCCCATGGGCGGAGGAGCCTGGTAGGCTGCAGTCCATGGGATCACTGAGTCGGACATGACTGAGCGACTTCACTTTCACTTTACACTTTCATGCATTGGAGAAGGAAATGGCAACCCACTCCAGTGTTCTTGCCTGGAGAATCCCAGGGACAGGGGAGCCTGGTGGGCTGCTGTCTATGGGGTCGCACAGAGTCAGACACGACTGAAGCGACTTAGCAGCAGCAGCAGCAGCAAGATGTTCCAAAGGCTTCCCTGGTGGCTCAGTGGTAAAGAATCCACCTGCCAACACAGGAATAGATTCCTGTATTCCAATACAGGAATTCCTGCCAGATGCAGGAAACTCTGATTCCATTCCTGGGTTGGGAAGATCCCCTGGAGAAGGAAATGGCAACCCAGTCAAATATGCTTGCCTGGGAAATCCCATGGACAGAGGAGCCTGGTGGGCTACAGTCCATGGGGTCGCAAAAGAATTGTACACGACTTAGCGACTAAGCAACAAAGATGCTCTGAAGGCTCTTTTCAAGTAGCCAGGTAGGCTTTGTTAGAATGATGTCACTCTTGACATTCACCATGACTTTATCATTTATCTTGTTCCCATGCACCCCACCTGGGAGAAGAAAAAGAAGACACCCTTTCCTTTTGTGTGGTCTTCTTGGTATTTATGCCCTCATACCCTTGCCTTGAGTGTAGATTAGACTGAATGCTGCAGAAGTTTTGGGATGTCACTTCTGTGGTTTACAAAACCATTGACTTCCTTCTTGGACACCTGCTCTTTCTTGGATCCTGGGGGTGTGCAAGCTGTCATTCTGTGAGCAGTTTTATGGGGAGAACCATATGCTGCAGCAAGAAACTGAGACCCTGAGCCCCAGAGCCTGCAACGAACTGAATCTTGGGAACAACTGTGTGTGAGCTTGTAAGTGGATGCTTCAGTTCCAGCTCGGTCTTGAGATGCCTGCAGACCCAGCTACAGACCTGGAGCCAGAGGTGCCCAGCTAAGATGCTGCTGGATTTTTGACCCACAGAAACTGCTGTTCTCAGTTTCTAAGTTTTGGGGTAATTTGTCATGTAGCGATAAATAATGAATATACCCATCTAACTCAAGATGACAGGCATTTAGGAAACGCCATAAAAATGTCCCATGAAGACTGTTGTTTAGTCTCTACTTATGTTCAACTCTTGCCACCCCAGGGACTGTAGCCCCCCAGGCTCCTCTGTCCATGGGATTTCCCAGGCAAGAATACTGGAGTGGGTTGCCATTTCTTTCTCCATCTTCCTGACCCGGGGATGGAACCCCAGTCTCCTGCATTGGCAGGCAGATTCTTTACAACTGAGCCATGGGGAAGCCCCCCATGAAGATAGGGCACAATTAATATAAAAAAGGAAAGAATCAGAATTCTGGTTCTAGGGTGGCTACTTGGTCTGAGGCATTCAGTGAGTGGCTCCATATGACACATATATCTATATTTACACATTGTGACCTTTAGCCTTTTTTCTTTTTTTTTTAATGTGCAACTCTTGGGTGTCTGAGTTTGAAACTCAGCTTAACCTTTGTAGCAATAAAGTGACTACACGGCTTATCATCTTGCCTTGGAGAGAAGAAAACTGGTGAAACCAACATTTCTCACGTTGCTGAAATCTCCAGGCTGGCAGGAACTGAAGGTTCTTTCTCCACCGCGCCTTCTCTAGTCTCAACAGCTGAGTTTTCTGACTACAAGAAAACCACCTTTGATTATATAAAGGTATTAGGAGTTAGGGAAACACTAGGCCTTTTGTTACTAGCAATCTGGAGCGTTTAGGAAGCAAAGCCATGGGGGTGGGGGTAACCCCTGGAAAGTTGGGCGGGTTTTGTGTCGGCTCCGGCTCTGGGGCTTTCATCAAACCTCTGGGAGAGGAATTCCTAGTTTTTTCAAAGTTGGGCCACACGGACCCCGAAGGCCTAGAAAGCCGCGTCCCTAAGCCCTCAGGGTTTACGACCCCTCCCCCGATACCCGCGCAGCCGGGGGCGTCCCGGAGGAGGGCGACCCCCGCGGGTCCCAACTTCCCGCCGCGAGG
>NW_011494882.1:2593455-2605538 GCF_000754665.1 Bison bison bison
TGCGCTGGGGGTCGGCAGCGTGGTGGGGGTGGGATCGGACCGCGGCGAGGGGCGCCCCTTGCTCGGGGACCGCGTCCGGAGAGCGGCCAGCGCGGTCCGGGTCGCTCACCAGGTGGTTCTCATTCATTAGACTTTCTTCCCTGTGGGGAGAAAGAGCCAGGGGCCTCACGCCCAGTTCACAGGTGGGGAGAGTGAGGCTCGACACCGGGCGGGTGGGCTTCTGCGGCCCCCAGCGCGCCCCGGATTCCCCGCGAGGCGTGTCCAGGCGGCGGGACCTCGCGTGTCAGCCTCCCCTATACAGACAGGTTTGTGCTCGGTTGTCGGGACCGCGCACGGAGGATGCCCGGAGGCTGAACTCGGTGCGCTTAGAAGATGTCTGTCTTTTGTCTTTAACTCCCTGGTTTTCAAGGGCAGGTTTGCGGGGGGGTCTGAATTTTAAATCTAAGTTTTTTATTTCTTTGAAGTTTTATTTTCAGAACATTGGCGCCTTCAGAATCACTAAGCGTTACAAGTCCAGGCCAATTCTGCTATTCCAAAAATGAAGGGATTGGAGTGGATTTCTAGAGTTCCCACCAGTTTGAGAAGGCAGTGATAGAATAATATCCTCCCAGAGTGCCAGGTGTTGTGTGCTTTGAACGATGCAACTCTTGAAGCCTCTACAGGCCGGCGGGCTAATGGGGCACCTTTCTCGAGTCCAGCGGGCTCCTCTCTCTGCCAGCCCCTTCGCAGGGCTCGCTCTTGGTGTATGGCAAGTTGGTTGAGCAATTAAATTAAACTCACTGAGAGAACCCGTTAGCCGTTCTGTGACCCTTTACAAATAATAGGTGGTGGTACGTCTAGTTATGATGCAGTGCTTTTAGAGTGTTAAAAGTACATTTTTACAAATACCTTTATATGAGGCCGATAGGCTTTGCCTGTCATATAAGTGATAATAAAATAGAGACGCAGGAACCAGGTAACACTAGTTATTAGACAGGTACTATATCCTACTGTCTCCTCTTGCCCACCAGAATCTTCAGTTGCTGAAACACAGCTAGTAGTAAAAGTGAAGTGACTTTCAAACGTGTTTTGAGTCGTTGTGAAGCAGTTTTGTACTGAAGACAAATTAATAATGCCCAGATTTTCTGGCTTGAAGTGATAACTTGTTGACTTTTCCAAATAATGCTGAAGTTTAAAAATGTCATATGATTTAAAAAGTAATTCAGGGTGTGTTGCCTGAGTATTCTGTTACTCATTCTAGGTTGAGGATTTGAATCTGCTTCTATATTGGGTTGGGCAAAAAAGTTCGTTTTTTGGTGACATCGTATGGAAAAACCCGAACAAACTTTTTGGCCAACCCAATATTACTATACTGTTATACTGTAAGGCCAAAAGGAGTAAGAAAAAAAAAAAAAAGACTTGTTTTATTTCAAAATCAAGAGGTAAATCTAAAAAAACCTTACTGCTAATACTGTTTTATAGTTTTATGTACTTTCCTAAAGCATACAATATAAGATGCTTTACACTATAGGAGTGTGGTGAACTTTGAAAACGGCAAACCAAAGCCTTATTAAAAAAAAAAAAAATCAAGTCAGCTTTCCACAACTGGCAGTACTTTTGAAAAGTTCATGTAAAAAATGAACAGCATGTGACCAACTTGATCTAAGTTCTGAATCATGTTATTCCAAAATTGTTTAAACTACAGAACAATAGCAAACAACTATGAAATGTTTTTGGAGCCAAGTTATCAGTTGTCAGCATAGTTTTAAGAAATGTTATTCTTTTGTATTTCATTTCTAGGTCTTGTGCTATTGTAAATTGCACCCTATTAACTGATTTTTGTAGACTGTGTTATTCTGTGAGCACTTTTAGAATATGAAGTTACTGTTTGAAAGTTCATTTCTTCGGGTTATAATTATAAGAATGGCTTTCTATGGAACCTATTTGGTGTTCAGTTAAGAGACAAGTCATTAACACACTTTGCATTATAGACTAGGAAATGTTTTAAAAGTAGAAACGAGGCACAGATACGGTACAGAATGTGCCTACTCCCAAAGTGCATTTATGTTAGATTTCAGAATGACCCTTCAAGATCTCACAAATGCACGCAAGCACACACCTCACACAATCGCTTGCACATCTATTAAAAATTCCTAATTTGACCTTTGTAATTTGCAGCCCAACATCTGTTAGCGAAGAAGAAGGGGAATAGATGTCTGTTACTTGGGAGTAGATGTCTGTTACTTGATGCAGGTGGTGACCTGAACTTGAATTTGGTTTTCTTTGGTGATGCATTAATAGTGTGTGAATACTGAACATGTAGAGAGAGTCATTTTATCATGTAAGAATAAAGCCAAAATAGGGAAGAATTTTATTTCAAAGAGATTATCTGTTAAAAGAAAAATTAACATACCTTTTAAATATTAGACATGTCTTGGAGCATTAAGGCAGGTGTGCATTATATTGAAAATGGAGCCAGGTTTATGGAGGTGTGATATCTTTATTTTATTGTATTTTTTTGAGGTATGATTTCTTGATTAGTCTTTCATCAGGGATACCAGAGTTTTTATGTAGATTACATCGTTAAATAAAAACAAATTTCTCAAGCTCTGTGATTTTTATATTAAATCCACAGACATCCCTGGCAGTTCTGAGTTATCTATTGAGTATTTCTATGCGTCTACTTCCCTGTTTGTGAAGACTAACAGCAACAGAACTGCCAGATAATTTTCTGAACTTCCTTGGATCTCTACTGCCTATAAAAACAATGGCTAAGATTACTGCTGTATCTCAAATTAGTGGATTTAAAATGTACATGTCAATTTGTCAGATAAAATAGAAAATGGGAGCTAAATATAGCCAAATTTGCTGTTTTCAAATCCAAGTCGAGTTTCATGTAGCTCATGCCTTGTATTAAGCTATTCTCCAATGCTTCTGTATATATTCAGCAGATACTTAGTGAGTGCCATCTGTGCACCAGGCACTCACTATTCATGCCCTGGAGGAGTTAGCTCATTTTGCACTAAAAGTTTATCTTTTAAAAAGTGTAAACACTGATGCTTTGTAATATTTAAAAATATATTAGGAAAGGAGTCCTTTTGTAAATTCATACTCAATCACTAATATATATTTTATGTAAAACCAGGCTTTTTCTTATTTTGACCTTGCTTAGAACCTGGGTTTATAGCCATTATTCATTCAACAAGTTAACAAATGTATTCAACACGGATCTAGTTACTAAGCACCTACTATGTGTCAGGTGTTGATTGAGGACCTGAGATTGAGCAGTGAACAGGCACACCAGGCCCCTGTTTTCATGACTCAAATTCTAGACAGGAGAGACAGCAGTGAAGGAAGCAAATAAATAACTGTAATAATTGCAGATGGTGGTGAGTATTAGGAAGGAAAGTTAACAAGGTAGGTTTGGTGGGGAGTGCCTGGGGCTGAAGTGGCATTTCACCTGAGTAGTAATAGGTCCCTAAAGAAGTACCAGGAAGAGGGGCCAGCAGGGAACAAGGCCTGTAGGTGGGCCTGGTACAGCAGCAGGAGGAAGGCAGGTTATGCCTGAGAGAGCTGGGTCGTGAGTCAGGAAGGGCTGATGTGGGCCAGACTATAGAGGGTTCCAGGGTGCTGTGCAGGGGTTGCTTCTAAGTGCTGTGGATGTGAAAGCTAGGAGTGATGTCTGCTTTGGGAAGCCAGGGGGACCGCTTAGGAGGCTGGTGTGGTTCAGGAGGTGGTAGTGATGCCTTGGATATGTAATTATTCTCTGTCTTCTGGAATGACTGTGACCCGGTGTCTGAGATTGGTGCAAATGACTGAGTAGCATATTGCTTCTTCTGTATTGAATACAAGCACAATTTGTTCTTTGCTCAGCTGCTGCTAACCACAGCTTGCAGGCACAGTTGGGTCCTGGCATTCGGCTTATTTACTTATCTTTGAGGTTTCCTGCAGACTGGATCAGCCCACCTTGGGTGCCTCTGACCAGTTGGACTTGCTCTTCTGTTAACTGGTGCACAGCAGCCTTCCTGTAAGGTGAGACTCTGACTATAGCTAGTATATAGGTGGCAGTATTGCTGTCAGTCAGCCTGATGTTGGTTTGTTGCTGAGATTATGTCCTAGGTTGAGATGGAAAATTCTAAAAGATGTATTACCATATTTTTTGGTCTGTAGATTTAAATTACTTTTAATTAGTGCATGTTTGAGTTTAATGAAGAGGGAAGAACTTGTCATAGCCAAACCACTCCTTGAATTTGAAAAATTTGCTGCCTCTGCTAAGCAGAACTGGTATGGCCCCCATCAAGCTCCTGTGGGGGTGTTTGAGCAGTGGTGGCTACAGCCTCTCTCTGTGCTTGGGGAGCTCTGGTTACTGAGAATGACAATAACTTGGGCACAGGTTGATTTTTCAACGAGAGAAGGGAGAAAAGCAGGGATAGAAACCCCATCTAATCCACAACGAAACACTGCCTGGAGCAGATCTCATAATGAGAAAGAAAAGTAAATTATAGTTTGTTCTCCTAGATAGATTGCCTAATCCAATCTTAGCCTTAAATGTGCCTCTTCTCTGATCTTCCATTTCTGACCATCTGAGTCCTTTTGATGGTGACACCTTCTCTGAAGCATCTCTGATTACTCATTCATTCATTCATTGGATGAGCATACTGAACTGGATAGAAAATAACTACAGGAGCTCCTCTGGCAGGGGAGGGTAGACATCAGCCAGCTGTGCTGTGCCATGGGAGAGCAGGGAGGGGCTCCTGCCCCCTCCCGAAGGCGCCCAAGGGGGAGGTAGCCAGGAAGCTCAGGGGTGCAAAGTGGTTAGGGTAGCATGTTCAGAGGCATGCAGGCACGTTGGAGGAGCCTCAGTGACAGGCTGTTTGTCAGACGGGCAGGAAATCTGCTATAGGGAGTAGCAGAGGGAGAGCTGAACAGATGTGCAGGGCCCAGGATGTGCGTGGCATACAGACCCCTTCAGAGGAGTTGGCATTTTACTTGCGATAGTGGGAACCATTAGAGACCAAAACTGATCAGTCCCCAGACTCTCGTAGCTGTGGGGTCTAGTCTGTGTATCTTGCATTGCAATTATTTAAGTATTTTATCTTCTTAGCTTGTACACTCTGTGAAAACAGAGGTGGTGTTGTCATGTATACCAGTGTGTACAAATCAGTTGGGCATCTTTTTGAAATGTATTAAATAGTTCTGCTTTAGCAGGTCTGGGATGGAACTCAAGATTCTGCATTTGCAACAAGCTTCTCACAGGTGATGATGCTGATACTGCCCATCTGGGGACCACATTTTGAGTAGGAAGGTTCTCAATTTAAATATTTCCTTTTATACCTACTATTAGACATAGGAGTTGCTCGTATTTTTTGAAACAAATGCTGTGACTTCAGAATAGTCACGTTATATGGGAGGACAGTAGTGGAAATAGTGTTCTATGAAATAAGACTTAAAAAAACTCAGCAACTTTGAAATTGGGTGTCTGGAGAACAAGAGTGGAAGGAAAAATTTGCATTGCGTACTCTTGCACCTTTTAAAAATTTTGAACATTTTACATATGAATTCTTCAGTTTATTATTTTTTTTCATTTTTGGCCACACCCCACAGCTTGTAGAATCTTAGCTCCCTGACCAGGCATTGAACCCACACTGTCATCAGTGAGAGTGTGGCATCCTAACCTTTGGAACTCTGGGGAAATCCCTGTTCAGTTTATTAAATTAAAAAAATACTTTGATGACCTTTCCTCTTTTTCAGTATATTTAACTTCGCCCCAAATACCATTAGGATAATATAATGAACTAGGCATCAAATTGTTACTGAAAAGTAGATTCAAATCTCCTGCTTTGTTTTTTTGGATAGATTTATTTTTTGAGCAATTTTAAGTTCATGGCAATATTGAGGAGAAGATACAGTTCCCTCACATGCAACAGCCTCCCCTGTTATCAGTATCCCTAATCAGTGTGGTACATTTGTCACAATTGATGAACTTGCATTGATATATCATTATCACCCAAAGTCCATAGTTTACACTGTGGTTCATTATTAGGGTTGTACATTCCATGCGTTTGGATAAGTGTGTAATCATATGTATCTGTAATATCACAATGAATAGTTTCACTGCCCTAAAAATTCTCTGTGCAATGCTTTTCATCCCTTCTTCCAGCTCCTGGCAACTGCCAATATTTATAGTTTTGCCTTTTCCAAAATGTTGTATAACTGAAATCCTAAAAGTATGCATTCTTTTCAGATTGGCTTCCTTCGCTTAGTAATGTACATGTAAGTTTCTTCAGTGTCTTTCATGGCTTGATCATTCATTTCTTAGTACTGAATAATATCTCATTGTCTGGATGTACCAGTTTATTAGTCTACAGAAGGACCTCTCAGTTGCTTCCAAGTTTTGGCGGTTATGAATAAGCTGCTATAAACATCTTTGTGTCAGTTTTTGTATGGACATACGCTTTCAGCTTTTTTTGGGTAAACATCAGGGAGAAGGAGTGTGGGATCATATGGTGAGAGTAAGTTTAGTTTTCTAAGAAGCTGCCAAACTGTTCTCCAGAGTGGCCATACCATTTTGCATTCCCACCAGCAGTGAGTGAGAGTTCCTTTTACTCCACATCCTTGTCAGTGTTTAGTATTGCCAGTGTTCCAGATTGTGGCCATTCAAATAGATGTATAATAATATCTCTTTGTTGCTTTAATTTGCATTTCCCTATTGATACATGATGTGGAACCCTTTCTTTCTTTTGATAACTTTTAAGGAGTAGAAATAATAGTCTTTTTAAATTTTATTTCATAATATACATTGGTATTCAGGAACGTTTATAAAAGTTACAGAAAAGCAAAAAAATTTATTCGGTTCTATTTGTGTCTTTAGACTTAAGTACCTTTCTGTTATTATTTCTGTTACCTCTGTATTTGCTTTTGAAAGATTGATGAATTAGCAATCTACACTACTTTGTTAGATTTATAAGAAAAATGTGATGAAAAAAATTTCCTTCGTTATCGTGCACTTTGGTACTTCTGCAGAGTATTTTTTGTCTGTTACATGTTGCGATGGAATTAGACTCACAGGCCTTGTTCACTTTGAGCTGGGCTGAGCCTTTTTCATCTGTAAAATTAATAATGTGTTTTGTATTTATCTGTATCTCTTTTTTATAGGTCTTATTTTAAAATGGAGTGTCAAATTTTGCATAAGAAATTATGAAGACTGTAAATGTAAACTATTTAAAATGTGGTTGAGTTTGTAGTTCATGGTTTTTGTGAATGCGTGGTGGTAGGTGCCGTGGATCCAGAGGAGACAGGACACAGGCTTAGCCTTTGAGCAGCTTGCAGTTTAGCAGGAAGAGGACGCCTGTGAAGATAGTTGAATTTAGTGTGATAATACAGATATGCACAGGGAGTCAGGGAGACTTTAGAGGAGAGGATATTTGAACTAAGTCTTTAAAGAAACATGCTTGAAAAAAGTTAGGATATACTCTTGGTAGTTTTCCATCATATTTTAGTATTTTTCAGGGCTGCTCTCTAACTCTGTTTGCTTTGCTTTTGAGACCAGTGATTTTTTTTTAACCTTAAGGAAGACAGGTCCTGTTAAGTAAATTACCCAGATACCAGGAGATGCAGAATTAAGAGTGACTCTCTTCTTTCATCCAGCACATCCGAGCGCGTGGACACACCTATTGATAACTGTGGTATGGTGGTCATGCTGGTTATACTGGAATGGAAAGCCATTTTCCCTTTTCTGCATGAGGAAACTGAGACCCAGGGCTTCATTTGAACAAGGTGACTTTATTTGAACAAGATCACATATCTTGTTATGGTAGAACTTAAACTCAAGGTCCCGGATCCCTGGGTTTTTTGCACGCTTTGTTAATGTCCTGCTGATTTGTTTGTACTTTCTCTCTAAATTATTTTACTAAAATCAAAAGTATGCATGTCTATCAGTAGATTGTCATTGAGAATATTTTGGTTAGCTACCTGAGTGTACGCATGTGCATTTCAGAGTAGATCAAGGGGCCTGCAAGGAAATAGGCAAAGAAAAGAGGCATAAATTGAGTAGTCTGTTGAGGTGGATGGAGATTCTCTAACATATGAAAGAGTGTCATTGGCGTAGATGTTCAAGAGCCTGGGAGGCTTGACCAGTTCTGTGAACTTTGTACAGGAAGAAACCAGGTTCTGATTATTTGAAGAGAGTGGAAGTTGCCAAAGTCCAGTGAGGTGACATACCTCCCAGTCCTGGGCTCCCACTACCAAGAGGGTGTCCTGTGGAAGACGAGGCAGGTGTGTATGCTATAGCTCTTCTCCTCCAGTAAGAAAGAGCGAGTTTTCTCAGAGAAGCATCACTTACAGAGTAGATTTATAACATTAGTGCAGCCATAGGAAGGAAGAGATTATTACATTTCTGAGCAGTTAATATGTGCTAGCTATTATGTTGAGAGTAGTCAGCTTCCAGGGAATCCTGGAAGTAGTGGTATTATTCCTTCTTTCCTCCTTGTTGGGAAAAGTGTATGAAGAAACTGAATTCAGAGAAGTTAGGCAGCTTGTCATAGCTATTGAGATTACTGGAAAGTGCTCTTTATGTTAAGAATTATTCCAGAGCTTCCTACCGTAGTGGCATCTCCTCCAGCCAGCGACAGGACACCAGACAGGAAGCTGAAGGTGTGGCTTGGAGGCCCAGGTTTGCTGGTGTTGCTATTTAGTCTTGGCTCAATGCCATGGGAATGGTAACCTCTGCTCTGCTGCCAACCGTGCAGTTCTGCTTGGGTGTCACATGAGATGAGGTGAGTGAATGTACACTGTCGAGCACTCTTTAGAGTGGGCTGGTCCAGGCAGTGGGGTGGATGGAGTCATATGTTTCCATTGAATTTGACTCATACATCAGAGTTGTACTTCCCTGGGCCTTGACCTTTGGTCTCATAGGACATCATGTTGAATGATCTCAATGATTGTTCTCAGTTTGAAATATCTCTTGTTACTGCAAGTCAGGGCGGTCATCTTAGACTGTCTACCTCTGATAAGGAAGAGAGGGCCTCTGGACCCACTGGCCTGGATGGATCTCCTCTCCATCTGTTCCCAGTGGAGGTGCCACCTTGGACACATAAGTTCTCTTAAAGCATGAATGTGTTCATCTTCAAAATGGGGCTAAGAGCCATCTTCCAGGCTGTTGAGGATTTACCCACATAAGATACTTAGAACAACGTCTGGCTCAGATCAAGCACTTACTGAGTGTGAGGCATCACCATCATCTTCTTCATTGCATTTAGAGATGGAGATGACCTTCACAGTTGCTTATTAGTTCCGTTCCCTTTTCTGAAAGATGAAAACATTGGGTCCTCCAGAGATGAGGTGGTTTCCCTGAAGTGACAACTGAGATTAATGCAAGGTGTTCTGACTCAGACCAGAGCTCTTTGCATCACTGGGTACTCACCTTGGTATAAGGGGTTTTTTTTTTTCCTGTTGTTTTATCACATTCTGCATGAATTAAACATAAGTCCTGATTCACTTGTGCAGAACAAGATCATAATGCTTTTTAGGTCACAAGTCATTTAGCTCCAATAAGGGAATAACAGGACAGAGAAAATTAGACTGGTCTCTGCCACCAGCCATCTCTGTGACCTGACCCAGCGGGACAATTGTGCCTTGACTTCCCCTTCCCTAAAATAGAGGTAGGGAGCAGCTGTGCCACCCTTTCTGAAGTCCTTTTCTTGTCTCAAAATACTGTGAAGAATTCCTTCATTGCCAGTGCTGTTTCAAGTTCAGAAAATAGTGTGACCCCCAAAGATGTCGATTCTCCAATTATGGAAAAACTTTAAAAATGGGAAGGAAGTTTATTTGTTTAGCAGAGTTCATAATTGTAGGCAGATAAGAATCAGCCAAATGGTATTTTGCGGAAGTTCTTTTCACAGGGTGGACCCAGAGGAAATCAGTCATTAGGTGAAAATAAATCCTAAGATCTTTGAGACAATATTTGCTTAGGGACATTTTGCACAGGTCTATTATGGTCTCTATTGTGTCAGGTTTTTTGCTTTCTTACACATGTAAGTTTCCAGATTTGAAATATTAGAGCTTTGATTGTATAATGTGACTTCAGAAGTGCAAACCAAAAACTTGCTTATGAGTAATGAGTTCGTGGCTCTTTGTGTTTTGATTATTACTAAATGGATTGTGTAATGAACATGAAGTTTGCTAGTGCTTTTGGTATGGTCAGAACCCTTTTATAGTTCTAAAAATAGCCGTAGTACTGTTCCTGCATTTGAAGAGGAATGAAGGGAGTACATGAGAATGTCAAGTACGCTGGAGTCTCAGTGACGGTGTATCACGCAGTTTTAGTGTAACTGAAAGAGCATCGTTCCAGGGTGTGATTTTACCCATTCTATAGTGCTTAGACTACTTGAGATGTAATCTCTGGGTTTTTTGCCCCAGAGCAAGAGGTCACTGTGCTAGACAACCAAAGCATACAACTCTGTATTAATTATTTTGCAATTACCACACTATTCGGGGAGTCCTGTGGTATTTCCAGACATTCTTGGCCAAGAAATCCAGCTTTTTTTTCAAGTTCAGTGTCAGTCAGCACACACTGGCGGTGTGTCTTCTCTGAACCTGGCACTTGGGACACAGATGCCAGGATGAGAAAGATGTAATTCCTGGCTCTCAGAGGGGAGGGTGGGTAGGTGTGTGCAGTGGTCTGTGCACAGAAGTCTCACAATCAAGTGGGCTGGGGCTGGGGCTCTCAACACATCAGTAGCCTTCTGGTCCATGGAGGTCATAATTTTCAAAATGCAGTAAATTCTGCTTGACAGTCTCACTGTTGACTTTAATCAGCAGGCATAGTCGGAACCGATCGTACACATCTTAAATATTGTCCCTCCCGACAGGAGCCAGAGATGTGGTTTGGATGTAGGTGTTATGAAAGCCTGCAGTGTCCTGGAGCCCCTCTTTCAGCAGGTTTTCAGGGCTCTGTAGATCTAACAATTTTTTTGGTTTTAACCCTGATTGAATAAACAGAGGCTGTAGAGTACAACTGGCTCCTCTCTGTAGGGGCAAGGTGAATCTGCTCTCAGGTCCTTGGGGCAGACCCCAGGCTGGGCACCAGAGCTTTCACATCCACATAGTCTGAGTGGTTAAACTGGAAAGTGCAGCGGGGCTTGTGAGTCTTTTAAGGGAAATCCCCAAGTTACTGGAAATGTGGGCACTGTGCTTTTTTTTTTTTTTTTTAATTTGGTGGGCTTAGAAGTTTAGTCTAATTAAGACATTTCAAGCCGAGGTATTTATTTCATTTTTTTTAAAAAAGCAAATCATGGGGACCTGGTGTGGTCTAGGGAAAAAACCCTAAAGGGAGAGAGGTCAGCTCTGTCTAGCCCAGCCTGTGACCTGATGCCTGTCATTCCAGGCCCCTGGGGCTTCGTTTCCTGAGAAAATGAACAGATGAAATGAGTGGTCTGAGAGTCGCATCCAGGGGTGAGAGGGAGTGCTTGGATGGAAGAAGCAGCTCGAGTGAGCAAAGGCATGTAGGCGGACTTCCAAATGAGCAAAGGCCAGGGACGTGTGTGAGTGGAGCTGTGACCCTCCCTGCCCACCAAGCTTGGCCTGTTGGAGCGTTCATGCCCCGGTGTGAAGGCTCTGCGGGTCAGGCTGGGGGGGGTCAGTGTTATGGTAGACATTGGAGAGAAGCCCTGGACAGTTGGTTGAGTGAAAGAGGAGGCTGCCAGTGGAGAGTGTGGGAGAGGAGTACTGCTAGAAGCCAGAGGCGGAGCTGGGGGAAGGATGAGGGTCTTGCTGTGATCTGAGTGAAGTATAGGCCTAGACCAGTGCTTGAGGGTTTTTTAGCCAAAACTAGGTTTTGGCACCTAGTGAGAGAGACTGTATCCTGATGGCTTACTGAAAAATGGAGAAAGAGAGAAGAGTAGAGGGCACTTAGCAGGTTTTCACACCAATTGCCTGGAAAGCAGTTGGGAAACAAGGAAATGAGAGAGACCTGTTTTAGGGCAAAGAGAATGAGCTTGATTTGGATGTTTTAAGGTCAGCGTGCCCAAAGTCTGGGCGATTCTCAGAGAGGTGATTAGAAATTTAAGTCAAGAGGCAGCCGGCTGGGGGGGGGGGGGGCGGGGCTC
>NW_011494882.1:2605638-2616985 GCF_000754665.1 Bison bison bison
CCGGCTGGGGGAGGGGGTGTCGGCGCGCCGCGGAGTGCTGCGCTCGGAGAGCCTGGCACCCGGGGCAGCCGCCTCCCCCTCCCCCTGCCGGGACCGCTAGAAGCCCCTTCTCTTCCGTCCTCCCGGTCTGGGGCCGAGGAGGGCTTAAAAAAAAAAAAAAAAAAGAAATTTAAGTCAAACTTGTTTCACCAAAAAAAAAAAAAAAGTTGAGTCAAGTTTAGGAAGGGGTTCAGGGTTATGCTAAAGTATCTTTGTTCACCTTGGGGGAGTGGGTGAGGTTCCTGGAGAGAGAGTAGAGAGAAAAGCAGAACATAATAGTTTTCTCTGAGATGCCTGAAATGGAGGTGTCTTTTACTGTTCCAGTCTTTAGACTGTACTAGTCTAAAGGAGGGGATTACATCAACAAAATTTCTTCACCTTTTCCCTCCCTGTGGGGCTTGTTTTTCTCCTCTTTGTAAATCAAGATGAAATCCCACATTTGAAAATGTCTTTTGGATTCAGAGACTGTAGTTCCTGCTTGGTAGGTGGAATGATTGTTCCTTTATCATGGGATCAGTCTGTGGTAGGTCAGGCTGGGAAGCTTCTCACATATTAGCTGTCCCCTTGGCACGAGAGAAACAACAAAGCCTCGAACACATTCCTAGCAGCAGCTCTTGGCTGGCACATCTACGCCTTTATCTCTTGTCAGCCTTGGTTTCAGTGTTGGTTCTCTAGGAATGTTCTTGATTGTAAAATATCTGGGCTAGTGAAGTTTCAGTCAGTAGAGGAACCTGGTGGGGTGCAGGTGGGGAGGAGGAACTACTCTGTCCAATTCTAGCCGGGGGAAGTGCTGCTTTGGGGGCGCCTGGAGTAGGTGGTCCTGGTGCCTGTCTGTAAGGGGGCCCTAGGCTCTGAACCCTGAAGCTGTGCTCCCATCCCTTCCAGGAGGCTCAGCATCCCAAGATGCCCCCACCCTTCTACACTTGAGCAGAGCTCTCTCTCACTGTGTCTCACCTTGAAGCCCATGTTTTTCCCTTCGACCTACTTGCTAAGGCAGTGGCATGTATTCTGTTTTTCTGCCTGAGCTATAAGCTCATGGCTTGGTCCCCCAGGCTCTATTCATGGATTTGCAGGCACCTTGCCATTCTTACTGCCTCTGCTTTTAAGGTCTTCTGAAACTGAAACTTGCTGTGTGGCCTGATGAGCGGGGTGGATGGTGGGGCCGTGGCCTCTTTAATGTCAGGATAACATTTCTCCTATTGTCATGAGTTTTTTGTTCTTTTTTCCTTCTTCTGGTATCCAGGCTGTTCTGTTGGCTTATCCTGGGCTTACAGTCAACTGAAATCTTTAAATCTTTTTCACATGAACTTTTGGCATGCTGTATCTACCCCGTGGGTACCTACCCAGTTGAGGGTTTTTTTCAACTTATGTAAATGTTTTATACACAGCACCACATTCCTGATATTGGGATTTAAAAAATATATATTTTTTCATTTGATTAGCCAATTTGTTTGTATAGTAGGATTTTGGAACTAGAAGTGATTTAAAGAGAACTGCAGTTTATTCCCTTCAATGTGACACATGAGTAGCTGGTCTTGAGGAAACTGCCAGTGGAGGGATGGTTGGTTTCTTGGACAAGATCAGATTTTCTTTCTCACAAACCAGAAGGGTTAGTGGGTTAGGAAGGAGGAGAAACGTTAGCTGAGGGCTGGGGCTGGTTAGGAATTGACACTTGAAGAACTTCATTCTACCTGCAGCTTTGCACGGTTCATATTTGTCTTGTGTACATGTTTGGGATTGATTTCCTTCATCTCTAAATTGAGGAAGAAAGTATTTGCCACTTAATTCTGCTTAAAAAAATTTTTTTTTAAATATGAGTATAGTTGATTTACAATGTGTTAGTTTCAGGTGTCCTACAAAGTGAATCAGTTATGCATACACATATATCCACTCTCATTAAGATTCTTTTCCCATGCAGGCCACTACAGAGTATTGAGTAGAGTTCCCTGTGTTGTTCAGTTGCTCAGTCTTGTCCGACTTGTTGCAATGCCATGCATGGACTGTAGCACTCCAGGCTCCTCTGTCCTCCAGTATGTTCCGGAGTTTGCTCAAATTCATGTTTATTGAGCCGGTGATGGGGTGATGGTATCTAACCATCTCATCCTCTGCCACCTCTTTCTCCTTTTGCATTCAAACTTTCCCAGCTTTGGGATATTTTCCAGTGAGTCTGCTCTTTTCCAGTGGCCAAAAACTGTTGCTGGAGCTTCAGTATCAGTCCTTCCAATGAAATTCAGGGTTGATTTCCTTTAGGATTGACTGGTTTGATCTCCTTGCTGTCCAGGGAACTTTCAAAAGTCTTCTTTAGCACCACAGTTCCAAAGCATCAGTTCTTCAGTGCTCAGCCTTTTCTATGGTCCAGCTCTCACATTCATATATCACTACTGGAAAAACCATACCTTTGACTAACAGTAGGTCCTTATTAGTTTAGTATCTATTTTATGTATAATAGTGTATATATGTCAATTCCAGTCTTTCAGTGTTACCTCTTTTACTCTACCTTTGAGCTATCCTGTGCCAGGATACAGTCTGAGTTTTTAAAACATTTATTGAAGTTGTCTAACATAACTTCTGAGAAAAATCAAGGACCAGCTAATAGTATTGTTATTGTTACACTTGGTAAACATAAAATATAAAATATGTTAGATGAGAAATATATAATAAGGTCAGTTCTAACTAATATCCTTTATTGGCCAAAGTTCTAATGTGTCTATTGATCAAGGTTAAAGAAAAGGGATGGCCCCTTGGTGAGTATAGTCAATTTCAAGAAAAGGACTGAGATGATATGCGAGAAAAGTCCTGTTTCTACCACTTACCTGAATGAAGTTCAAAATTCTTGAATATACGTGATAGATTTTGTTCAAGAATGCCGTTAATGCTGTGAGAGCTAATGTGGTACAGAATTTAAGAACTATAAATAATATGACTTATAATTAATATTTATAAGTCATTCCAGAACCCCTTCTGGCAGTTGAGTCTGGCAATCATGCATTACTAAGTTTAAATTTCTGACATGCTCCTGGAGACTACCATGGGTCTCACAGATGCCGGTGACAGGCCTATGGTTGGGCCGCCAGGTATGCATGTTGTGTGCATGTTGCACACTGCACAAGCGCATCCAGCCCACAGGGCAGGCAGAGCCTGAGGTCCAGCCCACACTTGTGTGTACCAAAGTCTGCCGTCTGTAGCTTTTTGTCTCTGAGGTAGGCGGTAGACAGGGGTTTTTGGCTTTCAGTAAGTTGAACAAAAGCGCTATGCAGAGGATAGCCCTATGCTATAAATTATTTTGTGTTTAAAGAAATTAATATTGATGTTGTCGAGGTGGTTCCATACTGAATCCACAAGTGTTATAATTTGAATTACATTGATTTTACTGCAAGTCCTCCGAAGTAGCACAGCTATCTGGTTAAGAGGGCTAATGGTTTATCTAAACCCAAATTTGAACTATCAGTGTCATTAAACAGGCCAGTTCTTACTATTATCATAGTTTTTATCTTAAATAATTGCCTATACATATAAAAAGGCAGTCTTTTGAATATTGTTTGTTTTTAGTTCCTATGGATGTGGAAGTTTAGTTTTTAGATTGTATCTCATGACTTAAGTTTTGTTCTGTGGTGAAACATTTGGGGGCACTTTAGAAATGTATGCCAAAATTGTACATTGAAAATAACTATCACATATTTAAAATGAAGAGGTTTTTTTTCCTCCAAAGAATTTTGTCCCTGGAAGCCTTTATCTAATGCAATTAGACAGTAACCTTTAAACTTTCTTAAAGTTTGAGAAAAATGTACTCTTTTAAAAATTAACCTTTTTTTGAAGTTGCAAAAGCAATGTACGTAAATATATAACAATAACATGTGATAAGCAAAAATAACAAACCACCTTAATTCTGCTACCCAGAGATAACCATGGGCAGTTCCTTCCAGATCTTTTTTGGTGATAAGCACGGTTTAAAATTGCATCTCTTTTGCTGAAAATAAGTAGAAGAAATAATAGCTCTTCACAAAAATCTGTCAGAATTTTGGCCCAGAATGCCAGAATGGACTGGGTGAATGAGGAGGCAACTTGTTCTCTGGGGTGCAGCACATGCTACCTGCACAATTTCTACCTTTCCTTCAGAAATAAAGTCTCTTTGAAAAGAGATGTCGTATGACTAAATAGTGAATTGTAATTTCTTTTCAAATGTCTGGGGTTTTTTTTTTGTTTGTTTTTGTGGGTGGTTCTACCACCTGCCAGTCAACTCCCACACCCAGTGAATTACTGATACTCCCCTTTTTACCTTCCCTGCTGGTGCTGCTGCTAAGTCTCTTCTGTCGTCTCCGACTCTGTGCGACCCCATAGATGGCAGCCCACCAGGCTCCCCCGTCCCTGGGATTCTCCAGGCAAGAACACTGGAGTGGGTTGCCATTTCCTTCTCCAGTGCATCAAAGTGAAAAGTGAAAGTGAAGTTGCTCAGTTGTGTCCGACTCCTAGCAACCCCATGGACTGCAGCCTACCAGACTCCTCCGTCCGTGGGATTTTCCAGGCAAGAGTACTGGAGTGGGGTGCCATTACCTTCCCTAGCGTGCTTTATTTTACCTCATTTTTTTCTCTCCATTTGTATTGCCTCCGCCCTAGCTGACATTTCTTCCTGCTCAGAGGCTACATTTTCAATGGGCTCATTTACTCAGTCTGATGTGAGGAACAGAGCCAGGCCCTGGGGTGACAAGGCCCTCGCCTTTGGGACTGAGCCTTTGCGTGGGGGTGAGGGCAGGTAACGAAGGCATTTCCACTTCAACATCCTTTTGCACACCATCCTCCTCCTGTTACTTTGTCCGTCAAACCCACTCTGTCCACAGCAGCCCCATGATCTGTTGGAAACTGCTGGCCCAGCCTCACCTGTTCGTTCTCCAGGTGTGAGCTGGGCGGGAGAGCTCCCTCTGTGGCTCTCCCCACCAGCCTCGATTCCTTGGAGGCGCCTCTCCTCTGGTCCTCCCCTCCCCTCCCAGGGAGCTGAGGTCAGTGCAACTCCTGTGGCCTCCAGCTCCTGGTTTCCTAAAAAGTCCTGCATTTCTGGCCCCACTTAGACGGTCACATTCATTGACAGCCCCAGTGCCCAGCACTTATCCAGAAGAGTCTGTGCTTCTGTGAAATGGAAATAGTGGGGTTTTCCTCAAAGGGTTGGTGTGAAGATTCAGTGAGAGAATCTGGGTGAAGCACAGTGGGCTTCCATAAGTACAGTATTAAACTACTCGATCCAGTGAAGGTCTCAGAAGTTCAGCTTTTCCCTCGATAGTGTTTGTGTGATTATATGAAATGTTGGTGTCACACTTTCTTTACCAGATAATAGGTAAGATTTGAAAACAGTCATTTTGTTATTTGTCTTTCATTTTAACCTATACAGTTTTCTTTCCTGACATTGGTGTATTTTCAAGTAAATATATTTAAATTGGGGGATTCCCAGGGGACTCAGTGGTAAAGAACTTGCCTGCCAGTACAGGAAATGCAAGAGACATGGGTTCAATCTCTGGGTTGGGAAGATCCCCTGGAAGAGGTAATGGCAGCTCACTCCAGTATTCCTGCCTGGAGAATCCCATGGACGGAGGACCGTGGTGGACTACAGTCCTTAGGGTCACAAATAGTTGGACATGACTGAGTGACTGAATACACACATATTTAAATTGAGGTTTATTAGGTTACATTATATACTTTATACTTTAAGGTGGAGAAACAGAAAAAAGCTATTCATTTGTCTCTTTAAAGTCTTTGTGTTTAGTAAACACTGATATGGGCCTGCAGGGCCCACAGAAATGAACCAAACAACACCCTGTTCCCAGCCCGAAGTGTTAGGGCTGTGACCTGTATACCAGGGGGCCAGGCCCGTGGGAGTGGAGGTGATTGGACTGGGCCTGGAAGAATCAGCAGATGCTAGTAGAGAGTTGATGGAAGAACATTCTAGAGTAAAGCCTCCCCTGCTTGCTTGCAGTGTCAAATGTGAGCTGCAATCTAAATGACAGTTTCTTGAAATAAGGATTTAAAGGTATTTGTCATATTTTTCTACTCTCCCATTGGCAGGGATAACTTGAAGCTGACGTAAAAAATTATTTCCATCTGTTTGTATATTAGACCAAATTGTCATAATCAAGGACTAGCTAGGCAGTATATCACATCAAACTAAAATTGAGTCTTTGTAACATTTGAAAAGAGTTCTAATGTTTTTATATTGATGAAGTATTTGCATTATGTAGAAATTAATTCCATAACTGTAATGGACACTTGGAGTTTTAACCCATTTAGATTTTGCTTCCCTTCTTGACTGCATCGTAACATTGTAATTTCCCTTTGTAGACTTGGATGGTTATGGCTTCTGGTGTAGCTTTCCCATTTACAGCTAGACTTACGTTTGCACTGGAATGGTGCAGCGGCTTTGTTTTATTATTTATATATACAATATATTCACACCATGGTCCCGAGAGAGATGGCTGGTGGTGATCTTATGTTTAACTGTAGCTGGTCCTATCCCCCACCCCGCCTGCTTCGTTTAGTCCAAGGATCCTTATCCTGAAATCGAAGGATGGAAGTTGGGGGTCGGGGGAGGTTCATGAGCTTGGACAAAAGAAAAATTCACCTTTGTTTCCACTAATCTCTAACTGCAGTTTAACATCTTCAGTTATGAGTTCTCACCCTCCCGCCTCCCATTAGCACTGGCAACTCCTATGACAATAACACCAATAAAATCAGTTATTTTCATATTGTATTATAGTTGTTACACATTTTTCAAAAATACCAAATATGCTCATCATTACTTTGAGTTTCAGTAGTTACACGATTTGCCACTGGACCTAGTTAAGCATGGTGAGAAGCACATAATGCTATGTCATAATTATTTGGATAATTCCCTTTTGGTGTAATTCTTTTGTATTGTCTTGTGTTCTGTTTTATGGCATTTAAAAATCTTACTCTGAGAAGGGTCTGTAGGATTTTGTCAGAGGGAGTCTGTGACACTGGGAGTTTAGGAGCTTCTGCTTCGGTTCCTGGGGTGCATTTCAAAGCATGCCAGCGTCTGTTTTGGGAGGACTGGTGGGAAGGTGGGCTATGTAATTAAAAGCTGAGATACTGTCTCTCATTCCCACAGCCTTGTCTGTTGCCCTAAGCCATACTAGCACGGAGCTTTTCACAGCCTCAGTAGCTCTTGTGGTCGTTGTAATATATGCTCACCACAAAAAAGAAAGTGTTAAAAGTACATTCTCTATCGCCTTTGAAAAAATACAGTAAATGATTCCTATCCAAAAATGGTTAAAATAAAAATAGCTTAAGCACTTAAAGGGGCAGCCCTCAGCTGTCTAGAAAAATCTTTTAATCCAAAAGGATTTAGTCTCTTTTTCTGGTTTGCTATTTTTACAGCATTCGTTCCTTCTGCAAATATTTGTTGCATGCATACTATGCACAGGCATTGTGTTGGAGATCCTACAGGTTTATCATGGTTTCTCTTCTAAGGTCTACTTGAGATATTTCTTATCACTTAAAAACCTTGAAATCACTAAATTTTCATTTTCAATTGCAGTCACGCATACATTGAGCAAACTTACTGAATACTTGCTCTGTGCCAGGCACTGTCCTGGACACTTCAGGCTATAACAGTGAGCAAAATAGACAGTAATTCTGCTCTCTTAGAGCTGTCATTCAAGCGTTTCAGTGTTTTATGCTCCGAAGTTTATGGGGCTGTCCTGAATGTGCTACGGAACTGCCTGCCACTCTCAGACATATGTAGTTTTGTAAGCTGGTGGTTTTCACTCTGTTCCTGTGGGCCTTGTGACCCCTCAGTGCTGGCAGAAGGAAGCAGAAGGGATGTCCTTCCCCAGCTCCGTTTGAATCAGAGCTTTGCTATTCTTAGGTATTTGGGATTGCTGGCAAGTTAGGAGTGGGGTGTAATGGGGGGAGTTCTCTTGCCTGTGGGATGTTTGGAAATTCGGTCACATTTCCAAAAAATGTGATTGGCATTATCTGTGGCTAGCTGATATACAATAAATTTTTGTCATTTATTACCAGTTCTATACTGAAAGGCAGTTGGAATAATAGCAAGCTCATTGCCTGCAGTTGCTGTTACTTTAATTGAGAGTTGACCTTTTCATTACTTGGCAAATGTGAAGGTCACAGATGGCATTTGTTGGAAGCTAATGTGTGGTAGGTGCTACACTAACAACTTTCACATTGCTTAATTTTCTCCTCAAAACAGCCTGCAAGGTAGGATGCTGAGTTCTAAGAAACTGGATGTCTTGCTCACACTGGCAAGATTTTGGAGCTTATTTTGGCATTCCCATTCCAGAATTGCCTGCAGGATCTGTCATTGCAGTAGATTCATGGCTTCAGCTGGGGCAGGCCTTAGGGCTGACCTTGTCTATCTTTTCGAAGGTTATTCTGTTTCCGTTTTGCTCCCAGATAGGCTATCTCCTCTTTCTTCCTCTGAATGGAATGTTTCTCTCTGACTTAAAAAGCAATACTGGGTTCATTCTCCTCTCTCCTGATTACCTTCCCGCCTCTCCCCATGTGTACAAAAACTTCATGCTCTTGACACAAGTAGGGGTCTCGGCAGTGGATGCAAAGTTTGGGATGCTCATCGCACATTTGCCAGAATAGCTTCTGATGGGGCCAGAGTTCATGACAGCTAGTGTGAGATTAATTGAAATTGGATCCTGAAGAGATTATGATTATTTGCTGTTGTTATTTCCATTGTGTAGTGATGGGGAGGGAGATGGTTCTAGAATGGGTTGACAGTATGCCCATGATGATAAATGCAGAACACTGTGATCCACACCCCTTTTTTTTTTTTTTTTTTTGATTTAGTGTATGCAATGACCATTTAGTGTATGCAAGAAACCACAGCTAAGAAAAAAATGTTGACTGTGACATTTCTGGGCTTGGGATTATAGGCAATTTTAAGTTTTTCTGTATTTTCCTTTTATGTGGATATTTATTAAGCTTGTTATTGGGAATGAAAGATGACTAAAGAATACATTCTGCTGCTGTGTTTTAGAAGGAGGCTGAATTATTGAAAAGTGGGAAGACAGTTAGTACTTGCTGCTTCTTGGTTCTGGAGGTTGGCCCTTTCCTATTAAGGCAAGCTGCCACAGACCGGCTTGCTCCTGGCTCGGACCCAGGAGGAAGGCCCTGACCTTGGCCCTGGAAGGTAGTCAGAGGCAGGGGATAAGTGTCCCTCGTTTCTGTCCCTTCTGCCTAGCAACTGTCAGCCTGCACTGTCTTAGTCATAGCCGCGCTTGGACTGGTGCTTCCTGGAGTGGAGGCCCCAGGGACTCCAGGAACAGAGGGTACATATGAAGGATGCATCCCAGAGGGAAAAACACATGCTTATCTTCCTCTTAGAATGGGGGGGGGGGGGTGGAGAGAGAGGGGAAGAATTTGAGAGAAAAACCTGCATTTTCCAATAGCTGCCTTGATCCTGATAAACTGACTCTATTCAGTTTGTCTTAAGCACAAAGAGTGAGACTGTAAGACAGTCTCTGGGGCTGGTTATCCACAGCCTGGGCTGTCACCCATCACACGGAAGTACAGCCCTGATTTGATTAACAGGGTGAGACCGTGCGCTCACGTGGGGAGCAGCCCTGCCTGGCCTTTGTATGGCATGCGTGATGCTGTTCTTAGGCTCACCCTGGGTTGCCCATGTTCTGAGACACAAGCACAGCCTCCATGGGGACAGCTGCTGCTTGTTGCTGTGGATCAGAGCCCTGTACTGGGCACAGGGCGTTCTCCTTTACTCATTGTTTTCCTTTGGGGGAGGGAACCAATCTTTTGCCTAAGAAATTAAGTCCGGCCCTTAGAGATCTTGCTGAAGCCCAGGAGATTCCTTTGCTTTGTTTTTCATTGAGGTGGTTGTGCTTACCGGCAGTGAAGGAGGCTGTGTATTCTGGAGAGAGGGCAGGCCGCGTGATGCTCCAGTGCCCCAGTCACCCAGGGTGGGCACCAGTCCCACTCCCAATCTGGTGCAAGGGGGAGATGACCTTTCGAGAGAAGCAGAGTCATCTTTGAGTGAAGCATTTAGACCTGTGTACGAGGCATTGTGTAGCTACTTTGCAAATAACCCATGTGTTGTGGTCCTGTTTCTTCGTTCTTTTGCATTACATGTGAGTCCTTTCTCATCTTTCATAGCAGGGAGATAAGTGGATAGAGCAGTAATGTGTAAACAGGTCATTCAGATATGAGTTTTACTTTGGCTGTTTCTCAACAGTTGTTGATGTGATCTAAAATTTTATATATTCACTTTTTTTATAGGGAAAAAAATAGAGCCAGTTTGGAGGGTCTTTGGTAGCTGGCTTTATTCTAAGAAGGGTAGACTTTGGTGAATATATAGATCATCCTGTTTGCTCTTAATAAGTTATTTGAAATATATTCTATACTGCGTCTGTATTTCCCTATCCTTGTAACCTCCTTAGCACTACTGCTCCTGGATTGCTGTTCCACATTGTTTAGTTATTTTCATACTTGTTTATTTTCTTTGTTTAGATTGTAGATTCCCTGAAGGAGATTTATGTGTTCCTATCTTTGTATTCCCCATAGAATTTGGCATAAGGTTAGGGCTTCCCTGGTGGCTCAGAAGGTAAAGAATCTGCCTGCAGTGTGGGAAACCCAGGTTCAATCCCTGGGTTGGGAAGATCCCCTGGAAAAGGAAAAGGCAGCCCACTCCAGTATTGCCTGAAGAATTCCATGGCAGTCCATGGGGTCATACAGAGTCAGACATGATTGAGAGACTGGAACTTTATACATATTGGGAGTGTGAACAGGACTCTCTGTTCAAGTGACAGTATAAAATGGGATTATCCAAAAATTTATTGATATGAGAATGAGATTGATAAGACTTCAGGGATAGCTGGATCCAGGCCCTCAGCCATCGTTTTCACCCTCTTGCTTCTGTTCTCTCCCTTCCTGTCTTTGTTGCACCTCCTGCGGAACTCTCTGGCATGCATTTATGTGTGATGGCACCTGCAGTTCCAGGCTTATACCCGTGGAACTAAGTTCACAAGCAAGATTTCTCAATCTTGGCGCTGCTGACATTTTTGGCCAGATGATTCTTTGCGGGGGAGCCTGCTCTGTGCATTGTAGGGTGTGCAACAGCGTCCCTGGCCTCGACCATCCAGTGTCAGTGGTACTGCTCACCCTCCATTTGTAACAACCAGAAATGTCCCCACACATTGCCAGATAGCCCCTGGGTGAGGAGGGGTGGGGCAGAATTGCCCCTGTTTGAGAATCACTGTCTAAAGCAATAGCAGGTTTTATTCCTGCTCCTCCCCCCCCCCCCGCCCGCCCCCCCGTCAATTCC
>NW_011494882.1:2617085-2664812 GCF_000754665.1 Bison bison bison
GTCAATTCCATAAACCACCTAAGTCTAGCAGTCATTGGTCTGGAATGGAGTTACGTACCCAACCCTGAACTAATTACAGGGACGGTAGGGGTGGTGGTGGTGGGGCTTGTGGAGTCATTAATAGTGTGCTGGTCAGCTTGGTCTGGGGTTGCCAGCCCACTCATGAACTGTGGTTTATGTGGGCCTGTGTGTCCTACCTAACTACTGGAATGGGAGTGGGATGAGGTACTGATTATTATTAGAAACAAGGGGGATGGATTCCATGTAAGACCAAAACAAAGCCCCAAACTCCCAAACCAAAGCAAAGAACATGTGAACCCCCCACTGCTCCCCACCCCCCGACTCCCCACCTGCCAGGGACTAGGGTGTCTGTGTGACTTGAGAGTGAAGGCTTGGTGTGGTAGAAAGAGGCTGTGTCTAGCATCAGGTTGATTCCATCTGGCTCCTTTCCTTATTAGCTGGGTAACATTGGTCTAGTTGTTGAAAGTGTTTGTCGCTCAGTCATATCTGACTCTGAGACCCCATGGACCGTAGCTCTCCAGGCTCTTCTGTCCATGGAATTCTCCAGGCAGGATACTGGTTGGGTTGCCATTTCCTTCTCTAGGGGATCTTCCTGACCCAGGGATCGAACCTGGGTCTTCTGCATTGCAGTCAGATTCTTTACCGTCTGAGCCACTGTCCCCTTCTCAATTGTATTGAATCATGCCTGCAAAAATATTTCTTTTTGGTAAAATCTTCATTGAAGTGTACCAAATAAAATTATATATAAATCATATACTCAGTGACTTTACAGTTTGAATAATCTTATATAGCTGGCAAACAGATCAATAAACAGTAGCCCAGAAGGCCCCATCATAGCCCCCTCAAAGTCCTCTCTCCTCCAGAGATAATCCCTATTCTGCTTCCTATTTGTCATAGTTTAGTTTTTCCTGTTTTTGAAATTTGGCAAAAATGGAATTGTACCATGTGATTCTTTTATACCTGTTGCTTTCACTCAGTGTGGTGTCTGTATTTACCCCTGTTACTGCATAGACAATAGCGTGTTTATTTTCATACTGCAGGCCACTAGCGTTTTAACTGCTCTGAGATTTTCAAGGACTTTTGAGAAATAAAGGAGAACAGTGAAAAGCACTCATGTGTCTGTCACTTAATAGAAGGTCCATAGTCTCCTTTCCTCTAAGATTATTGATTTGGACATGAAAAGATAAT
The DNA here is from genome assembly GCF_000754665.1 of Bison bison bison. Lineage (NCBI taxonomy): Eukaryota > Metazoa > Chordata > Mammalia > Artiodactyla > Bovidae > Bison > Bison bison. Next base: position 2,618,295 of record NW_011494882.1, read on the forward strand.
ACATGGGCACTCATTAGCTTGGAAATCAATTTTAATGAGTTTAATGTTTGGTCCTGAGTGATTTTAGGTAGAAACAAAGCAGTATTGGTGCCCAGTACTCTAGCTGGTTTCCCTGTTTTGTTGACAAACGCATACTATGTGACCAAACAGTCCTTTATTGAAGATCTCTTCTCAGTGACAGTTTCAAAAGGGCATATTTTTTCCTGTTAAAGTAGAGTTGATTTACAATGTCGTGCCAATCTCTGTTGTATAGCAAAATGACTCAGTTAGATACATATATACATTGTTTTTTCATGTTCTTTTCCATCATGATTTATCACAGGATATTGAATATAGTTCCTTGTGTTATACGTTAAGATTTTGGTTGTTTATCCATTCTAAATGTAATAGTTCGCATCTTCCAGCCCCAAACTCCCAGGCCCTCTCTCTCCCTCCCCGCTTGGCAGCCCCAAGTCTGTTCCCTGTGTCTGAGTCTTTCTGTTTTATAGATAGGTTCATCTGTGCCGTGTTTTAAATCCCGCATGTAAGTGGTGTCCTATGGTAGTTGTCTTTTTCTGACTGCCTTCACTTAGTATGGGAGTCTCTGGTTATATCCTTGTTTCTGCAGGTGGGTTATTTCGTTCTATTCTGTATGTGTGCATTGCATCTTCTGTATCCGTTCATCTGTTGATGGGCATTTACGTTGTTTCCATGTTTTGGCTATTGTGGAGAGTGCTGCTATGAACACAGGGGTGCATGTATCTTTTTGAATGATAGCTTTGTCCAGGTATATGCTCAGGGGTGGGATTGCTGGATTCTATGGTAGCTCTATGTTTAGTTTTTCGAGGAGCCTCTATAGTGACTACACCAATTTCCATTCCCACCTACAGTGTAGGAGGGTTCCCTTTTCTCCACACCCTCTCCAGCATTTGTTATTTGTAGACTTTTTAATGATAGTCATTCTGACTGGTGTGAGGCGGTACCTCACTGTAGTTCTGATTTGCATTTCGATAATAATTAGTGATGTTGAGCATCTTTTCATATGCCTCCTGGCCACCTGTATGCCTTCTTTGGAGAAATGTCTGTTATGGTCTTCTGCCCATTCTTTGAGTGAGTTGTTTTTTTATTGTTGAGTTGTTATGAGCTATTTGTATATTTTGGAGATTAAGCCTTTGTCTGTTGCATCATTTGTAAGTATTTTCTCCCATTCCATTGGTTGTCTTTTTTTTTTTAATGGTTTCCTTTGCTGTACAAAAGCTTGTAAGTTTGATTAGGTTCCATTTGTTTTTGTTTTTATTCCTATTGCCTTGGGAGACTGACTTAATAAAAACATTGATACAATTTACGTAGAAAATGTTTTGCTTATGCTGTCTTCTAGGAGTTTTATGGTATCATGTTTTATGTTTAAGTCTTTAAGCCATTTTGAGTTTATTTTTTGTGCATGGTGTTAGGGTGTTGTTCTAACTCCATTTATTTACATTCAGGGCATCATTTATTGAAACCGACTTTGACTTGTGTCCTAGAGAATGAAATAGCACTTTTTTTTTTTTAATAGTTACTTGTAGCGTATTTACATGTTTTAGTTCCCCTGTTTTGTAGAAAAGGGACCCGAGAGTCCTTTTTCAAAGATTGTGTAACATGCAGAACTCATACGGGATGATTGCTGTGGTAAACTGCTGGTTCATTATATTTGTGAATGTTTCTTAATCTTGGAGACATTATTTTGATGTTTCTAATATTTGGTCAAAAATATAGAGTAGTGTTTCTTACAAGGCACTTGCTCTCCTGTATTTAATAGTTTGAGACTTCTGAAATACAATGAATTTATTTGCAAGTCAGATTTGCCCTTAAATGGTATACATAGCTTGCCAGATATCCGTGGGGTGAGTTTTGTGTTTTTGACTTCACTGGTTTGTTCATCTCTGCTGTAAGCAGGGTCTGGATCTGTGAGTTGGGCTGCTTCACTGCTGTTCACAGTTTGCCTAGGTTCTTAAGAATCCCATGGATTTTGGGTGTGATGATGTAGTGGGCAGGGTGAGGAGCGTCTTCCTTACCTCTGGGATGACAGAGGACAGGTGGTACATCAGGAATTCCGCTCCTGAGAGCTCTTAGATGTTTCTGAAAACTGCAGGTACCAGGGCCCCACCTCCACAGACTGCTTCATCTAGACTGATGAAAACTAGATAAAAGTCACTCGTTTTAAAGGTTTATCTGCCTCTCTAGTGTGCATTTGAGTTACAAATCAGTGCATTAAATGAAGAGGTTTAGATTTTGAAAACTTAAGTTCCCAGGTTGATCTTTTAGTGACTTCTGTCAGTGTTTATGCTGACCATTCAGAATGTCTTAGCTTTAAAAAACTGTTTTAGAAAAGTTACAAAGCAGTTTCATACTCTTACAGCGCTATCTTCTCCCACCTTCTTGTGTTAGCTCCTGCAGCTTTTAAATCACTTCCTAAGTTGGATTTTATTCTCATTGTTTTAAGTGTTTGTAGAAAAGTGCTGGTTTAGCCAGAAAGTTGTAGGGAACCTTTCAAACGATTCATTTCATAGTATGGTGCTGGGTTTTGTGTTTGCACTGATCATTCCATGAGGTTTAAAAGCTACGAAGAAGAGAGTTTATCCAGTTTGTCATATTAGAACAAGGGCGGCTGAATGCTACTACTTGTGTTTTAACCGGAGATTAGACAGATGAGGCAGTCCTGACCCAGGGTGTGAGGGCTGCGTTAGGGGCCAGCGGTCATCAGCGTTTTTGAGATGCCAGGTGCTTCCCCAGCCAGATCACAGCACATCTGATCTCTCTGTCAGGAAGATGTAGCGCATTCATCTGACCTTTGGCTAACTGTAAGCTCACAGCGGGAGCAGGGGCATCGGTTCCCTGGGAGGAGCCGCGCCAGACCTCTCCCAGGGACCAGGCTTCTGCAGTGCACATTGAAAGCCACACATTCCGACAAGTCTCTTCCTCCCTGCATTCGACCCTCTGCTCAGGTCAGGAGCAGGCTCATCTTCTTCACTGTATGCGGTGTATTCACATCTTTATTTGGAATCTAGTCTTGATAGGTCAAACTGTTGAATGATAGGAATGCTCACATGTGTCATGTCGAGAATATCAGACAGCGGTCTTATTCTCTTTAAATAATCGAAGTATCGAGCACTAGTAAGAAGATGTTTTCTTAAGTGTCTTGTGAAATTCAAGGCAGATACGACAGAGTTCATGAAGACATGGTTTAATTTCATTTTCTTTCCCTATTTACTTGTTTGTGACCAACAAATACAAATGACCACTTATTACCAACGAAAACAAAACAAAACAAGTCTGTTTCTTCTGGGAAATAATTATCTGAAATGATTGTTTTCTATTCGAACTGCTCATTTTAACTCCTTGTAGTGAGTGAACATTTCATCCAATGGGCAAAACACGGTTTTTAATATTTTATTTATTACTAGTTGGCAGAAAATCACAAGTGTAAATGTTCAGTAAAATGGCTTTTCATCCTCAATAATGTTTCAAGGGCTCTTTCCCAAGTCCTTGTGAATAAAATTACACTTGCAATGTGTTTATAATCCTTTAAAATCCTCAAATCTTTAAAAAGAAATTTGACCCAAAGGTTTAAATAAGGATTTTATTTGCAAAAATGAGTATTTTAATTCTCTTAGATTACCATTTTCTGACTAGTTATAAAACAGTATTCACAAGCCTGCTACAGAAACTTCATACTGTACTGTGCATTTATTAGTATGTGAATTCAAAAGAAACTTATTTGGGCTGTGAAAGAAGTGCAGACGTAAAAATGACCTTTAGCATAAACTCAAATAGGTTGACAGAAGAGTAGTTCAATAAATTTTTTATACGTTTAAAACAGAACTTGTTTCTTCATTATTGGCAGTTCATTTCAGTTAACATTTTTATTGCGATGCCCATTGTTAAAAGAAGAAAACCAAATCTGAAATCCTTATGAATTTATCTCAGCAAAATGCTTTTCAGATTCTTGTTTTTGCTGCCATTAGTTTTGATTTACTTTATCTGCAGTCAGAAATGACGTAGATATTATTGCTGTGACTAAAAAAAGATTTTTATTAAAAGTACCCAGATCATATCAGTGGGAATAAACACTACTGACCTCAGCATATTTGCCCTTAAAGCGTCTGTGTATTTGCAGTAAACATTGTAACTTGAAGTATACGTTCTCATAGACTAGAAGTTTCACCTTGAGACATTTTTCCGTTGCGTGCTTGTTTTGGAGGGTCATTGTGGGCATCCCTGCTTTATGTTTTACACAAGCTGCCAACTCCAGCAGATCCGACTCAGTCCTCTGTTTATTCTCACTCAGCGCCCCCGCCCCACACCCCAAGAAGGAGGGCTTGTTTCCCTCGCCACCTCTGGCATCTTGCTGCTTGCCTATCCTCCTGCTTCTCTGCCGTGATCCCTCAGTTTCTTTATACCTGAAATGTTGGTGTATCCTAACGTACCATCTTAGCTCACTTCCTTTACTTTCCCTTTTTCTGTTGTCAGGGCATCAGCCACCTCCCATCTGTATACATGGGCTGTTGATGTCCAGTCGAGATCTCCTGTCTTGGACTGCAGGCTGGCTTGTTCAGCTGCCCACCACATGTCTTTACTTTCAAGTCCTTCTGGTCGTACTCAACATGGACAGGAGGGGAGCTCACTGAAATCTCTCCCCAGACCTGCTGCTTCTGTATTCCCTAATGAAGAAGCCTAAGCCAGAGCATCTGTGAGTCCCATGCAGTCTCCCATGCCCCCAGCTCCCCCATCCAGGTAGTCACCAGGTCTTGTGAGTCTGTCTTCCAGAATCTTTCCTGCAGCCTTTTTTTCTCTTGCAGTGCTTGCTGCTTAGTTCAGGTTCCCAGCAGACCCCATCTCAGTTACTGTAAAGATTCTAACCAAACCTTCTTCCAGGCCCCACTCCCTTCTCAGTCAGGCAGGGCTATCTTGTGTTCATCTCACACTTCTGAATCCCTGCCTCTTGGCATCCAGTTATACCTAGGATCACATTTGGAAATAAAATGAAATAAATGACTCACTTCCCTTATGTTACAATAGTGTAGGTGAGTCCAGGACAGAATTATAAAGAATAGAGAATTCAGGATTTCATCATATGTGGACATGAGGCCTTCATTTTTTTTTAAATTATGCAATTTTAAAAGACTACTTTCCATTTACAGTTATTACAAAATGTTGGCTATATTCCCTGTGTTGTACAGTACAGTACATTCTTGAGTCCATCTTACGCCCTTTCTCTCCTACCTTTATTACTCCTTTCCCCACTCCTCACTGGTAACCCGCTAGTTTGTTCTCTGTATCTGTGTATCTACTTGGTTTTTTTTTTTTTTTAAATATTTACTAGTTTGTTGTATTCTGTGTGTGTGTGCCCAGTCGTGTCTGACTCTTGCGACCCCATGGACACAGCCTGCCAGACTCCTCTGTCCATGGGATTCTCCAGGCAAGAATACTGGAGTGGGTTGCTATGCCCTCCTCCAGGGGATCTTCCCCACCCAGGGATTGAACCCAGTCTCCTGCGTTGCAGGATTCTTTACCAACTGAGCCACCAGGGAATCCCCATTTTATTAAACTTCACATAAAATTGATACCACACACATATAGGTGATTTCTCTGTTTTCTTTCACTTAGCATAATGCCCTCCAAGTCCATCCATGTTACTGCACATAGTAAACTTTAATTCTTTTTTCTGGCTGAGTGGTATTCCATTATATATATATATATGTATATGTATTAATATGATTATATATATAATTATTCTACTTCTGTGAAAAATATCATTAGTAGTTTGATAGGGATTGAATTGCATCTGTAGATTGCCTTGGGTAGTATAATCATTTTAAGTATATTGATTCTTCCAGTCCAGTAACAGTATACCTTTCCATTTGTTTGCATTGTCTTCAATTTCTTTCATCAGTGTCTTAAAGTTTATGGAGTACAGGTTTTTTGCCACCTTAGGTATGTTTATTTTTCAGTATTGTATTTTTTTTTTTTGATTCAATGGTAAATGGAATTGTTTCCTTAGTTTCTTTTTCTGATATTTTGTTGTTAGTGTATAGAGATGCAACAGATTTCTGTGTATTAAGTTTGTAACCTGAAACTTTATGGATTTCTACTAGAGCATTAGTGAGCTCTAGTAGTTTTCTAGTAGCATCTTTAGGATTTTGTATGTATGGTATTATGTCATCTGCAAACAGTGACAGTTTTCTTATTTTCCAGTTTGGATTCCTTTTTATTTTCTTTTTCTTTGCTTGCTTTGGCTAGGACTTCTAAAACTATGTTGAATGAAAGTGGTGAGAGTGGGTATCCTTATCTTGTTCCTGATCTTAGAGTGAATACTTTGAGCTTTTCACTGTTGTGTATGACATTAGCTGTGGGTTTGTCATATGCCTTCGTTTTTCAAAAAGCAGTACCCAGGTCTGTTCTGGTAAAGAGAACTAAACTATCAAAGTTTTGCAAAATTAGACATAAATGGGGGCTTCCCTTGTGGCTCAGCTGGTAAAGAATCTGCCTGCAATGCAGGACACCTGGGTTTGATCCCTGGTGTGGGAAGATCCCCTGGAGAAGGGAAAGGCTGCCCACTCCAGTATTCTGGCCTAGAGAATTCCAAGGACTGTATAGTCCATGGGGTCCAAAGAGTTAGAGACTGACTTTCACTTCACTTCACTTCAGACATAAGTGGAGCTCATTTTTTATTTAGTCTCTTAGTATACCTGAATGACTTACAGAAATGTTTTTAAAATGTTGGATTTTAAACTGTTTACAATTTATTGTTGAAACTGTGTTTGGTAATATGCCTTCAAATATTTTGAAATCGCTATATCTTGTCAGGATCCCTGAGATTTTTCTAAGCCCAGTTATCTCCTTTATACCCATATTCACACAGCTTACCAGCTCAGGGAGAGGGAGGCACTGGTTTTTGACTAAAGCATTATCTTTTGAAGATTCTGATTAAAGGATAGGAAAAAGATTGGTGGCTGGGAAAAGGACCACAGCACAACTCTGTCTGCCTAGGACCCATGTACTCTTTAGCCTCTTCTGACATTGTGAAGAGACGGAAAAAGCAAGTTCTCTAATTTGTGTCTTGCTTGTGTTTGTACTTTATTACCGAGTCACCATAAATTCATATGACTTCACACATTTTCTCTCCCCTTTGATATGTAATGAAAGACACCGTTACTCATTCCGATGCAGTGGGAAGACCCAGCATACAGAAATGTCCGGTATTTTAAGAAGCCTCAAAAGACTGAGTAAGCTTTGAATTTCCTGTTCAGAGAGTGGGGTTAGTAATTAGGAGGATTCACATGACTCCTGATAAAATAATTTTACCCATTTGCTTAGAAAAGCATCTTTTATTTGCATGAACTGTTTTTCTTTTTTGTAAAAGTCATTATTCTTTATGCTCACAGAAACAACTTTTACCTGAAAAATCTTTTAAGAATTCCCCCCCGGCCCCCACTAAGAGAGAAAAACTGAGGCTGTTTTTGCCAAGGTCCTGTCGTGACTGTTTGGCAAATGTGTGAATGAAATTTAGACTTTCTACTTCTTTCTTTCTGTCCTGTCTTTTATATTTATGAATAACTTTTAGTCCTTTGCAAGATGTGTAATTATTTGTACATAGAGGAATGAGCCACAGCCCAAGCTGTGCAATACTCAGTGCATGTGGATGCTTGACGTTGAAATTCTGGCTTCCTCAGTGTCATTAGGTCTTATGCTTCAGGAATTAATTTTTTAAAATATAAAATATGTCTAAAGATGTTTTGACTTTTTGTATGATAAAGTACCTTGAAAGGATATATCTTAACCTTTTCAGCAGAGCTTGTCTTTAAGGTGTGCATGATATGAAATCACAGAGAAAAGTCTTTTGAGTTGGGTCTTTGGGGATTATGTTGTGAACACAGAATATAAGTTTTTTCAGATCTACTGAAACCACCTCTCTTTACTGTATGTATTGATCTTTGACCTAAATTGAAAAGGGTTTGGTTTTCTTTTCCTTCTGTAATGTTATTAAAAAGAAATGGGTCTAGGGGTATTGGGTGTTCAATTGGATTTTCTTAGAAAGGGAAAAGGAAAAAATGGCTTTGGGTGTTATTTAATAGGTCATATCAAAAGCTAGGCCCTTCCTTATGAAAATGCATTCACGCCTGTCTTGTGTTAGTGCTGTGGCTGTACGTCTTCCAGATGATCGGACACGTGCTTATTCATTCTGTGGAAGACTCGTCTCTTTCTGTGTCTTCTTTGAAGGATCTTGTCGGAAGGTAATGATGAGAGGGTATGGCAGTCAGGCTGACGATACTACATGAGGCTCTTGTTCATTCTCTTGACCACGACTGCATTAGGAGCCGAAGGCTTTAGAAGCTCAGTGGGAAGAAGCCGCACTGTGTTGCCTTGATAATGATACTGTCGTGGGTTGCTGATTCCTCGATTAAAACCTCCGAGCTATGTAGTCAATACTCTTCAGCTATTAGGGAATATAAAACTGAGGAATAAACTGTCAGTTGTCATTAGAGAAAATAATGATGTTATGATAGAAGAAAGGTTGTGTAAGGTAATTTCAGTCTCGTTATCCTCATCCTGTCATTTATTTAGAAGACTTGATGCGCTGCCGAGATGTACTGCCATGCAATCTAGAATAACTGCATACTGTTTTGGTGACAGACCTTTTGAAGGGAGAGTGACAGCTTCTCGGAGAAGACCTGTGGCTCTGGAGTGGGGGGACCAGCCTGGATTTAACTTGCTGTGTCTGTGGACTTATTACTTAAGCTTGCAGGCACATGAATCCCCTAGCATATCCCTGGCATGTTAAGGGATGCTTAATAAATACTGCTCTCCTTCTCTTCTCTGTGAAGGTTGTGCCTTTCCCTCTCCTGGTCCGGACTTCTGTGGGTTTCTCCTTTGGCCCCGTGTGATGAAATATGCAGTGCATGGATGTGGGGAGCATGACGTGGCTCCTGTGGTCGCAGGCCCTGTGCATCCCAACCACTGTGCTGTGCTGGGCTTAGTCACTCAGTCCTGTCCGACTCTTTGCTACCCCACGTATGTGTGTAGCCTACCAGGCTCCTCTGTCCAAGGGATTCTCCAGGCAAGAATACTGGAGTGGGTAGCCATTCCCTTCTCCAGGGGATCTTTCCAACACAGGGATGGAACCGGGTCTCCTGCATTACAGGCGGATTCTTTTCCAGCTAAGCTACCAGGGAAGCCCAACCACAGCAGGTTCCAAATGACATTCCTTCCTTTCCCGGCAGGTGCCTGAGATCATCAGTTCCATCCGGCAGGCTGGGAAGATCGCCCGCCAGGAGGAGCTCCGCTGCCCTTCGGAGTTCGATGACACATTCGCCAAGAAGTTCGAGGTGCTGTTCTGCGGCCGCGTGGCCGTGGCTCACAGGAAGGCTCCACCCGCCCTGATCGATGAGTGCATCGAAGGCTTCAGTCACGTGAGCGGTGGCTTCTCCTCGGATCAGTTCCGGTCTGCACTGCAGCCACCGGGGGATGGGGAGCGGGGCCCGCGGCCGATGCGCAAGTCCTTCTCGCAGCCCGGGCTGCGCTCCTTGGCCTTCCGAAAGGAGTTTCAGGATGCAGGCCTGAGGAGTAGTAGTTTCTTCAGCTCTTTTGAGGAGAGCGACATCGAGAACCACCTGATTAGTGGACACAATATTGTGCAGCCGACAGATATTGAGGAAAATCGAACTATGCTCTTCACGGTAAAATATTATCAAGCCTCCTGCACATCCCCAATCTGGCCTTTGTGTTCAAAAGAAAATCTGCTTAGTCGAACAAAGATTATCTGTGAATTGCTTTTGGATTTATGTGTGAATCCGTATATTTTTATTCTGAATAATTCTTTTGTCAGGATAGAATCCTTATTTAGTCCCTATTAGCCTTGGGAATCATCAGGGGGTAACAAACAGAATCTATCTTACATCCTGTATGATTTTTATCTGCCTCCCACGTGGTGGTGAAGACATCTTTTCAATGTGGATCAATTAATGTGTGTAAAAGAGGCTCCAGAAGGTTTTTTTTTTTTTTTAACTTATTTCAAGTAATATATTTAAGCAAAATTTTTTGGAAAATACCCCTTCTTTATTATTTTTATTAATTTGTAAAACTACTTACACTTTGTTACCTGGGTAATTGGGGATAACATGATATTTGAAATTGATACCCAAACTACAGTATTAGTTTAGCCAGTTGCTTACTCTTTTCTAGAAATAATTTGATAAACTGACAGTGAGCCAAATGCCAGAAAAGGCATGGGCAGGAGGCTGTCCCTGGCTGTTGAGGCTCCTGGGTTCCAGGCTGATCCCAGCTGTTCTGGAAAGGTTGCTGTCCTGGGAGTCCTCTGGGTCTGAGCTGATGGGACTCAGCTGGCTCCCTAGTGAGCTGGCCTCTGCAATATGGGAAACAGATTGTTCTCAGCATCCTCTGTCTCTTCTTTGGCCTAAGGCTGACTGAGAGTTTAGGGAGAGAGCAAGGTAACATTTCTGTGCCTAACTCAGGGCCAAGTGATGAGGAAGCTGGCTGTGTAGATATACAGGTTTGAAATCAAGATGGAGTGTCAGAGGGCCGATTTCTTCCTCTTTTCATGGTTGACCTAATATACTGAAAAGAGTGCTATGTTGGCAGTCAGACTGGTGGTGTAATGTGTGATCTGTATTTAAAAAAAAAAAAAAAAACCACCAAAACCTCTTGGTATCATTGGGAAAGCTGCTTAGTGCATTTATTTTCAAGTACTTATTGTGTAAATGCTATCCACAGGGTCACTTGCAACATGCTAGAAATACAACAATGAACAGGACAGGCATGATCTCTGCCCACGTGAAATTTAGATTCCAGTGAGAGACTGACAACTGATTGTATGAGTAATTGTCTCACTAAAATTGTGATAAATGCTGCAAAGGATGCTGTGAGGGCTTCTGGGGAATCAGGGCTTTCTGAAGGCAGTGATAGTCACTGAGCAGAAGTGTCATTGTGGCCAGCTAGAGGAGCATCCTGGGTTCAGGGAGCAGCAGGGGAGGGAGGGAAGCTGCACAGTTAACTATGGTTATTGCGACACAGTCCTCTGCTCTAACGGAGATCTGTTAGGCTGACCCTCGTCTGTAAGACAATGTTAGTTTGTGCTCGCACTGTTAGCTTTTTTAGGAAGTCAGGTAAGCAGGAGTGAGTACCTAACACAGTATGTACTCAACAATTGGTAGATTTTAAACAATAATTTAAGAAGACTTTTCTGATCATTAGAAAGTGTCCTGGAAATTTTAAAAGAGAAGCTCCTCTATCCTTGGAGATTCACTTATGCAGAAACCTCTCTTTCTTACAAAGGGGAGCTGTGGGAACCTGAGGCTTCGTGACTAACTTTGAGATATTTGGTCCTCTCACCTCAAGACTGCTGCCTGATGAAGGTGAACACACTGATGGTTGTGTCCTACCCGAAGCCTGTAGAATAGAGAGTGACCTGGAAGTGGTCTTCTACATGATATGGTCCCTGCTCAGTAGGAGCTTGAGCCATTGATTCTTTATTTCCCTAGGTCATGAAATGAGAAAGTGTGTGTAATAAATCTGAATTCAGTGTTCATGCAAAGCTAGTTTCTTTCTTTCTTTGTCTTTTAAGATTGGTCAATCTGAAGTTTACCTCATCAGTCCTGACACCAAAAAAATAGCGTTGCAGAAAAATTTTAAGGAGATATCCTTTTGCTCTCAGGTAAATGGATGTGGGTTATCAGCTCAACTGCAGTTGCATTTTTTTAATGAATTATTTTACTGTCTGTCATTCAACCGAAGTAGCTAAGATTACAAGATGTATGCTTTCTAAGTGCTGGGTTTGTGATCTTGCATTTCCTTTTGTATATTAAGGCAAAATATAATTTTGAAATTAAAATTTTTGCTTTTAGTGACCATAACTTAACTGGAGAAAGAAGGTCTCCTTTTCCTTTTTTCCCAGTCATTGGTAGTAATGGTCCACAGTCATGGTTTCCAGGTGTATGTGCGTCTGTATGCATATTTATATATACATTCATACACACTAATGTATTTTTTAAAATACTTATTTTTACTTTCTAAAAATTCATGACTTTTGGGATACCAAGATCATTATTTCTTCTTCCTTAAAATATAATAAATAATGACTACCTTTGAGGATTTTTCCTTAGAGTACAGTGTCTACTTGAGTTCTTTCCTGAAAATCTCCTGGGTGTGTTTCATAGAGAGATTTGGAGAATCTGTCAGTTATAATGAGCTATGACAACTTTTTACTCAGAATCTTCCTAGCAAAAATGTGTTACTATTTGGGTAGTTTTAAAAAGTCTGGAATCATTTTCTCATTTTCATTTTCTCAAAATTAGTATGATATAATGAAACTCTCATTGTTGATTTATAATGTGATCTATGTAATGATTCAATAGGGAATTTTCCCCCCAAAGGTGAAAATGACGTTCATGCATAAGATCGACTAGAGAACCATTTACAAAGAAAATGTTTTTTCCAAATCATATTCTTCTTTGGAGTAACCTCTTGCATATGCTTAACTTGCTGTCAGAGAACATTGATGGCAGTGCCAGGATGTGTCAGTGATTGCTCGTTTATTGGGAAATATTTGACCTGAAAGTGAGATTCTCCATAGACATTTTATCTTGATTTGCTTGTATTTCTCTTGAAATGGTAATATTAAATATTTGCTTTTTCATATGGTAATTTTGTTAATTCCTAAAGGATGTTTACAAGTTTACATGATCACCTGCCCTTCAAGCTGTCAACACTCTGCATGCTGGTGCTTTTAGGAGGTGCTATCTTATCTGTATTAAGGTGGTTCTTAGCTGATACTTTCAAAACAAGTGTACATATTAATATTTATTAAAAAGAGCTCTTAGGAAACTGGTACAGCTTTGGCCTTAATATCTTATGTTTGAAAGTACCTCTGTTCGTTGTGTGTATAACTTTTGACTCATTCCTCCTACCAGTTTACTTCAGGATTTACTTGTTTGTTATTTTAGGAGTACAAATATTTTAAATCCTTTCCTTTAATTTTTGTGTCTATGTGTGTTTGCTTGTGTATGTGTACAGTTGTGTTTCTTTGTTAATCTCTCATTTACTTTTTCCTTAATACTCAAGAAAAGTTCTCATTTTTCTGTGTCAGCTTTTCTCCACTTCCTCTCACTACTAAAATGAGGATAAAAGCTCTGGTTTTCAGATCCTGCTTGTAGGAATAGTCAGAGGAGTAACATTTTAGTAGAACTTCATATTTGAAAGATGTTTTTAGATATTTAAAACATCTGGAAAACAGTAATTTCACAGTGTCCTTTAAAACCGTGCTGTGTGAGTCTTCAGCTGCGCGTGTGGCAGTGGTGCCTGCTCTGGGTACAGCTTACCATTCTTGCTCTTTCCCTGCCTTCCACAGGGTATTAGACATGTGGACCACTTTGGGTTCATCTGCCGTGAGTCTTCCGGAGGTGGAGGCTTTCATTTCGTCTGTTATGTGTTTCAGTGCACAAATGAAGCTCTGGTAAGTGAGAAGGGGCTCTTCTTACCTTGAAATCTCGTCTACAGGGGATGTCAGCCTCACTGATTTCTTTACATAGCAAAACTATGTGGCTTCACTGACAAATTACTTGGTTTTCATTATACTTTTGTGACTATTTAATAACCAGTTAATATACACTTGAGACTTACTTGGGTGCACATTTTCAATGTTCATCATGCTTAAAGACCTGCTCACTTTCACCCTCTGCTTTAGCATCTTTCAAAAGTCATTTTGGACTTTTGATCAGAAGAGTTGGTTTTCGTTCAGTATTTAATTTGCATCTAGTTTTTACCTTCTCTCCTTGAAAAGCCTTGAGCATTTGTAGTGTTTCTAGACTATGTATAATCCTAGTGGTTCTTAATGATTATTATCCATTAACCTGTGACTAACAGTCCAGAAGAATCTTAAGTACTGGGTCTTTCCACAGAGTCCTGAAATCTCTGCCAGATCATTTTAAATGGACTTTCTGCTCTCTGTCGTCTCTGATCAGGTGGATGAGATCATGATGACCTTGAAGCAGGCCTTCACGGTGGCTGCTGTGCAGCAGACAGCCAAGGCGCCAGCCCAGCTGTGTGAGGGCTGCCCCCTGCAGGGCCTGCACAAGCTCTGCGAGCGGATCGAGGGTGAGCCGGGGCGGGGTGGGGTGGGCAGGAGTTCAGGGTCCTGGGCAAATTCGTTGGAAGGTTCTGTCCCACGGAGGCCAATGTTAGTTACAGGGGTCATGGATGGATGTCCTCTGTATATCAGGTGCTACCATCTCCCCTCGAGGGGCCCGGAGGAGGGTGGAGGAGTTAGAGGAACAGAGGGCACAAGACGAGTTGCGCTGTTAATCATGGTGGGGTGAGTGTCCAGTTGGCTGCCAAGGAGGGATCTAGTAAGATGAGAGGTAAGAATTACCACTGAGTGAGCCGATTGCATGGCTTCCCTGGTGGCTCACTGCAGCTCTCCTGCAATGCAGGAAACCCAGGTTTGATCCCTGGGTAGGAAAGATCCCCTGGAGAAGGAAATGGAAACCTGCTCTAGTATTCTTGCCTGGGAAATCCCATGGACAGAGGAGCCTGGTGAGCTGCATTCTGTGGGGTTGCAGAGTTGGACACGCAAAGAGTCCGTTACAAGGTCAATGATAGCTTCTTCCAGAGCAGTTTTAATGGTGAGGAATGGCCAGAGGGCAGGTTGCAGTTGAGGAGCCAGTGAGAAAGAGCACAGGAAGTATTGCTCCAAGTTTTTCTAGGAATTTGGCTTGGGGAGAAACTGCAATAAATGTTATGATTTCCATGCTTAAGATATGCCTGGCACTGTACTGTTTTCTTTAACATGTATTATCATCCATTTAATCCTCACCACTTTGTGGAAGGAAAAGGGATTACTGCACATTTGAGGGATAAGCAAACCGACTTTCTGGGGCTTGGGGATGATAACCATCCTGATGGATGTGAAGTGGTATCTGATTTCCCTTTTTAAAGACAAATTGACATGATCTTAAGGTCTTCAAGGTTCACTTGCTGACATTCCAGTGCTGTTTAAAATGGATCAAAATGATTAACATTTTCAATCATGTTTTCCTAGTTGTTCCTCTTTGCTGACATGATACAAAATATATCTGGGAACAAGGAAAGTTGTGCTTTAACAAGAGATCCCATCTGAGGGCATCACTAGTTCTTTCCTTAGTGGTTGTGAGATAAGGTAAACGATGACGGCAGTGTCCCCTATGAGCTTGTTAAGAAGCCTGCAGTGACTTCGGCCTTGAAGATAAAGCAGATTCTGACCTGCAGGAGCTGGAAGGGTTCCAGAGTTCCACTTGACAAATCTTTCTTTGGTCTGGCTTAGCTTTCAGAGAGCTATACCTGAAAAGTTTAATTATGGTAGGGATTTTGCTGCTGTAGTTTCAGAGTGATTATTTAATTCATCTTTTTACTGGATAAGATCCAAGCAAAGCAGAAAGCTATGCTAATGTAAAAACATCCATTAACTAGCACAATTAGAAGACTGGGGAGGGTACGTTTTGCCTACGTGATGGGAAGCACTTCTAAAGCATCGATGGCACATTATTACAGCCGTCCTTAGTAAGGGAGATGCTGATTATTTTATGGATAGTTAGTTTCAGGTTCTTACATTTTGCTAGATTGCATCCCTACCCAGGGATCCAACCCAGTTCTCCCGCATTGCAGGCAGATTCTTTACCATCTGAGCTACCAGGGAATCCCCAAGGAGAATGAAATCGTTCATTAAAGCTCATTGTATGTACCCATAACAGTGGTTCTAATAGGAAGTTATGATCTGGCCAAGAACATCATAAACAGTGGAGAGGAACAATGAATGACATGGCCACAAAAAGAAAAACTTAAAGACTGTTTTCTTAATCAACTGATGTAGTTAATATGCTCTGGAATCCATAAAGTAGAATAAATAGACTGTACTTGTGGGTGCCATTGGACACTTAAAACACATAAGAGGGGCAGCTGTACAGATTCTGTGTTTGGACTCTCTACAACTGCTAGTATTTATATAGCATTTTGCTTATTTTAAAGTTTAGAGGAACATTTTGGGAATTCTGGCATAAATTACACTTTCACTAAAAAGAAAAAGTTGAACTGAGGTTTCCTTTTGCTCTCCAAGTAAATTTGCCTTCGGCAAAGCATAAAACTATTCATCAGTGCTCCCTTTAATAAGAGCCTTTTCTGGCGGCCAGCATGAAGGCAGACTGACTTGCTGCCCTTCTCTCCTGTTAAACCTTTGGCATCACGTGGGGAATGCTGCCTTCTTGCTGCAGAAACCCCCAGGAGCGGCTGAAAGTGTTGAGAAGCCCCACGGAGGGTGCATAGTGGAGAGTAGGCATGGAGGCTGGAGGATCAGCTATGATTTGAGATGGGGAAGAAAGGACTTAATGAATTGAGAGCTCCTGAAGGCAAGAATAGACCTGTCTACGGATCTCTGCATACCTGCTGAATATAAAGAGTGGACTGTATTGTATGATTTCACCTGAGATTGTTAGAAGTATGTATAATAAGCCTAACTCTTCTTGAGGTTTTTCTCCGTATGTGAATGTTTCATCAAACAGTACAAATGTGTCCGCGAGAGGATGCTTGGACGGTATCATTGACATCCAGATGCAGGGAGGATTTTTATTTAATGACTTCTGAGTGCTAATTTTGCTCATAACTGTAAACAGTGTTTTGATTCAGCCTGTAAGGAGTTAGTGCAGTGAAGGCATCGCTGTTTCCCTGGCTGGTGTGACCTGACAGCTTGCCAGAGGAGTAGCTGAATAAACTGTGCTCTGACAAATCGAGCTGTCCTCTCTGCACCTTTAATCACTTCTCTCTTTTAAATTGAAGAATAGTTGACTTCCAATATTATTAGTGTCTGTGTGCAACGTGGTGATTCAGTATTTTTGTATCTTCTGTACCACACAGTGTCATCATAACATTATTGACTGCATTCCCTTTACCATACATCACATCCCTGTGACTTATTTATATTATAACGTGTAGTTTAATCCGCTGGTACATCTTAGTCCCCTTCACTTATTTTGCCCTTCCCTTCTGCCCTACGGCCACTAGCTTGTTCTTTGTGAGTCTATTTGTGTCTTGTTATATTTGTGTTTTAGATTCCACATATAAGTGAAAATCTGCCGTACTTGTCTTTTTCTGCCTGACTTATTTCACTGAGCAGTTCACTTTGGTATTGAAGTCACCGGGGTCAGGTGACTTGACTGTGTGTGGATTAAGGGAGGCAGTGGAGTGTTCTGGAGTGGTCTCTGGAGGCAGATCAATGTGGGTCAGATTCTCACTCTGTCCCTTACGTAGCTGATGACATTGGACAAAGTATTTGACTTGATTGTGCCTCAGTTTCTTCACCTATGGACCTTGGGATTACTGTATATAGTGCCCACTTTCAGGATTATGTTGAGGGTTAGATGAGATTGTGCAGTGTTCCGTAAAGTGGCACAGCAGTCATTAAAAAAAATACTGGCTTTTATTTTTATGGTGGCCGTTTAGGGTTTTCTTGGCCAAAAAAAAGGTGGTGGGGGAGTACCTCTGGAAGGACTTCTAGAAGCTGCAGTGGTTTGAGCTGGGGCAGTGGCCTTGCCACTGCTTGCTGAGAAGGGTGGGGCCCCTGCCTTCTGTGGCAGGGAGAGCAGGGAGTGCTGGCTCTGGGACAGACAGGCTTGGCTGCTAATTGGCCTCCTGACCTGTCAGTTGCCTGGCTTCTCTGGACCTCGGCAAACTCATCTGTAAAACAGAAGCCTGATTTCCAAGTCCCTGTTCTTGATTTCCGAGATGCGCATCTGGCCATCCTCATTATGAGGATAAATCTGGCCTAGAGCCTGGCCCAGCGGCTCACCCTCAGGAGGAAATGGGCTGGCGAGTGGATAGGGACAGTGAAGTGAAAGTGAAGTCGCTCAGTCATATCTGACTCTTTGCAACCCCATAGGCTGTAGCCCACCAAGTTCCCTGCTTGAGGAGAGGAGTGGGTTGCCATTTCCTTCTCCAGGGGAGATTGTCTAGTTTACATATAAACACTCATGAGGTTTTATCATTTTCTGAGGACAGTGTTCCAGTTGTGTGCGATATTTTAACATGGAGTAGTGGTAGAAAGAAAAATGATTTGGAGCCACATGAGGCTGAGGTAAGAGTCCAGTGTGTTGGACTTCGGGAGTCTTGTGAGCTCTCTGGGTCTCAGTTTTCTTAAACTGTAAAATGGGGCTAACCAAGCCCTCTTCGTCAGGTGGTTCTAGTATAAAATGAAATGATACACACCTGACATTTAAGTGGGCGTCTAGCACATGAGGGCTCAATCAAAAACTGTTACTTGTTGTCAGTGTCCTCATCACTGACATTGTTATTGATTAGAATTTCCATAAGACCTCCGATGCCTAGAGAGGGAGGGAAGGCATGTAAGAGAGGGAGTGGGAATGGAAGGTGTTAACTCTACCTCCTGACTGTTGCGGAGTGTGTTCTCAGGTCTCTCTTTTTTCTTAATAGGAATGAATTCTTCCAAAACCAAACTAGAACTCCAGAAGCACCTGACAACATTAACTAATCAGGAGCAAGCAACTATTTTTGAGGAGGTTCAGGTACAGTACTGGTTTTTAATTTCCAGAAAGGGGGTGGGGCAGAAAAAGGCATCTTCTCTGTGGAATGTTATCATAAAAAATAGCAAAGCAGACCTGTTGGAGCCCTGAGGAAGTGGGCCTGAGTTCCTCTTGGTTTGAGCTTTAACAGTCTCGGGACAAGGGCAAGGTCAGTATTGCAGACTCCTGTGAGAACTTGGCTTTCGTGTGAAAACTACTAACCCAGGGGAGTGCTCTCTTAAGGAATGAGAGGAAGGAAATTATAAAGTAGAATGAGCCTCAGCCTGGGATACAGAGGACCCTGGACTTTGGTCCCTGAGCACTGCTTTCCCCAGAGACTTATGCCAGCTCCGTTCCACTCAGGATTTCAGACCTCAGTGTGGGAATCTTAAGGATATAACATTTTGTACATGAACTTGAACATAAGTTTCCCTCCTCGCTCTTTTTTTTTTCAGTTTTGAAAATACATTTAAATGTTGCCTACACTATATAGTATATCAAATCTAAACATAAAAGCAAAATATAGGGCAAAACCCAAGCTCATTGGTTTCCTGCTTTAACCCTGGAAACTCGCTCTCATCCTTGCATTTAGATGCATGTATCTCAGGGAGACCACGCTCTGTGTGCTGGTCTGCCTGTAGTCCGTTCATTATGAATCTTTGATGAGCTCATCAAAAATGTCATGTCTGCTTTTGCAAAGGGACGTTTTCTGTGGTTTCCTGTGGTTTTTCTCGGGAGGCGATCACAGCAGAACAAAGCATAAGTGTCTTGTGAGGAGAGTGGCGGGGGCTTTGCACATAGAGGGGTCTTCAAACAAAGCAAGAAGGCCATTAAGTCTAGGTTGTCAGTTTTCTCTTCCTCCTCACTGGGGAAAAGGCTACAGACAGGACCCATGATCTGTTTTCTGTTAAGAGTGAGAAATTAAAGAATTGTCTTTTTCTTTTTAATCACATGTTCTCAGTTCTCCTTTCCTTGGTCTTCTGCAGTAAAATTAGAGTTTGAATTTTATAAATAGCTTAGAATGTTATTTTCACAATTATCAGTTGTTCTTAAATTTTCTTGTGTTCTTCTGAATCGAGGCACTACTTAATTTTCTTAAAGGATCTTTAGAGTTCTAAGTACACAGTATTCTCAGACAGACTTAATGTGATTGGTACTTAGAATTCTTAAATAGATGGACAATTTGCTTCTGATTGATAATGCATTTGTGATGGGAGCTGGGGCCTTTTTGCTGGCTTACTTTGTTGTAGTGCCATCAAGTCTCTTTAGCAAGCATAGAGGATTCATTCCTTCCCTAATGTGACTTTGCTTTCTTTTTCATTTAGACAGCACTGTGTAACTTTCCCCCAAACAGTGTGGTGAATCAGGGAAGGTAACACCCCAGCTATTGTTCTGCAGCAGTGACAGGTTCCTGATAGATGTGGTTCTGAGGTTCTCTTTGATGCATGTGAGTTAGAGATACTCCAATATATTATAACAAAGAGACTTTAGAGAAAATTAGGGACAGAAGTTTGCTTCAAAAAATTCATTCAGTTAATATACTGGGATCCCTATGTGTTGTTGTAGCAGGTTCTGTAATTTTTGATTAAAGACCAAAAAGAAGTCATATTGTTCATTGGCTTTGCATAACCAGCTTGTAGTTTGTCCTTCACCCTTGTAGGTGTAGCTCTTCTTTGAATAATACACACTTCACATGGATCTCGTCTTCTGATGGCTTATTGATAGTCTTGTTATTTCCTCAATGACTGTTTTTGTTTTATATAAAATATTATATAAACCAAGTCACTAGTTTCTTTTTAGGTAGTAGTGCCTGCTAATGCATTTGAAAATCATGCATTTTGAATGGATCATAAGGAAAAAGTGGCTTTGCAGTGTCATGAGACCTCTTATAAATAGAATGGTTAATATTTTTCCTTTCAGTTTTTTCTGCAGAAAAGTTGTTTCTGAGGAATTCTCCAAGGGCAAGTCTTTATAAACAAATGTAATTACTATTGAAATAATTGTACTTAAAGCATACACTGGGCTTCCCCGGTGGCTCAGATGGTAAAGAATCTGCCTGCAGTGTGGGAGACCTGGATTCAATCCCTGGATTGAGAAGATCCCGTGGAGGAAGTCATGGCAACCCACTCCAGTGTTCTTGCTTGGAGAATCTCTATGGGCGGGGAGGAGCCTGGTGGGCTATAGTCCACAGGGTCGCAAAGAGTTGGACACGACTGAGCAACTAAGCACAAAGCTTACATATTCATTGTTTTTGTAAGTAAATGTTTCATGGGGAAATAAAAGTGCAACCCAAGTGGAACCATAAAGGAAAATAAATTAATTACTATGCAAATGATGCTGAGGTTTATCACTGCTGCCAACAAGCTGGCTTTGACTCTGAGCTCTGAGAGGAGGCCTTGGTGCCAGATGGGCATGTGGATGTGCTAACCCTTCTCTAAGAGAACTCATGACACTGCAGAGCCACTTTTTTTTTTATTTATGACCTTTTTGAAATGTACAGTTTCCAAACACGTCTAAGTGGACATGTGAGAAGCCTCCCTCCTGGCAGGATCTGGCTCTGTCCTTGTGCTGGCCGGCTGTGCTGAGTCCACGTCGGTTGTCCTGGGGAGAAGTTGCTTTCAAGCTGAATAGGGCTAGTAAAGAAAATGCCTCAGATGTCAAATTCTCTTCATCTGATTGAGTGTATTTCAAGGAATGACTTAATACTCAACTGAGTAGGTAAACCAAATAGATGTATACTCAATAAATGCTGATAATGAATTAAATAACATGACATGACTTTACAAGTTAAAGATTAATAGCTAGAGGAGCTTTTTTCCCCCTCTTGAACAGAATATATAGGGACTTAGGTGGATTTTTCCACAGTTTTAAAATTATTTGTATAAGATTTCATTATAATTTTTTAAAAAGATGTCGTTGTCCAACTAAGCATTTTAAGTAGACTCCTCAGAAGACCATAGACCTTCTCAGCATGCTGGTATTCGTAGACAGTGTTGGAAACTGACTCTCATATTGCTTTTATAACTGGTTTATAGCCCCACGTCTCATAGAAAGGAGGTTAAAAACATATAACAAAATTGGCTTTGTTACTTTTAACAGGCAATTGTTTTGTATTGTTCTTTCTTAAAAAATTAACTAATGATAGAAAAGCATACAAATCAGTGGTGTGTAGGTCAATGAAATAAATTTTCTTTGAGGTATAGTTGATGTATAATAGTACTTGAGTTTCAGGTGTACAATGTAGTGATTCACAGTTTTTAAAGGTTTATAGATATTACATACATAATGCATATATATATAAGTAATATAATATATAATTATATGTTGTATATAATTATACCTCAGTTTTTAAAGGTTTATAGTTATTACATACAATATATAATCATATATGCTATATAATTATATATTATACATAATATATAGTATATCAGTTTTAAAGGTTTATAGTTATTATATATAGTAAATATATTTAACAACTTTATTATAAAATTTTGACTGTATTTCAGTGAATTTTTATAAGATGAATACACCTTGCAGCAACACACAGGTTAGGAAATAGAGCATTTCCAGCCTCAGAGCCGCACCTTGGTCCTGCCCCAGGTAACCGGCATCCTGATTCTTGACCTGACCATAGGTTAACTTTGAATAAGCAAGTTAATTTTGACTGCAAAGCGATATTATCCAACTTGATTCCCCATTAGTTTCCTTAGACCTGTCTCTCGGACTCATGAATGTTTATGAGATTAAGTCACCTACAGGACATAATGATTTTCCCCTTTGGAGAATGGTGAAGTTCCCTGGGAGGCATTCAAGGGACTTCACTCAATGGAAGGGTAGCCCGTAGTCACGTTTCAGTTATTGTAAGGAAGCGTTTATTTCTTGACCTCGTGTGACACCACAGACACGATCTTCTCAGCCTTAGTGTCTTTCCCCCCGTGGTGTTTAATGAGCTCCGTGGTGCGGTGTCTCGCTGGCCTGTGTCTCGCATAGGCCAGCAGCTGTGGGAGTACACTGTGCTCGATTTAGTCTCATTTTCTGTCCATTCCAGTAGTTTCTTTCATGTGTATATTGAGGAAAAGAGAATGTACTAATAATGCTCCTCTCTTACTGCTGCATTCTTGGGCAATTTTGATATTGAAAATAATCAATTGTGAAGAATTTTCTCCAAGGAAAATACAGATTTTCTTGTGAGAGTGCCCAAAAGTTTCACTGAAGATTAGGAAAAGAAAGAATGGGTCAGCTCTCGAGTACCTGCTCAGAGGCTTCGTAATTCCCGTCTGCTTCTCTTTCTTGCAGTTTTTTTTTTCTAAATAGACTTATTTTTTAGAGTAGTTTTACAGAAAAAGTGGGTGGAAATACAGAGAGTTCCCATAAAACTTCTCATGCCCCTTCCCCCTCCTCAAGCCAGTTTTTCCTATTAATGACTTGTCTTAGAGTGGTACCTTTATGACAATTGAGCCAGTATTGACATGGTAACTGAAGTCTGTAGTTTACTTCAGGGTTAATTCTTCTGATCATTTACTACCATTTCCTTGAGTGGCAGGAACACTTATTTTAGATGATCTTTGCATTTAAGGGAGGGAATGTTAGAAGGTGTGGGTTAGGTGTTACCTCTGCTCTCTTTCTAGCCTATGACACAGGGTAAACTTGTTCCTTAGCTGGGCTGCTCAGAACAGCCTTGATTCAGCCTCAGATGCTTGTGTAGTTGATCTGCTTATTATACACCCAGACTTGGTTTTAAAGGGCAAGCTAGAGGGTTGGGGTAGGGAGAGAGAAGAAGCAGGGCAGTGGAAAACTGTCATTATATATATATAAAAGTTTATAAACTGCAGGCTTTGTGTATCTCCGGAGTAATTCAGTTTTGTATGCTTCATATTCAGGGAAAATAATTGAATACATTAAATTAGATGGTCTTCTAAATACGAACTCTGGTATTTCAAGTCCAAAGAGTCTGGGAGCTGGAGGAGACCTTGGAGTGTATTGCATGCATAATCTTCATTTGAACAGACAGAGAGGCTGAGCTTAAATGAGTTTCCTTTGATCCCTTTTCCGGGCAGCACCTTGAACCTACATGACCTGATTTCTAGATCAGTGTGTTTTGCCACTACCTTGCCCGAAAAATAAAAGGAGTGCAAAGAATTTTTAAAATACGAGAAAAAAAAAGTTGAGTCTGTGCCATGAAATTTTGTGTGCAAGTGTATGCCTTTTGGGGCTCCCAGAAAATGCTTCCTGATGAACATGTTTGATATGTGAAAGGAGCCATGACCCTGCATCAGTTGCTATTTTCCTTTCTACTTCCCTAAGCGTAAGAGTTTATAAATGTGCAGGCATCATGGCTCTTGTCCTTTTCTGATGTTTTTAAGAGTATTTATTAAATATTTTAACTATGCCTCTATCTGATGTGAAATGTTTGTTTTAGGTATAAGGACATCAGAGGTCAGAAGCCAAATCTGGCCCACTGGCTTCATTGTTTCTTTTTAAAAATTATCTTCACTTTTAGGATCATTGGTGCCCCCTAGTGAGATGATTGGGTAAAAGCACTGGTCGATGGTGGAAGCTAGCATTTTCAAATGAATGGTTTAGCAGTCTTGGTGACAATTAAAAATTAATGTAAAATATTCTCTTTTTTTTAACCTTAAGAAATTGAGACCAAGAAATGAGCAACGAGAGAATGAATTGATTATTTCTTTCCTGAGATGTTTATATGAAGAGAAGCAGAAAGTTCACATCCATATTGGGGAGATAAAACAGGTATGGCATTTTTTCTCTTTGTCTGATTTCACCAGGACACTCTGTAGAACAGAGTCTTGGGGATTTTCTGAAGCTTTGAAACCTCTTTTCCTCCCTGCAATTTATTTTCACTTGTTACACATGTAGGGAAAATTTGGAAATGTGTAGATAGTGCTTGGAAAAGGTGAGGCGAGTTTCTGTCTGTGTCATCGTGGTGGCGGCAGAGTGGTCTTCTGACACGGGACTAGAGTAGGGCATCGAGTGAATGCCGCAACCTGAATGAGCTCCTTGAGCTGCAAGGAGCCAGGCCTATCATCTCACCTTTCTCCCTGATAAAATGAGGGTGACATTGTACAGCTTCTTTCACAATTACATACAGTGCCTGGAAATTCTTTCTACTAAAAATGCAGTGTGGATGTAAGATAGCACTACTGATAAATCGCATACAGTATTAGCCTGGTTTATATGCTGTTCAGATACAGAGCTTCTGTTTTACTTAGCATACTGGGGGTGTGGAGTTGGAAAAAAAAAAAGGATATTTTTTATATTCATCCTTGTTGTTGCATAAATCAGTAGTATGTTCCTTTTTACTCCATTGCATCAGCAGCGCAGTTTGTTTCTCCATTCTCCTTTTGATGGACGCCAAAGTTAACTTTAGGTGCTGGTTATTGTGAACAAGGCTGCTGGTGGATACTCTGTGACACCCCTGGATGGTGGGTTCTGAGCTGAGAACTTCATCCTAGCTTCAGAATTTAAACCTTGGCTCCAAATGTTCTTGCTTAGAGTTCACCCCTCAGTCTTGGCATGGGCGGTATGGGGACTGCAGTACAAGTCACTCTGGAGCCCCAAAGAAGAAGCTTATCCAAAAACCAGCATCAGCTTCAAAGGAGAAACTTCTAGATGCTTAGTTTAAAATAAACAAGGACTGTGTTATTTTCTAAATGTGAACTATTTTCCAAAGATTGTATTTTCAGATTACATTTGAATTATGGTGATAGACATAGAAAAGAACCTTTTTAGACTGTAGAGGAGACTAGAAGAAGCATTGAATTAAGTATACAGAGATTTTTATGGCTTGGTTTATAAAAAGAAAACCACAGTGTAGTTTTTCTTCTGTCTCTGAAGGATCTTCTACATGCTGCCAGTCTTTTAGCCAGTATTTTCTTTATGTACCAAAATTATTCAAACTGCTTCTCCTTTGTGAAAACTTTGGTTGAAAGCAAGTCTTCAACTTCTTAGGAGTAAACTGGTGTTGAGTCAAATGCAAGCCCCTGTGGGTTCTTTGTGGGTAATTCTCTTAGCTCTAGAGACTGACTTGAGCCTGGATGGGTTCTAATTCTTGGTAAATGATTGCACAGGACCAAACTGTGACTAATAACACATTCACCCAGGATATATAATTTTTTGAGTGAATGCCAGAGCCTGTGCTCGTTATTGTTCTTCTCAACACCTGCAAAATGTTAACTTAGCCAAAGCTAGGGGTGGTATGAAGGCTTTTAAGGTATTAATCTGCACACTTTTCTGTATGCTTGAAATATATAACAACAAAGGATAGTTGGTGTTTAGAGTAATAGAGGATGCGGTTGTGTGTTTTTCTAACAAAATCATCATCTAGCAGGAAGCATTCAGGTAAGAATCCATAGAAGAAACAGTTTAATCTAGAGAATTTTATTTATTTATTTTGTTTGTTTGTTTGGTAAGCATAGCTCTAATAAGTAAGACTAAATTTGATTTTGTGATTGACAGACTTTTATGTTGTCATTTCATGTTATGGTCAGTTAAGGGAGAGACTGGGTTGCAGAGGACAGTGAATGATGAGATGATGGAAACCATAGGAGAGAGGAAAAAGAACCCTGTTGGGGGGGATGAAGAGATTATTGTAGGCAGGATGGATTCTTCAGTTGATTAGATTTTTTTTGTCTCACCCTCTGAATCACCCCCAAAAGTAAGCTGTTACTTTAATCTGAAAAGCTAATCATAGTCCCCTTTGTACTGGAAGCTGTGCCCATTGTTTTACATGCTTTACCTGTTTTAATCTCATAACAAAGTCCTATGATTAGATCTTGAGGTTGGTTTCAATTTACAGAAGAGGAAATTGTGGCTCAGAGAAAGTAACTTGCACAATCCCATAGCTAGTGAATGACATGTCTCTGATCCATCTGCAGAGCCTGAGCTCTAAACTCTTTGTGAACTGATTGGTTTCTAAGTGCTTTTCCCTGTTTTGTTTGGAGTGGGTAGTGCAACTCTTTGAGGCAAAGTTATTTCCCAGACTTGCAGTCATGTCACCAAGGAGCAGATGAAGTCACAGAAAGAATATGACCTAGGATCAAAAAGATGCATCCTAGAAATTTTTCAGTCCTTTAAAAAGGAAGGAAAGGAGGAGGGAAGGAAGACCTAAGTGGCTTAACTTTCAATTGTTTCACTTTTTAGACGTCACAGATTGCAGCAGAGAATATTGGAAGCGAATTACCATCAAGTGCCACTCGATTTAGGCTAGATATGCTGAAAAACAAAGCGAAGAGGTCTTTAACAGAATCTTTAGAAAGTATTTTGTCTCGGGTAAGTGACATAATTCCTCCTAATTTCAGTTAAATCCCTTTTTGAGAGAGCATGAAATTTAGTTCTTTGCTTTCATTCCATCAGTGTTCATCATAGAGTATAGAAGTGTAAAGCCTTGTTCGTGTCTTCTCAGTGTTAGAAAAATGTTATCTACCCTTAAAATTCAGTTTATAACTTAGAGTTAAAAAATTCTCTGCTCTTTTGTATTATATTCAATTGGAATTTTTGGTTCCCAGAGGAATGTTATTTGTTGGCCGGTCCCTGTAAAGAGCATGGGTTAGATACACTGAGGTGTGGGTTCCGGTCTCCCTATCGTCACTAGGTACAGTTTAAAAACTGTCTATGTTAGCTGCTGTTGTTATGTGTCTGGAACTGTTTATAGCAGGATCTGCAAACCATGGCCCTTGGGGATCAAATGCCATTCACCTCCTGGTTGTTTTTGTGTGTGTGGGGTGGGGGGGGGATCTTAGTTCCCCAACAGAGAAGGCAGTGGCACCCCACTCCAGTTCTCTTCCCTTGTCCATGGAAAATCCCATGGACAGAGGAGCCTGGAAGGCTACATACAGTCCATGGGGTTGCAAAGAGTCGGACACAACCAAGAGACTTCACTTTCACTTTTCACTTTCATGCATTGGAGAAGGAAATAGCAACCCACTCCAGTGTTCTTGCCTGGAGAATCCCAAGGACGGGGAAGCCTGGTGGGCTGCTGTCTGTGGGGTCGCACAGAGTCGGACATGACTGAAGTGACTTAGCAGCAGCAGCAGCAGTTCCCCAACCAGGAATCGAACCTGAGCCCCACTACATTGTAAGGGCAGAGTCTTAACCACTGGACCGCTATAAAGTCCCCTACTTCCTGCTTTTGTAAATAAAGTTTTATTGCAACACAGCTACCTATTGTCTCAGGATACTTTTCTGCAGAGTTGAGTCATTGCCATGGATACCACATGGTCCATAAAGCC
The DNA here is from genome assembly GCF_000754665.1 of Bison bison bison. NCBI lineage: Eukaryota > Metazoa > Chordata > Mammalia > Artiodactyla > Bovidae > Bison > Bison bison. The sequence goes on from NW_011494882.1 coordinate 2,646,118, forward strand.
TAAGAGGTTACTAATCTGGCACTTTACAGAAAAAATTTGTGACTGGGAGCTCTACAGGAAGAAACATATGGAAGAACATATATACCAATCTGGGAGTTCTTTAACAAATGTCTCAAAAGTTTCACACCTTTCTGGAACTTTCAGTATCTTCTTATGGTTCTCTTTTATTTCACAAAGCACTCCAATTGAAACTTTTTTTGTTAAATTTTATTTTGTGCGAAGATGTTTCTGAGAATTATACAGCATCCTTACAGATCATTAAAAGCGGTTCATTTACAAAACTGGAGTTGGAGTGGGCCTGCCTTTGAGAGCTCCCAAACGGAGAGATTGTGGTTTGCGTGTCCTAGGCTGGCAGTTCACCATGCTGTGTGACTCAGAGGAGAGTTGTTGAGTGTGCACACTCAGCGCTTGCTTTTCTTCTAGATGCACTGTCTCCTCTCCTGCCCATCATTCCTGTCAAATGACTAATCTTCAGGGTGCTTTGGAATGTTTAGGTTGGTTTAAAAAAACAAAAAACAAAAAAAGAAATGTTGATTGTCTTAATGCACATATATGCTCAGCAGCATTTCTCAGATGTACTTTTCTGAGCTTATTAAATAGACTAGATTGCTTCTAGCAAATGTCTTTGCAAAAGCCTCAGGAGTCATAACTTGACGGCTTTTGTTTCCATAGGGTAATAAAGCCAGAGGCCTTCAGGAACACTCAGCCAGTTTGGATCTGGACAGCTCCGTGTCTAGCATGTTCAGTAACACCAGCAAAGTAAGCACGTTTCTTCTTATATGACACCCTGAAGAAACCAACAAATGGGTCTTGCTCGTCTCCTCTACACAGGGCCTATCAGAAGGAACCAGAGAAGCCTCACAGCTGCCATCAGGAAACTTTTGGTGCTTCCAGACTTCATGATGCAGGTGGAAGGCTGGTCGTGCAGATCTACTCTGACACACAAGTTGTGCTTAGTGAAGCAGAAGGCTCTGCCATAGCAAAGAGCTAAACGCACAATTTCAGGCCACTGAGATCTAGTTAATCACAACGCAATCAGTGGATTTCTTTCTTTAGTAGATTTTCCAATGAAATCTGAATGAAATACATTAAAAATAATTTAAATTGGGAAAACCTCAAACATGAGCTTATGAATTTTGAGAAGTATGCAGCTTAAATTCTTGTGTCCTTTAGCTGACTCTGTGATTATCATTAAGCATCACGATTTTTGTAAATAAGCCTCACCCTTCCATGTCTGCCACCAAGCACAGCTTTGTGATGATAAGCAAGCCAACCGCTCTTTTTGGTAACAAACCTGTGTCTATGATGTCGCTGTTTTCATTTTTTGCCTTTTAAACACACAAACAGTGCACTGGGACAACCCAGAGGGATGGTATGGGGAGGGAGGAGGGAGGAGGGTTCAGGATGGGGAACACATGTATACCTGTGGGGGATTCATATTGATATTTGGCAAAACTAATACAATTATGTAAAGTTTAAAAATAAAATAAAATTAAACACACACACAAACATACTTAATCCTGGTTAGCTCACCTTTTTAACCACCAGCAAAGTGGATTTCGGGTTTTATGCTGGGGAGGGCAGAGTGCCCTGGAATGGGAAGAGGAGGAGTTGTTGTGGAGGCCAGCCCCTTACCACAGGAATCAAAGTTGCCTTGAGCTCCCCTTTGGGCATGTGGCTTTCCAAGTTTTTAGACCATAACAACATTGTGAAATGGTTCACAAACACACGTACATACATGCTCACACATAAAATTAAAATTTTACAAAACAATATTTACTGTAAACAGTGTATGATACATACTGGTATTTTCTGTTGTTTTAAAAAGTTTATGGCAAACTGCTAAATTGGTATCACTATGTTCTTTGAACATCCATTGACCTTTCAGGTGTCATATGAAGCTAAAGGGTAACTCTTTCACATAATTTGGAGGGATGTTAATGAGAATTGAGATGAATAGGTTTTCATGGTGGATTGTCTTAGACACATTTTTAAACCTTTAAAGAATCTTTGTAACTGTAGAGTCCTAAAGAATGAAAAATTTACATTACAGTTAGAGTGATTAACATTTCATAAGGTATTGGGAGTTAAGCTTTTTAAATCTAATTTCTGTTACATTAAGTGCTTTTAACCTCTCTCCTTAATAAACATAAATTTAATTAAAAAAATTAAAATCCTTAATGCCTCTTATTTAAGAGGCATTCAGTTACAGGTCAGATGAACAGATGGAATTTAGATTCTCCAGTCCACCATTTGATGCATTCGCTCTTTTCATGTTGACTTATTCATCCCTTCTAGCAATTTCAGTAGGGACAAGCTGGTATACTTCTTATTTTGTACTTTTTGATTTGAGAAAAATATATCCCCGCTTCCCCCTCACCATTACCCCCTTGGCCACATCCTGGGCATGCAATGCTAAGTGTGAGTGGTGATAGTTCATTCCTTTGAAAAAGTATGCGTCCTGAGAGCCTATGATATTAAAATATTGTGAGTCCTAACAAATGTTTGAGGACTCACTCAGGAAATTCACTGAGTGCCTAATAAAATAATAACTTATATTTACATAACATTTTACAGTGGACAAGTACTTTTGGTTGTATTATCTTGCTTAATCCTGAAACCCAGTGAGATAAATTTTCACTGTACCCTTTCACAGATGAGGAAATTGAAGTGCAGGAAAAAGTTAAGTGATTTTCCCTGAATCATGTCAATAAGTGCCTAGAGAGAGATTTTCCATATCTAAAAATAATGTGGGATGTAATTTTAAACACTCAAGATTACCCAGTTAAATCCAAACATTAGCTCAAATTCAGAGAGTTTTAAACATGTATGAACACCCTTGGCCCAGATAAAGAAGTTGATTTGTTTAAACAGTGCAGACAGGTTACACAGCACTCACTAGACCTGTTATAGGCAGTAGGGAAGAGCTTTGTTTTCTGCAAAGAGAACTGTTTTGGCTTTGCTTAGGGCAGTTACTTGTTGTAATTTATGTTCTTCACACTTGCGCTTGGGCAGTTTCCTTTTTGTCCTGCACACTAGCATTTTGTCTCCGCCAAGGAGGAGGCACTTAATGGGCCTTTATTGCCTTTTTTGGTGGCCTCTGGATGGCATTATGACCAGAAGATGTGCTTACATATTGAAATGTTTTCCTGCCACTGGAATCAGAGATTTGTAAATGCCACCAGTGCCCTGTGATACGTCTGATCTGCTGTCTGTCTGCTACCAGGAGCCGTCTGGCTGTGAAAAGGAGGCCTTGCCCATCTCCGAGAGCTGCTTCAGGCTCCTCGGCTCCTCGGACGACCTGTCCAGTGACTCAGAGAGCCAACCCACAGAAGAGCCAGCCCTGCTCTCGCCCAAGCAGGGCTTCCGAAGGCGCGCCAACACCCTGAGTCATGTTCCCGTGGAATGCCAGGAGCCTCCACAGCTGGTGCGAGGGTCTCCAGGGGTCTCGCAAAGGAAACTTGTGAGGTATCACTCAGTGAGCACAGAGACGCCTCATGAACGAAAGTAAGATTTGTTGAAAATGTAGATTTGTTGTATGAATAGCTGGGGCATATGTTACTGCCAGGTATGTGCATCCCAGGCATGTCTGTTGAGCGAAAAAGAAACCTGAGTCCGGTTTCACTCTTGGCTTAAAAAGAGTAACGTGTCTCTCTCACCTTCCTCTCTTGGGAGAGATGTAGTTGTAAGAGATACCCATGACTTGTCCAAGTGCAGGGACTGTGAGGAAGCAGATAAGATGAGCAGAAATGGCCCTTGAGATGCATAGCGGTCTGAGAGGCAGCCGTGACTGGGAACTCTGCCACTAGCCTAGAGGAGAGCAGCGAGCAGGTGGGCAGGAGAGTACTCGTTTGAAGGTGGGGGCCTGGGCCACAGTGATGTGGGGACTCTGTCCCTGACTGGCAGAGTTATTTGACTTCACTGCAGGACATGATTGGAATAGATGGTCTTGAAAATCACCTCCAATGTGAGAATTCTGGATTCTTGCAGTAACACTTACTGATTTTAATAAATTGCCGTAGTGAGCAGTTGGAATGTCCTGCTTCTAGAGCTGGGTCAGCAGTACAGCAGCAGAAGTTCCACTTCCTTCAGGGGTCCCGTGGCAGTTAATTTGACCTCACGTGTCAGAGACATGATGGACACGGGTGTCTGTAAAAATCACTTCAAAAATCCGAAGCTTCTCACCTTGTAAATATGAAACAGGCTGCACCTGTGTACAGCCGCTGCCTCCCTCTGACCAGTGACAACAGAAACCAGGACATGTCATGTCCACACGGGGTGGGGAGGCGCTCTGATACTTTGCTGGTGAAGGACGACATGTGCTAGCAATCTCGGATGAGGCTGTGGAATCTTTCAGCTTTGTTTTCATAATCTTTCAGCTTTTATTTTCATAACTATTGAAAATAGTTATGTGGTTTTTTGGACTTTGGCTGGATACCTGTGATCCCAAAGCATGACCTGCTTCAGAAGCTAATACTCAATTCTGTGATGTTCTAGAGATGAATGTGCCATGTGATCAGTTGTGTTTAACTCTTTGCAACCCCATAGACTGTAGCCCGCCAGGCTTCTCTGTCCATGGAATTTTCCAGGCAAGAATACTGGAGGGGGTTGCCATTTTCTCCTCCAGGGGATCTTCCCAATGCAGGGATCGAACCTGCATCTCCTCTGTCTCCTGCACTGCAGGCGGATTCTTTACCCATGGAGTCACGACAAGCATAGTTTGAGGCTTTATGGGTTCTCATCATGTTTCTTAAAACCCTGCGCACACGCTTCTTTTGTTCTGCCTCTCCACTGCACTCCCATCCCTCTTTTTCTGGCATTTCAGCGATGATGGAAACCTTCCTGTCTGGAGGTTCTTAGTCCTCTTGCTAAAGCCTGCTGTTTCACACAAGCCGGAGGTGGCAGGAAATTAGAATTCCTGACCGTCCGTTTCCCTTCTCCCCGAAGAACGCAGCTTCCTGTAGGGTTGTGTTTGGTGTGGATGGTGAGAGGACGTGGGACTGTCCTCCCCGTCTCCCTGCAGCATGTCTCTTCTGCTCTGCGTGACCCTTCATGACCTCTCTGCTCACTTATGCACAGGAAATGAGACTTTGACGTTCAAGGCAGCTTATTATTCATTTTGAAGAGAGATGTATTTCTAAAACTCTGGATTTTGTTTTGCTTTCCTTTGCTTTTAATTAATTTTTTTTCCCTGTCAGATCCTAAGAAGGGAGTGGAGGAAATGGATGTCTTGGGGTCATTCCGAGTGTGGGACGTGATCAGACAGGACCTTTCATGGCGCCCTCTTGACTGAGCTGCTTTACCAGTGGGGATGAGGGTGCTGAAGAGGAGTGCACCCACTGACTGACAGTTCCTGTGTCCATGTGTCCTCTGCTTTTCCGGTGTGGCTCCTTCCCCCTCCCTCTAACTCCCCTGCCTCTCTCTACTTGCTGTTTAGTGGGAATTGTCCACCTGTTGGCGAGTCTCAAAGTCCCTCAGGTCAGTCTTCAGCTCCTGCTCCTCCACCTCGTCTTAACCCCTCCGCCTCCTCGCCTAATTTTTTTAAGTACCTCAAACATAACCCGAGTGGAGAACAGAGTGGGAATGCCGTGCCAAAGAGGTGAGCCACCCGCATGGCAAGTGCAGTGTCGTTGGTCTTCCCAGGATGGTCACGCAGAGAGGGTGTGCTGCATGTCCACACAGGACCCCGGGGCCACCGCGCGCGCGCGCGCGCGTGTGTGTGTGTGTGTGTGTGTGTGTGCTTGTTTGGTTGTGCTTTTCTTATTTTCAGTCTATCATTTGAATCCATTTAATTTTACCATTGATTAATTCCCTCAAAATTGTTGTGAAAACAATCTTGAGGGCAAGATGTGATACTTCTTTTCACATTCCCCTGCTCTGGTGTGTGTACATACACACACACACACACACACACACACAGGTTTAACGGCAATGTGCTTGATTATATAAGTTGCAATTTGTGCCATTTCAGAAATTTCCTCATTAATTTAGAAAAATTATTTTTCTACTTCGAAAAGAAAGAATCACTTTGGATGATGGACTGAATTTTATTGCTGCGGTTTTGTTTTTATTTGGTCAGAATGCTTAAAATGAGATCTATCCTCAACACATTTTTCATGTATTCACATATTACTAACTATATGGGCACTGCATTGTAAACTGCAGGCACAGTGTTGCACAGCAGATCTTTAGAATTTATTCATCTTGTGTAACTGATTGGACTGATGTTTGTTAATTAGTTCATTGATTCCTTTCATTTAAAATAGTAGAATTTTATTCAACTGAAAATGAAAGTTAAATCTCATTTGTAAACTGTTTTTGACTTCTTACTTGCTTTAATTTTCTTATCATTAGATGTATAAAATGTGTCTTCTGTTTTGAAGGTTTTGTTTTACAGTTTGTGTGTTTGTGTTTACCCTAAACTCTTTTTTCAACCATACTCTCAGCATCTCCTACCGTAATGCCCTGCGGAAAAAACTTCATTCCTCTTCCTCTGTGCCAAATTTTCTAAAATTTCTGGCTCCTGTAGATGAAAATAACACCTCTGACTTTATGAACACTCAAAGGTAGGGTTCAATTTAGATACATCAAGTCTGGGTGTATATGTTGCTTGTTAGACACAGGGATTTTTTTAGCTGTTCTTTTGCCATTTCCAAAGTCATTTTCACTAGATCTATTATATCTTTTTTCTTACACTTTTTTTCTTACTGAATGTAATTTAAAAAATATGGAATCAACTTGCTACCCAATTTTAACTAGAATTAGTTTATTTATATTTTGTTATTTTCAGAAAATTAGAGAAAGTCTTAACCATTTGTCTGAGTGATAGAGGTATTTCTAGATAAGCATATATGGCTGCCAATAAATCAGTCAGGATGTTTGGTCTGTAAGTTCAGATGATTGTTCAGTTGTGGGTATAAATTCAGGTGCAACCTGCAAGGGTTCCCCCACGTTGTCCTATGAATAGGAAAATTGTTATTTATGTATATTGAAAAATATACTTTGTTTTGTCATTTAAAACATACGGGTATTAAAAGTCATCATTAGCAAGTAACTGCATCATTATTGCCCTTGCTGGTTCTGTGTAATCTATTTATTTAGTTATTTTTTGAGGTGATGCTTGGAGACATAGGGCTATGCTAAGGAGATCTTCTCACACACAGACTAGGGGAAGTTGTGAACCTGGTGACGGCGCCCCCCCCCCCCCCTTTAGGCCATTTTTCTTTTCTAAAGTGGCATCAAGAGAGGCCTAGTTGGAAGCTAAGGTCCGTGGAGTGGAGTTTGTAATATTTTTACAATAAAAATAAATTAAGGACACGTAACCATAGTCTACCATAAAGAGCACCCTTTCAGAAAGCAGTTCTGTAGGACTGCTGCCCCGCCACCAGCTTGATTGACACCTGTGATTATCTAGTTATATTTGCTTGTACAGAGATAATTTATAATTTAGTGCTTGGTTAAAAAAGACAAAAAGTCAAGCTAAAATACCTGCTTGTATCTCCCCACCAGTCATAAACAACTGTCTTTAATTTTAGGGACTTCGAGTCCAAAGCCGACCACATCAGCGATGCCAGCAGGACCCCTGTGAAGACACGGAGACACTCGTGGAGGCAGCAGATCTTCCTTCGGGTGGCCACCCCCCAGAAGGCCTGCGAGTCCCCCAAAAGATACGAAGGTGAGGCCCACCCCGCATGTGAGCCTGGATTCCGGCTTGAGTTTCGTGTTTGGTGAAAGAAGAGGTGAAATGAGATTTCAAGTTAAAATCATCCCCCGATTTTAAAGTTCCCAGGTTAGGAAGTTCAAATGCCAATGCCTGTCACTGTTTTCAGAGGATCCCACATTCCTGGAAGCCTGTAATAGCATTCAGCAGCTTACAACACCTTGTGTTACAAACAGTGCTTCTGCTGAGCCTCTGTGACTACCCCTGCCCTGCCCCCCCGGGGAATGTTGGGAGCTCAACTCGAATCCCCCATATCCTTTCTTCTCTTCCTGATACGTTCCCAGGCTTGTCTGTTTTCTCCCTCTGCAATCAAGGTGTCAGTTTACACCCTGCCTTAACATGGTGGGTTTTTGAGGTACCGCCACCCCACTGGTCACACTTGTGCTGCCTTGTGCCTTGTTGATTGCTGTCCATCGGTCTGGTGTCACGGGAGGACTCTTTCTCATCATCTTTGTGCCCTCCAAAGAAATGCATGCAGACCTCAGAGATGCAATAAGAAGAATATCTCAGTAAAGCGAATCACATGAATTTTTTGATTTCTCAGTGCACATAAAGGTTATGTTTACACTGTAGTATAGAGTAGACATTATAGTGCAGTCTTTTAAGTGTACAATAGCATTATGTCTAAAAAAGACACATATACCTCAGCTAAAAAAAACGTTGATTGCTAAAAATGCTAACCATCATCTGATAATTCAAGGTTGCCACAAACATTCAGTTTCTAAAAAAAATGCAGTATCTGTGAAGAACAGTAAAGCTAATAAGCACAGTAAAACAAGGTACACCTATGTGCGTGTTCATGCTCAGTCACTTCAGTTGTGTCCAACTCTTTGCAACCCTATGGACCATAGCCTGTCAGGCTCCTCTGTCCATGGGATTTTCCAGGCAAGAATACTGGAGTGGGTTGCCATACACTTCTCCAGGGGATCTTCCTGACCCAGGAATCCAACCTGCGTCTCTTAATGTCCTGTGTTGGGAGGCGAGTTCTTTTCCACTTGCATTGCGAGTGGTATAGAATGTGCTAAAGTTTATTTTTAGGCTTTTGCATGTTGAGTTATAATGTGAAAGAGGAGTTTAAATGAAGTTCCATTGACTAAAATTAAGATTTTTCTTTGCCCAGTGAGGTCATAAACTTTGAACAATAGATATTTGCTTTCCTTAATATTCCTAATCAGAAAGTGTTACAAAAGCACAGCGAAACAGTCGCTGTCCAAAGATTACTTGAATTCCTCAGATTTCAAGATTGCCTGTAGTGTAGACTCACGCTGCTTTTTGTCTCTTAGGACACAGCCAAGGCTAATCCGAGGGTTTTCAGACTAGGTTCCATGTAACTGTCTTGGGAGGCGGTGTGACTGTTGGAGGAAGCCTTTCTCCCTGTTCCCTCCCCGCTCGCTGTGGTTTCTTCTCTCTTACCCCCCACCACTCCCCCCCAGAGTTCTTAATGTTAATTTGGATCCTGAATCTTCTGCCAGATTAAACAAGAACCAGGTTTGGGCTCAGCTAGCTTTGTGATGTAAAACATGTAACTTCATTTGTACTTAGTTCTTTGATTATAAAATGGTCACAGTAGTGTTGGCTCTTCCTATCTCGTGGAATTACATTAAATTATAAATGTGAAAGTACTTTGAAAGCCTAAAGGCATGTCAAATGTAAAGTGGGAGCATTTTTGTTACCATTGTTGAGTTTGGAGCACTGATGTGTTTAGGTTCCTATACCGATGTTTCCTGGCAGGAACAGTGTAAGGGAACATGATTTATTAATTCAGTGTGATTTAAAATTTTTTTTAGTAAACTGAATTTATTTCAATCTGTCATTTTAGAAAGTTTTAAAGATTTTATTTTCATGTTGTAGATTGCCTACTAATGTTCAACAGCCAGATTGTGTAATCTAGTTCTCTCCTTTTAAAAAAATTCTTTTCTTAAAATTCTAAGGCAGAGGGGTCTGCTAGGGTAGGTGGCGATAGAAGGGTGGTGGCCATTTCACCAGGCAGATAAAAGGCACAGCTCCTGGTTGGAGCTCTGGCCTCTGTCTTCAGGCCCCACCCTGGTGCCACTCTGTTCTGGTGTTGGAAATAACCCGAGTTTCTGGACAGGACGGACACTCCTCTATCTCCTAGTCGGTGTCTGGGGGGACCTGAGTCAGTGCTGGTGTACACTCGGTCCTCTGGAGAACCCCAAGATAAACTGGGCGAGGAGACGGCACTGTGGGCAGCATGAGAGTGTGTGATCCTGGGCGACGCCCCAGCACCTAGAAAAGGGATGGGCGGAACGCCTCTGTCTGTGTCTGAATTCTCCCTTTGAAAGTTAAGCAGGAAACTTAAATCAGTTTTGTCTGGAAATATTGTAAGAAATGGATAATTAACCCCACGTTGTAGTCTTACGATGGTCTTTATAGGAGACAGCATTTTTGGGTGACTTCTGGACACTCTGAAACAGCTGGCCAGAAGCATACAGGGGATGAGATGGGATCCGTGGTTATTGCCCCAGAGGTCAGAACACTGGGCAGATCCATCCAATACCCTGCACACCGGGCAGCATGGTCTCCAGGGAACTGGGAACCGAGCGCTTGGTGTGTCCATCTCCCCTTCTGGAAATGGTGCTCAAAATAGCACCCCAGTATCCGCCTGCCAGGCCCCCAGGGTCACCTCCTTGTTTGTAGGAAAGTACAGAGGTAGTCTCTTTGACATGGTCTGAATGGTTATGAGGATGCACTTAGGGAGAGAATTGAGGGAAAGACTGAGAGCTCACTCAGGTAGCTGCCTGTGACAGCAGGAGCAGAGTGCCTGGTCCAGGCCCCAGCTTATACCCTGGGGGCCATGGTCTGGAACAGCCTATCTAATTTCTCACCTTCGATGCTGTATTCATTAGGCCTCTTGCCACACTGATTGAAATAAGGGAGTGTGTTGTTTTTACTGACAGTGTGAAAAGTGTTCAGAATTCATAATGTTAGAAAAAATCAGTGGTGCAAATGTGTCTGGTATAGTCACCACTCTTGTGTGGAAGTCACTCTGGTGGTCCCACTGGAAGCTGCTCTGGCCTCGGCCCCTCCAGCAGGGGGCTTCCTGCCGCTGGAGCTCTGGGGGAGCTCTGGGCTGAGCAGTCAGGGTTTTGGTTGTCTGCGATCGTGGTGAGCTGGTGGCCAAGCCTTCTGGCCGGGCTGCTGTGAACAGGCCCCGCTGCTGCAGAGGGCTCTTCCTTTGTTTGGGGGAGTGGAAGATGGGGGCAGAGAAGGGACCAGAGGGAAGGAGGCCCAGGAGGGGACCATGAGCTGTGCTTTGTGATCGCAACAACAGGATAACAGTAATGCCAGACATGGAGTTCCGCTGTTTGACAACAGGGCCCCCGTGTGGCCGTGGCTGTATTATGTGGGGACTGGTGGGCTCGAAGTGTGTATGTCTTTAGTGTATTCAGATGTGTAACACGTACTGACAGTGTGTTTAAACGCTCAGCGCAGTGGCCAGGAGTGTGATACGGGCCGTGGACGACGGTGTGAAGCAGCCTGGCCCACTCTGCAGTGGTTCTAAGCTTTCAAATGAGCTTCCTTAGGTGGAGCCACATCCTGTCTCCCTGTGGTTCCATCCCTCCTTCCTCCTGGTCTCTGAGCCACACAGAATGCACTTACTTGCACTTCCTTTCTTCATATGACAGAGGGTCATGGGGTTGCTGCTTCCTCTGAAAGTCTTCTCCAGGCTGACTGCCCTCAGTCCTTCGCCCCAGCACGGTGTTACTGCCGAGTCCACTCTAGTCAGAGTCCTGTCGCTGAGCATAGTTGGCCCCCGAGGGACCCAGAACCCAGCTCTGCATCCCTCCGTCTCCCACCCATGCAGTGCAATCCTCTTTAGGTAATTAAGGTCACTTTCGTAGCCTCTCTCTGCTTTAGGTGATTAACTCACATTCTTGGCTCTTACCATATCTTGTCCTCTGGGGCATGAACTGTTATTTCAAAATTGGACCAAGTCCTAGCTGGTCTTGATGGAGAAAGATTTCTAAGGTAGTGTTTATCTAGTTCGTACCTGTGAAGTGCTACAGCATCATCCAGTCCTTTGAGGGTGGTCTCGAAGCTCGCGCTGGTGGCCAGTGCCTTGTGGCAAGCTGTGTAAAGTTAACGAGGCTTGCCCTCCGTGTCTCTCTGTGATGGAACAGTACTGCGGGCCGCAGGCTGTGCCCTCTGCTCCTACGCTGCCGTCCTCACTGACTCTTCAGGACCCAGACTATGCAGCTGCTGTTGGCTTTACCACTGCCTCCTGCAGGAAGGTGTCCCAGGGACCCTGATGCTGCGTTGGGTGACCGTCACGGCGCAGTGTCCTCCTGGCCTCTCTGAGAGAGGCTTCTGCTTGGAACCCTCATGCTCGCCATGTGGGCTCCCTGCTGAGGCCTGTGCTCAGGCTGTTCCCTCTGCCTGGAATGCTTTCTCCCCGCCCCCCTCACCACCCCCCGACAACCCCCATGAATAACCCCCCAACCTGCTTCAGATTATTGCTGAACATCATCTTTTCACTGAGGCTGCAGCAGCCACTGTACTTCAAGTTGCACCCCCATCCCTTCAGATATTCCTCGTCTCCTTATCGTGATTTTTTCCATAGCATTTCTCACTTTGAAACATATTCTGGTTATTTGCTTAAGTATTATCTTTATCATCAGGTTCCTCCAGCCCCCAGGCTCCATGACTTCTAAGGGAAGACAAGTAACTTGCTCAGATTCTTACAAACATAATACTTGGTCCTTAGTGATTTCTCAACTCCCTGCTTCTTCCTGCTTATGTCCTTTTTGCTCTTACAGAATTAAGAAATGCTGCCTTTTAAATTATATGGTAGGAACTCTGCATATAAAATAGAGAAGAGCAAATAAAAACACAATTCTTGACTTGCTGTGATAATTATCACCCTTATTTTTGGCCAGTGCTCTACATGAGTTGTTTCCTTTAATTCCCAGTCAACCTTATGAAGGTTGGTGTTCTTATTACACCAGTTTCACAGATGAGGGAGCAGAGGCTTGGAGTGGTTTAAGTCATCTTACCCAAAGCACAGAACTGGTGGGCAGGACTGGAGCCATGGGCCTGTGCCCCACGGCTCCCATGAAACCGCACCCCAGGCTGGAAGTTGGGTGTGGCGCTGTGGGCCTGCTTCTCTCTGCATGGGGTGTTTGTTTTCAGTCTGTCCCTCTGTCCCGTTGCTGGCCAGGTAGCAACACGTTTCAGAGCATTTTGACATACAGGCTTGCCTTCAGTTAATCACCTTCCCTCCCCACATGTTAGCCCTGGGACTAGGGTGTGCTGGGACGGAGGTTGATCTCTTTATATCTGTCTGAATTTTCTTCTGACGGATAGTCTTTATTCTCTGCCACTGTCTGCTTCCCAACCTTAAGGTGCAGAGAGCAGTGTTTCCACTGTGGCCTGGGACCACTTGAGCTCACATACCCTCTGTGTGTTTACCTCCAGCTGTGAGACCTCCGCAGAAGACAATGGCACCCCACTCCAGTACTCTTGCCTGGAAGGTCCCATGGACAGAGGAGCCTAGTGGGCTACAGTCCATGGGGTCACAAAGAGTCTAACACGACTGAGCGACTTCACTTTCACTTTTCACTTTCATGCATTGGAGAAGGAAATGGCAACCCACTCCACTGTTCTTGCCTGGAGAATCCCAGGGACGGGGGAGCCTGGTGGGCTGCCGTCTACGGGATCGCACAGAGTCGGACACGACTGAAGTGACTTAGCAGCAGCAGCAGCAGCATGAGACCTCCAGATCCACAGGCAGTTGAGGGCCCCAGAGGTCCCTGCATCAACCAGACCGTGCCAGGCAGAGTGTGTGCTGTCAGGGGTGCCTCTGGGTGTCTGTCTGCTCCGCTTGTGGGGGGACCCACGGCAGCCCCGGTGTCTTCAACCCGTGGCATGAGGGACACAAAAGTCTGCTTGTAAGGCGCACTTAGCAAATGCCTTTTACAGTGTTTTAGGCGCTCAGAGCAACTGTGACTACTTTGTATTTATATTCTGGTACTGCAAACTTCAGTTAAACAGACAAGTTAACCTTTGTTCCAGGTAAAAAAAACTTGAAACGGGTATTTGTACTGTCCCATCTATTTTGTCCCACTTATAAAATACTAATAAAGCAAACTTGTAATTTAAAAACCATGGTATTTGCAGAGCAGTAAAGATAAGTGAAGGATAAATAAAATTTTCTATAATTTTGGGGTTCTGATTTAAAAATTAAAATTTTTGGCCACACCCCATGGCAAGTTGGGACAGGTATGGGTTCTGACCAGAGATTGAACCCTCTGCTTTGGAAGCACGGAGTCTCAACCAGTGGACCACCAGGAAAGTTCCCCTGATTTTTATAGATGGGCTAAAACCTGGAGAGAAATGTGTTGGTGACTAGGGAGTGTGACTCCAACTAAATATATTGTAAAGAGAGAGGAAAGGACAAGGCCAGGCAGTGTGGACAGAGGCAGGGAGATTAGACTGAGCAAATACTGCCCGAGAGTCAGCTTGTCCTATACTCAGGGGTGTGTGACTTTGCGCAAAATCCCTATGAAATAATTGAGTTGCAGGTATCTGAACTTTATGTTCGGAGACCTATCTGAAGTTGGTGGACTTCAGTTATTTTACATTTTGAAATTTATTTAGAAATATTTAGTAGATCCATCATAAATATTCCTAAATCCCAGGCTGTTTTTTTTTTTTTTTTAAACTCAACATAGACCAGTTGGTTTCTTGTAGGGATTCCCACTTGAAGTTATTTTAGCAGAGTCCAGCAGGGTGATTTCCATTCTGACCCCCAGAGGCAGTGGAGGGGATGGGGGCTCTCTGCTTTTCAGCTGGTAGGTCATGTCAGCAGCACCACTGCATCACAGGGAAACTGCGGTAAAAGTAGGACCGTCACCAGTTTGTACTTGAAGACTTGGTGAGGCAGACTTTTTTGTGATAAGACAAACATAGGTAGATCATAAAGTGGAATACTAAAAGCTGTGTAGTGTTTTACATTTAAAGCAGAGTTTTCACTGATGGTCTGAATTTATGGCCACTCATGGCTGGTGCCCCAGGACCCCTAGGGAAAAGGCATTCTCTCTTCTTTGTGTTACCAGTTCTTTGGGTGAAAGGTTTGTGAGAGACTGGGTATGTGGAAGGTCCATACTTGGTAAACTGTAAACTTGATGACTGAGGGTGGTGTGGGCGTTCAGTGAAATCTGTTACAGGGCAGAGCCCTGAAGGTTGGATGTGTTTAAGGCTACACTTTTAGGGCAGACATAGCTGTTCCGTGTTGCTGATGTCTGTATAACAGCCCTTTGTCACTTTCAAAGCCTTCCCACCATTGGTCCCCACCACGGGCCTGCCCTGAAGGTACAGGCGGCAGGGATGCTGTCATCTCTCAGCTGGGAGTGAACATACCTGTAGGTTATGTGGCTTTCTCCAGATCATGACCTAGAACAGCACTTCACAACCTACCATTGTGCTCAGAGGCGTCTGGTGATCCCCTAAAGGCCGATTCTGGTGTCTGGATCTGGTGGGGCCAGAGGGTCTCAGTTTCTGACAGGCTCCCTGGTGATACTGATGATACTGGCCCACTGTGAGTGGCAGGCACTTAGAACCGCGACGGTGGTCCGTCCAGCCCAGACCGTCTAGTCCTTGGTCAGGACTCCTGTGTGTGTCTCCTCCTGTAGATGACCCGAGGCGTCACCCACGTGTGTCGGACCTCAAATAAATCTAGGTCATAAGTGACCTAGATTTTTTGAGAGGATTTGTGCTGCCTGGAGACGCAAAGAGTTGATCTGGTGGGAAAATGGAGTGATACAAGACATGTGGTAATAGGGATAAAGAAGAGTCTGACAGCGTGCCAAGTGAAGCTAAACATATGGCGTCTGCCTCGTCCCTGCTGCTCCGCTCGCAGCCGAGCTTTGTCTCCTGGGCGGCCCCGGGCACAGAGGCTGTGCAGGTGTTTGTTTTCTTAGCTGTGGGCTCTGACCTAATCGTCAGGCCTACAAAAAATGCTGAAAATCAACTTCTGACTAGATGTTCAGTAGTAGAAATAGTCCATGGTTTTTCCTCCTAGTGTTTCATACAAAAAAAAAAAAAGAATTCTTTGTTGTTAAGAAATGATTTTTTAGGTAACTCCCAACTATGGAAGGAGGAAATTACTTACCTCTGTGTGCCAAGGAACAATTTTAGTCTTGGTTCAATGCCTTTCATTTAAGCATCTCAGGTTATACTGTGCATTTACCAATTTTGCCAACAATAGAAGGAGTCAAATTTTTACATGTCTTATTTTAAAAAAGGAAAAAGAAAACTCATCTAATATAGATCAGACTTATTGATTTGAAACCCATTGTATAAGTAACTAATCCAGTGAAGCTGAAGTTCAAAGGGTTTTTGTGTTGTGAGTATAGCTGTGTCAATATGCCTGATTTATGACACAGTTAAGTCAGTTGGATTAGATATTAGATGTAAATAGTAATGGCAAAACCAAGGAGTATAATCAGAATCTTCATAATGACTATTTTATATCATGAAAAATGTAGAAACTGTTGTACTATGATTTATTTTATATTGTTCATGGCAAATTTTCAAGAATTTATATGCCATTGGGAAATTGTAACAGATGGTATAAGTAGAATAACTGCAAGTAGGACTTAACTGGAACCTGTAAGCGTCACAGTGATCCTTTGTTTTGATCCCCAGTTCTCACCATTCACTGTGTATCAGCCACACGGGGAAACTTAGCATGTGGGCCACAGCTGCCCCTATGCTCTCATCATCTCAAGGGGTGGGGATGGGCTTGAATCCTCCTATCTTTTTAAACCCACCCAAAACATTCTAATTGTGGAACTGCTGTTTTAGTTAAATGTAAGAGGATAACTACAAGGAGATCCAACCAGTCCATTCTGAAGGAGATCAGCCCTGGGATTTCTTTGGAAGGAAAGATGCTGAAGCTGAAACTCCAGTACTCTGGCCACCTCATGTGAAGAGTTGACTCATTGGAAAAGACTTGATGCTGGGAGGGATAGGGGGCAGGAGGAGAAGGGGACAACAGAGGATGAGATGGCTGGATGGCATCACTGACTCGATGGACGTGAGTCTGAGTGAACTCGAGGAATTGGTGATGGACAGGCAGGCCTGGCGTGCTGCGATTCATGGGGTTGCAAAGAGTCAGACACGACTGAGCGACTGAACTGAACTGAACTGAAGAGGATGACTTGAGGCACTGTTACCACTTGGTGGCAGTGTTGCTCCCTGTGTCTTGCTGGCCCTTCTTTCTTTTTTCAATCCCGGAAAAGTGTGCTTTCTTTTTTCCCGTGTTTTTGTTTTTGGTCTTATTTTTGTTATAGTATGTACCTTCCTCACTGATTTGCAGCTTATTTGAGTAAGGAGAGTACCTTCTGAAATCGAGATGTTTTTCTTTCATTTTCCACAAGGTTTTAGGGAGCGGGCAAAACAAGGAAGAGAAAAATAGTCCCTGATTGCCAGAGATACAAGGCTTTCTAAGATTGTTCTTAACCTACTTTCCATATAATTTTGCTTTTCTGTGGTCAATAAAGACTAGGTTCAAGATAAAATACTGCATGCCAGGAATGGACTGTTCATGAATTTCAATAGTTTGAAGCTACGAGATTTTTCTCCTTTAATTGTGCCTTTTGGTACATCGTTATAGGTGGGGAAGCCACAGTGAATGGCCAGACTTGACCTCAGTCTGCTGTTTTTGAGGCCTGATATCAGTTGTAAATTAGCCTGATTGAGCCTTTCCTAGTCAACCGTTGGCATTTAAACAGTCAGTTGTTACACTTTATGCAGAGGTTGGCTCTGAGGGTTGGTGGTGATGCAGAGACAAAAGTTCAGTCTCTGCTGTTGGTAGGAAGGGGACGGAGGGCCAAGGGCTTGGGCACCCAAGGTCCTGGAGTCGGGAGACTGGAGTGCGAATCCTGCTTACAGTGCCCTGGAAACTCCTCCTCAGGGCTCATCTAACTCTCAGAGCCTGTGTGCCTTCAGGATTAGAATCCAGAGTCAAAGATCTTGATCTGTCATCTTTGAACTTTAATCTGTGGATACTGGGGAGCCACTGACATTTATAAAACAAGGAAATGGTAGGTAGTTTGAAACTGTTCTCAGGGGGATATAATCTGTAGACATACCTGAACTTGAAACAGCCTCAAAATTGGGGCAGGACTAGGGTGAGGCAGTCACGTGCTCCGAGTGCAAATTTTAAGGAGGCACTCACTTTTAGGGCCCTGCAAGTATGGACCCTGTGCGCACATGACCCTGACAGTGAGTGCCTCCTTTATATTTTGCATCCTAGGGGCCCACCTTCCTCACCCTACTCACTGCTACTCTACAGCTGGGACACCGCTGCCTGGGAAGTTTAGATTAGCTTAAAGAGGAGTCCTTGGCAAGAAACTCGTGTTTTGGGGTTTTGTTTTTTGTTTTTGTTTTTGTTTTTTTTAAAAAAAACAGCTTTATTGAGCTAAAATTCATATATTATACAGTTCACCCATTTAAAGTATACAATATATTTTTCTGTATTTACAGGGTTGTGGAACCATTGCTGCAGTCTAATTTTAAAATACTTTTTGTCCCCCAGGAAGAAAGCCATAGCTGTCACTTCCCAAAACCACTCCCCTTTCCCCTAAACCCAAGACAACCACCCATCATCTTTCTGTCTCTGTAGATCTACCTGTTCTGGACATTGTATATAAACAGAGTCATGCAATATGTGACGTGTGGGGCTTCTTCCATTTAGCAGTGTTTTCAGGGTGCATCGTGTTATGTGCGTATCAGCGCTTCATTCTTCTATACGGTCAGTTACTACTCCATTACATAGACAGACCTCAAATACAGTCATTTACCTTTGGCTCTAATGCGCCTGTGAACTTTCATATGCTTAGTGTTGTGTGGTCACACACTGAGAAAGGGTTTTAATGGTGAGTATGGAAGCTCCTTCTCTGGGGGGTTTGAGTTGTCACTCGTAATTCTGACCTTGGGGATGGTTGGGCCA
>NW_011494882.1:2664912-2696111 GCF_000754665.1 Bison bison bison
GGTGAGCCTCTGTACTGCTGGCCTTGTTTGCCTTTCTTCCCCTGCAGACTGAGGGGAGAGTGTGAGTGTGGGGTTGGGGAAGGTGAGGGTGGGGCTGCGTCCAGGCTCCCACAGCTCTCCCATTCCAGGTCAGCAACATTGGCCCAGGGCTGCATTTCTTTCTACCATCCTCAGACTGTGTGCCCGGAATCCCTTGGAGAAGTTACAGAAACACAGAATGCTGTTCCTCATTCCTGAAGTTTCTTGGTGGAGCCTAAGGTTGTGCAATGCTTACAAGTTCTGGGGACCACACTTTGAGGTCCTCTGAATGTCGCAAGCTGCAGCAGCTGATAGGCAGGGGTACATCCTATTCTGATTTAAACTCATGCCAAAAAGCCCCGAGTGGTTGTTAGTATAATAAGTGAGTTGAAAATTAGAAATATGTTCTATGGCGGATTATGAAATAACCAATAAATCCCATCTTGTTTGCAATAAAACTCACCAAACATCAATAGTAGCCATTGAAATTATCCTTATCATGTATTGAGCATTAGTGTTTGCACTTTCACAGAGTTAGATGGTAATTCTCACACTGACTCTACGCAGTCAGTACTATGCCCGATATTTTCGAGGAGAGGAGGCTAGAAATATTGGATAACGTGCCCATAGCTCCACAGCACTTAGTTCTCACAGCTGCGATTCCAATCAAGCTGCACTGTGCTGTGCTTAGTTGCTCAGTTGTGTCCGACTCTTCGCAATCCCATGGACTGTAGCCCGCCACTTTCCTCTGTCCATGGAGATTTTGCAGGCAACAATACTGGAGTGGGTTGCCATGCCCTCCTCCAGGGGATCTTCCCAACCCAGGGATTGAGCCCAGGTCTCTTGCACTGTAGGCAGATTCTTTACTGTCTGAGCCCCCAGGGAAGCCTAAGAATACTGGAGTGGCAACCTATCCCTTTTCCAGGGGATTTTCCTGACCTCAGAATCAAACCAGGGTCTCCATAATTGCAGGCAGATTCTTTACCAGCTGAGCTACCAGGGAAGCCCCCAATCAGGTTGGCTGTATTCTAAATCCAGTCTCTTAATCACAGTAGGGAGCTCTTGACAGTTTTAGGAATAAATTATCAAGAGTTTTGACTGGTTTACTCACTGAAGTTAGGGTCTGTGTAGTAATAAGCTGCCTTCGAGTGAAAGAACAGTTCTTATGTGGAAAGTATTCTAGAATTAAATGTTGTTCAGTTGCTCAGTTGTGTCTGACTTTGCGACCCCATAGACTGCAGTACGCTAGGCTTCCCTGTCCTTCACCATCTCCCGGAGTTTGCTGAAACTCATGTCCCTTGAGTCAGTGATGCCATCCAAGAGTTAAGAATTAAATGTTAACTCTTGTTAATACAGTGCATGTTTTGGGCGTTATTTACTGGTAACTCTAATTTGTGAAAAATAGAGTATTCTTAGTTGAATGGTTTCTATTAAATTCATTTATTTAAATGAAAAAACGTCCCTACTGGAGGGAGTGAGGCAGGGCTGTCCCAGCAGATGTGACCGAGTAGCCCCAGCCTTAGAGCTGTAGGTGCACTCAGCACACTCTTGGTTTTGTAAAATTCAGAGAGAAAACACAGGGATACGTTGAAGTGCTTCCTGAGTGGATTTTTTCCCAAGTGAATTTGTTGTATCACTTTCATGTAAGTGAAAATATTTGCAGAATAAGTACTAACAAGATTTTAAACATCATTCACCAAAGTAGGAACACTGTAATTACAGTCTTATATAATTCTGAAAACAGGTTGGAACCCCAAGTACACATTTTATACTTGCGAGAATAGTGGGTTTCCCACAGAAAGTTGAAGTATTGTGCTTCACTTCCTGTCCAGGTGTGTTAGCTTAGGAACTTTCGATTAGGGACAGTTCTGGCGATGAGAGGTTATGGTCTTTCCTCTGTGGTTTGGTTTTTGGAATTCTCTTGCAGTAGCATCTTCCCTGAAGTTACGGAAGGGACATTTTTCTTTTTCCTCTTGGTGTCCTGTTGCCAAGACTTGGGCGGGATATAGAAACAGTTGGCTGTTTCTGCCCCACAGGGCTTCAGATCGTGGGGCTTATTAGATTAGAAGCCATCGGTGGGGATATCTGCATTAACAAAGGGGTATATCTTCTGTTTCCGTTTGCAGAGTGGCTGGTGTGGTTTTGGTTCACCATTCTCCCTAAGAGAGATCTCTGCCCCGCCTCTTGGGAGTTTTCTCCCATTGTCCCTAACACTGCTGTCTCAGTCACACCTGGTGTCTGTCCCAGTGTGTGGCAGGCTGTGCACCGTTAGACCAGATGTTTCAGCAGCACATGGCAAAGTTACCGGGTTTCCATTCATTTGCCCAGTTTCCTCTCTGCAGCCGTTTCTACCATGTTCAGCCCCTCCCCTCCAGGCACCAGATTTTTGACATCACTTAGAGATTGCGTCTGACTGAATGTACTGGAGACCCTGCCACACTGGTGTGACTGGGGGTTGGGGGGGAGGTAGGTTTATTTTTCTCAACAGGAAGTCTGGATGATGATAAGGCGAGGTGGTTCCCTGGCTCCGTGATGTTCCCAGGAGGCTGGGGTCCTTTCTACTTTTCTGTTTCATCCTCTTGGGTGCCTTCTGGTCACAGCGTGGCTGCTCTGCCTTGGGCTTCCCCTACAGCTCCGAGCACAGTGAAGGAGCAAGCAGTGAGGACAGCAGAGTGATCCCTCCGTATCAAGAGAGCAGGCTGTTCCAGAGTCACTGGAAGACTTCTGTGTGTGTCCTGGTCACCTGTGGCTATGTGGCAGCTGGGCGACACTGGTTCTTGGCTGAGCATGCAGCCACCTTGTGCGATGCGCTCCGGATGAAGGTAGAGTGGACGTGGAGGGAACCTTGCCTGGGCCTAGTGTTTCTCCGCCCCTGGTGTGCTGTCCTGCTTCATGCAGCGCAGAAGCTCCTCTGCCCACACTCTGGCACTGACCAGTTCCTTATCCTTTCCGTCCGTCCACTTCCAGGTCACCGTGACTTCTTTTCTCTAGGCGCGGTCAGCTTCTGCTTTCCCGCTATTTCTTAAGGTTTGTGTTTGTCCCTGTTAGACTGGTGCTTGCTTTGTCTTGTGGTTCTTTGTCCCAACCTTCAGATCTGATCCGTACTGTCCAGTATGGTAGCCACTAGCTATGTAGAGCTGTTTAAGCTTGAACGTAGATGTTTAATTTCACACCCTCAGCCCATTTCAGGTGCTCAGAAGGCACGTGTGGCTAATGGCCATGTGCTGGAGAGTACAGCTCTGCCCTTGGCATGTTCTCGTGGGCCCCTCAGAGGTCTCCCTTTGCCCTGACTCCTCTCGGAACCGCAGGCACGGCACTTTACGGGTGGTGCTTGTTCTGTGTGCCCTCGCCACTCAAGGAGTAGACTTTGGGCTGAGGCAGGATATTCTGCAACTCACCTTGCTTCTAAAATGATCGTTACTGGGTATATAGGAGTTGAGTCCACTCCTTTCAAGGAATCTTGAAAGTAAGTCGGAACTTTGAAAGTTGTCCATTCCATATTCCTTATTTTCCAGATGAAGAAGCAGACTGAGAGAGACAAAGGGGCCCACTTAAGGTCAAACAGATAGTCAGTGGTAGAATGAACTAGAATTGTGGTTCTCTTTTCATTAAACAAAACCTAATTGATTAGTATCACCAACCTGTCTGTTTTTCCTAATTAAGTTCTGTTCTTGCTTTTTCTACCTAGCTAGTTGAGTGAGCAACAGCAGCAAGAACTAGCTTCTTGAGAGAAAGTTCTTTCTCACTCTTGGCTGTCCTCAGAGGCCCACTGCATAGATGCAGTGCTCAGAGGATGCTCAGAAAACAGATGAGTATTAGCCTGTCTTAGTCAACCAGTGATCACTTAGTTGCAAGAATTAGAATATGACTCAAGCAGCTTAATCAGATGGTGGCACATAAAAATCAGGATAAGGGCAAGAGCCAGGAACTAGGTCACTGTCAGGAACCCAGGAAGTCTCTCTGACTCCCTCTCTTTGGGATCATGTAATTCTTCTTTTTTTCCTGGTCTCCTCTTCATTCTTCATACCAGCCTTCCCAGCTTGTTTGTCACTGTAGTCAGCCAGCCCCCGAGTCCATATGACCTCTTAGCTCCAGAGGCATCCAATTACTGGCTGCCTATCTGTGTTTTACTCTAGATTTTTCCCAGAGCTGACTGGCCCAACTCATCGTAGCTCATCCAGGAAGGGGTGGGGGAAGCCTGGTACCAGCCCAGCAATGGGGACCCACCAAAGGTATCACCGGGGCTGTGGGGAGGAGAGGGCACAGCCTCCAGCCACCACAAGTCAGTGTGTTCTTGTTAATTATACTGCTCACCCACCACAGGCAAAACCAGGATGGTGGAAGTAACAGGGACTCAGTAGCTTGTTAACAGTTAATGGTCATCTGAAAGTAGGTGAAATTGTGTGTGGGTAAGTATGTAAGTTTCTTACTACCAGAAGTACTGGGATGGAAAGAAACTGAGTAACTTTCTGTCAAAGATTTCTCTGCTGGGGATGTGGCTTGATTGATATATTTACCCAGTAATAAGAATTTGGAATTCTTAGAGCAAATAGTTTTGATGCAACTGAACAACCAAAAGTGGTCAGGGTCCCTGGAGGAGGTCAGGCTGGTGAGCCATGCTGAGCTCCTGTGGACCTCAGATACACAGTGTGTGTGAGAGCCAGCCTCCGGGCCCTCTCAGTGCTGCACCCTTCGGGGGCTTATTTCTGAAACCCAGTTCCAGCTCTATGAGGCAGGGACGCTGTTGTGTCCTGGTTCTGCGACCTGACACAGGGCTAGGTTCATAGCTGGTGCTCAGTTTCTGTTGGGTGCAGGGCTTTACAATTTTGGAATGTTGACCAAATATGGGTATTTTATTGTTAGCTACTCAGACTGTGTAAAAAATAACATATACATGGAAAAAATACAAAGAAAGCATACTGATACAAGTTTTCACAAGTTTTAGTCATCAGTGATATTTTTCCCATTTCTCTTTTTCACTTTTATGATGTAGTGACATTTTGGTGGTAGGCAAAATGTTTGTTTTAAATAGTATGTATTTAGCCTTATGGAGGTTAAAATGGAAGCACGTTTCTATCACAAATCATGATGGTAG
Source organism: Bison bison bison (assembly GCF_000754665.1). Lineage (NCBI taxonomy): Eukaryota > Metazoa > Chordata > Mammalia > Artiodactyla > Bovidae > Bison > Bison bison. The sequence goes on from NW_011494882.1 coordinate 2,670,026, forward strand.
TGAGTATTCAGATTTATTGGAAATGGGCGCAGTTATAAAATCACTTCTCTTTTGTGGGCTTAAGCTGCAGGTCATCATTTGGCAATTCCCCACCCCCCTTCTTCTATTGAATTATTAGACTTGGCATGACCAGTAATATGCATTGCGAAACTGACAGCCTTAATTTGCAGAAATCAAGCCTAAAGGTTAGAGATACCCGGTCTTCATTTGAAGAATTCTTCTTGACCTTCCTGCCACTGCTGTCACCTGTCTCAGAAACCTCTGCTCCCAAGGGGCCACTTACACCACTGCTCACCTACCCAAGAAGGAGCTCCCAAAGCACCTTGTTTCCTAATGCTTACCGAGATTTCAGATTTCTCTGGTCCCAGCAGAGATAAGATTTCAGGATATTTATAGTCTCGGAAGAAAAGCTATGACAAACCTAGACAGCATATTAAAAAGCAGAGACATCACTTTGCCAACAAAGGTCTCAATAGTCAAAGCTATGGTTTTTTCCAGTAGCCATGTATGGATGTGAGAGTTGGACCATAAAGAAGGCTGAGTGCCGAAGAATTGATGCTTTTGAACCGTGGTGCTGGAGAAGACTCTTTAGAGTTTCTTAGACAGCAAGGAGATCAAACCAGTCAATCCTAAAGGCAATCAGTCCTGAATATTCATTGGAAGGACTGATGCTGAAGCTCCAATACTTTGGCCACCTGATGGGAAGAGTCAACTCATCGGAAAAACCCCTATGCTGGGAAGGATTGAAGGCAGGAGGAGAAGAGGGCAACAGAGGACAAGATGGTTAGATGGCATCATTGACTCAAGGGCCTTGAGTTTGAGCAAGCTCCGGGAGATGGTGAAGGACAGGAAAGCCTAGCATGCTGCAGCCCAGGGGATCACAGTCAGATGTGACTTAATGACTGAACAACAACATAGTTTCAAAGCATAGTTTGGAAATTGATTTTAAAAATGAAATTTAAATTAAGAAATATAAAACCCATGGAACCTTCGCTTCTATTTCTGGTAGCTTAAAAGATACTACGTTCTATCATCTCCAATTGCTCTTTACATACAACTGAAAACTATTTTTCTGAAATTGTAATTGATAAGTTATTCCAAATCAGTGTGTTCTATTTCTAAAATAACATAGTTTGTTAAAGTTTAAACTCTATGGTTGAAGTCATTTTCTGATAATGTTTTTTTTTTCCCTGAAGAAGTAATGTCGGTGATACAGAAAAGCCAGCATATCATGGTGTCTGTTTGTAGTGGCATGGTGACCCAGGTCATCTCCCTCTAGATGCTTCTCCGTGGAGGCTTTTGCTTTTGTCTTTTGCCTTCTTGTGTACCCATATTAATATCAACTCTAGGTCACTGCCACAGTCCCTGGCTATCCTACCCTTAGCCTCTCCCTTTGGTTGTGATCCATAATTTTCCTACCAGCTGTGGGTCAGGAATGATTTCATTATCGTCCTTTTGCTACCTCACTCCTTCTGGAATGGTGTAGTTCTGTCCCCATTCTCTTTGGCACATGTGTCTGCATTGGTTTTTTCCTTAGATTACAGACTTTTGGATGGTGGGTAAAAAGGCTTTTTTATTTTTTGCTTAAATACTTCATACTCCTGTTACGATACCGAGTTCTGTGGAGCTCACCAAAGTCTCCTTGATATTGTTGGTAGTTTAGATTATTTGGAGCTTTTCATGTTAGAAGGACTGCTGCTGCTGCTGCTGCTGCTAAGTCGCTTCAGTCGTGTCCGACTCTGTGCGACCCCATAGAAGGCAGCCCACCAGGCCCCACCGTCCCTGGGATTCTCCAGGCAAAAACACTGGAGTGGGTTGCCATTTCCTCCTCCAGTGCATGAAAGTGAAAAGTGAAAGTGAAGTTGCCCAGTCCTGTCCGACTCTTAGCGACCCCATGGACTGCAGCCTACCAGGCTCCTCCATCCATGGGATTTTCCAGGCAAGAGTACTGGAGTGGGTTGCCATTGCCTTCTCCAGTTAGAAGGACTAGGGGTTCTTAATTCAGCACCTCATTTTCCAGGTAAGACTGAGGCTCAAAGACCATCATGCCCACAGGAGCCTTCCTGTGCGTTGTGTTTAGGATGGTGTTCAGGGTCAGCACCCTGGTTTTGGCCAGTCCCAGAGCATCCTGGTTGGAGCCCTGGAGCGGATGGGTCTGATCTGCGAGCGCCCCGTTGCTTCTCCCCTCTAGGACCTCGGGCTTGCTACCACACCTTATTCCTCTGTAAGAGGAGTGAGCTTTAACTGTCTCCTTCTATGAGAGGCAGTATTGCATAATGAATGCAGGGCTTAATGAGGCAAACGTGCATGCCCTGGAAAACCCTCACAGGTCTGTGGGGCAGGGACAGGGCCTGGGAATGTTGTGGTTTCATGTTTCTGAATTGGAATGACCTTTGGGAGGATATCCTGGAATCTCAGATCTTCATTTTACATCAACACTCCTTCCATACCTGCCCTTTCTGAGTTGCCAGAATTTTAAAACTGGGCCCAGTGGTCCTTTGTTTTGTTGATGTGTTGTGAGGTAGAAGCAAGTGAGACTCAGGGCCAGCTGATGACTCCTGTTGTAATACATCTGCCTGCACATGGCTCCTGGCTGCTTGGGGGGATTAGCGTTGTGAATAATTTCAGAAGTGATTGACTGGAGAGTTGGCTGTAACATCCTGCTTAACAGTGTGGGTTTTCAAAAAATGGTTTTAAATTTTGAATTGTGGTAAAAAAAGAAAAATAAAAACATGTAACACAAAATATATCATCTTAAGCATTTTTCAGTGTATAGTTGTTAAGTATACTCATATTGTTGTGTCTTGGGCCTGTAGGACTTTCTAAACTTGCAAAACTGAAATTCTATACCCTTGAACAGTAGCCCCCATTCCTCCTTCCCACCTCCCCTGCCAGCGATCACTCTACTTTCTGTTTCTATGAATTCGATTACTTCAGTTACCTCATGTCAATGGGAATCATACAGTATCTGTCCTTCTGGGACTGGCTTCTTTTACTTAGCATAGTGTTCCCAAGGTACATCCATGTTAAAGCATATTTCCTTTTTAAGGCTGAATACTATTCCATTATATGTATATAGTACATTTTGTTTAACTGTTCTTCTGTCATGGCTGTTAGGTTGTTTATATCTCTTGGCTGTTGTGAATAACAATGCCTTGATCATGGGTATGCGGATATCCTTCCACGATCCTGCTCTCAATTCTTTTGGATATGTACCTAGAAATGGAATTGTTGGGCTGCATGGTAGTTCTTTTGAGGAACTGCCACGCTGTTTTCCGCAGCAGGTGCGCCACTTTACGTTCCCACCAGCAGTGCCCAAGAGTTCCAGTTTGTCCACGTCCTCACCAACACTTGTGTTTTCTTTTTTTTTGAAGTAGACATCCTGATGAATATGAAGTGATATCTCGTGGTGGTTTTGATTTGCGTTTCTGTAATGATTAGTGATATTGAGCATCTTCTCATATGCTTGTTGGCCATTTGTGTATCATCTTGGGAGAAATGTCTATTCAAATCCTTTGCCCATTTCTAAATTGAGTTATTTGATTTTTTGTTGTTGCTGAGTTGAAAGGAATGAATTTTAAAATCAGACCGTTCTTGGCTTCAGTCCTGGCCCCTCCATTTGTAGCTGTTTGACCAAAGGCAGTTGCCACAGAATCTTCAGCGATCTCATGGATATGGTATTAGTACCCACTTCAAAGAGTTAGGGATGTTTAGCAACTTCTGTGGAAGGACCCAAGAAATGGGAGCTAGTGCTCCATGATAGAGTGGTCTGTTCCTAAGAGGGTTTTGAAGGAAATGAAAATAGCTGCCTTCTCAGTCCCCTCCGCAAACGGCAGCCGCTTTTAATTCCACCCCTATCACCTTCCCTTTGATCATCACTAGACTTCTAGGACCAGCGAAAGGTTGTGCTGGGACAGTCAGAGACTCTGTGTTATATGGAGGACACTCATATTACCAAAAGAACATCTGGCATCCTGGGCCGTGCGCTGGTGGTTTGCACAATGGCTTCAGCTTTTTGGCAGAATGTTTGTCATCGTCCGAAGTCACAGCCAGAGGAAACCTGGGTCCTTAGGAACCTGCTCCACCCCAGGTGCCATCTCACTGAGTGGCCCCGTGCTCTCAATTCAGAGATGGAAAAACCATGGGCCAGTAGTGCTGATGGATGCAAGGGACTGGTTTCTTTTCAAACTCTCTTGTTGAGAGAGACAAAAGACCAGGAATCATTATGAAGAAATTAGTCACAGATGTTTCACTCTTTAAAATCATCCCGGCAAGAGGTTAGACAGCATGTGGCTTTCAAGATGTCCTGGAAGTTGACAGCTGCAGTGAGCTGTGACCTGGCCAGCCACGCCCACGGTTGCCAGGCTTCAGAGGGTCAATTTCCCCCTGGGCTGACCTTCCTTGAAATTAAACTGAGTGTGCCTTACCTGGTTTCTCTGTGTTCTGCCAGGATGTTTCAAAAAGTATCTGTCCTCTGGAGTGGCAGGTAGGTAAGTCTTGACCAGATTGCTTTGTTTGCTCAAGCACAGCAGTCAGTTTCTCCCCTCTCTGTTTTGTCCTGTGCATATGTAACACCTCTCGCTTACTCACCAGAACTCTTCAGTGTGCCAACATTTATCACATTCAGTGATGGTCAGAGAATCGCACAGTTTCCCCTTTAGTAAGTTTTTGGGCACAGTGAATCATGGTAATAGTCTTAAAATTTGCTTACAGCATCAGCTTTCAAAGAACATTTGAACTTGATATGTCCACTTTAAGTTATGTGATTTATAAACTGAGGAACTGTTTGAAATCTATTGAAGTTTTGAATGAGTACCAGTGTACTGACTCTTAAGGGCAGGGAGACATCTCAGTGATTGTATAGTTTCCATTTTCTAGTTGAAAACATCAAAACTCAAAACTTGACTAAAGCCAAAACCCAAGTTTCCCCACTGCCCAAGGGTGGTGGATCCCCAGGAAGAATGCCGCTTCTCAGGCTGATTTCTCTCAGGACACAGCCCTTATAAGGAAGGCAGTGAGGCTGGGGCTTTCCAGGTGGACAGGTCATATTTCCACATACAACCCGATGAGCATTGTGTGGGGTCGAGGGAAGGACTGGGCTCACTATTTTAAACTTCTTATTTCATACCATGGACTTCCCCATCCCCTCTCCCGAGAAAGGCATACAAGTATTTCCTAACTTTTTTAGTCATGAACTTCCTTTCATGGATTCCGACCTTAGATCACATCCAGATAAGCATTGTGTAATGGGATGGGTGGGGGAGATGATTATTTAGTCACAGTTGCAGGAGAGGCAGGAGGGAGGGCTTCTAGCAGTTCCTCCCGCTCGCTGACTGAGTCAGAGTTCACTGCAGGGCCTCGTGCAGGCATAGCCCAGTGAGGCTCCCCCGCCGCCTTCATGGACCATTTGTCCTGCCTCTGGGACCTGTCCTCCCACTGTCCCTCTGAACTTTCCCCTTGGCCACACATCCCCTCTACCTCCCATTCTACTCTCCTCCCGCTTCCCAACAGTTCCCTCCGTCTCACCAGCTTCTCTCTGGGGATGACGGGACTGGAATGTGACTCTCATCCTGATTATTTCTAGTTGAGTGATTTCCAGCGCTCCTCTCTGGAGGTGAGTGCTGAGTGTGCCCAGCACACCCAACCCTTTGTGCAGGCCTGGGGTCAGGATCCCACCGTCTGCTCGCCTCAGGGCGCAGACCCTGTGCTTCATCGTGGTGGCTCCAAAGGGCGGTTGTGGACAGAGTGCAGTGCTGACAAAAATCTAGAAGCCACGTCTGCACATTCAATGACAGCAGAGACCATGAAGAGCACTTAGCTTTGGGAAGTGGGGTTGTCAGTAACTCTTGTCCTTTTTTTTTTTTTTCTCCTTTCATATTTTTAGTGTCTCTAATTTCTCTGCAGTCAGTTGAAGTAATACCCTTTTTGTGGGGAAAAAAGCCAGTCAGCACTCCTAAAAGTCTTCACCTGAGTCAGAAGGTAAAAAAAAATAGGGCTTCCCTTCTTGTAAATCACCATTTTATGATTTTCCTGGTCCCTCAAGACTGGACGCCACTGAGGCAGCTCTCTGTCTCCTCTCTTTTCATGGCTCCTTTTATTGTCCCTGCCTTCCTCCTCATGCACAGCCCCTCAGGGTCGGATCTCGGACCTCTACCCTCTTCTCACAGGGGCTCTGTACCTCAGTCTCTATCATCACATCATCAAGGAGCTGATATTGTTTTCAAGTGAAAGTCCAAAATTTACATGCAAGATCCATCCTCTGCCAGTGACCGGAGGAGGGAGGTCTATATAATTAACATACAGAGATTCTGAGTGTGAAGTTGTATGTGGAATGCTGTCCCAGGCATCGGGTTTAATGCTAGATAAAGGAGCATGAGGTGTAGTCAGGAAGAAAAAAGGATGGGAACTACTGAGTGTGGATATAGCCTAGTTCAGGTTTGAATCGGAAAGCTGTGGCTGCAGAGGGAAAGACCCTTTTCAATTCCCTGGAGGGTTTTGGTTATCATCTTGTGTTGATGCAGTGCTGTTTTGTGGCATGAACCTTAATGATTTAGGAGTTATAACTTTATCAGGATAAAATGATCCTTTCTACTCCAAGCTTTCTAAGTATTATTTAAGTACAAATTAAGTAACAGTAAATCTGTCCATCAATATTATAAAAGCCTCTGTGACAGAAACTGTCTTAACTCTTGATTCTTTCACATAACTTTAGTACTTTCTTGCCTTGAGTGTATTTTCTCCAATCTTATATTGAAAATTTGTGTTTGTCTCATGTCTTGAGGCTGTGGAGTTGTCCTATTTTTCTTCATCATCTTACAAGCGTTCAAGTGATTTTAATTGAAAGATGGGTTCATCCACAGTCTTATGGGGACTTAGAAGCACGTGTTTGTTGAGTGTGTGCCGGGTGGTGTCTTGCAGCTTGTTGGGGTGGAAGAAACTTCCAAATCTGCTTCCTGTGGCAGGATAAGATGTAGCCTAGGTGACGGTCCACTTCTAAGTCCAGCTCAGGACCTGGCTTATAATAGACACCATATGACAGCCCAGGACAGTCTCCACGATCATGGCATAGATGGCAGGTTCAAGTAGATCCCTTGTTCTGATCTCTGGGTCTTCCCTTCTCCTTACAAATTTGGATTTTGCCAATCCACCAAGACTCAAAATACCTGTCTGTTCCTTTAGGTCATAATAAAACCTTGTTATCTGTGCTTTCAGAACTTTTCCTTTCTTTCCTTTTTTTTTTTTTTTTTTTGCCGCTGATCTCTTTTTTAAGGAAATTTTAAAGAGGTCGTATAAAACATTAAATCAGACCTGCTATGCTGAAACGGAGTGGAGGGGTAATGTAGAACCACATGTACTCCTGCTATGAACTGGATGTTTATGTCTCCCCTAAATTCGTATGTTGAAGCCCTCATACCCTGTGTGTTGGTATTTGGAGGTGGGGCCTCCTCAGAGAGGTAACTAGGTTTAGATGAGGTTCCAGATGTTCAGACTGGGCAAGTATAGTGGAAGAAGATGAAATGAGGTCTACAGTTAACAAAGAAATTTCAAGTTATAGAAGGAAACACTTCATAAATGACTTTGGAAGGGAGAGAAAGTCATCATCAGGGAGTTTGGCTTCAAAGGAGCCTGTGTCTGCGTTGCCAGCCAACTTGAAGACTGATGAACGTGTGCTGATGAGGAGCCAGATGCAGATCACTTACGGAAAGAACACCATCGCCTGTGACCGCTATATTAAAGAAGTCCCTGGGCACCTTTGACAGCCTGGCATTCATCCTGAAACCCCCAGTGAATTCAGAAGTATAGTCAATGATATTGGGACCAACAGACCAAAAGCTGGAAGGTGTTTCTGCAGCTTAGGATCCCCCAGCTGAAGAAGGATGTGATTTGCAAGACATGTACGTCTTCGCTGGAGTCTCGTCCCCCGTGTCATTGGTGCTGGCAGTGGCTCTGTCGCTGTGTGGCAAGTCATCATATGTAGTGTCTACTGTGGTCACAGCTTCGTGTCTGTTTTCTCTGCACAAGTGTCTAAAGCCTGCTGGGTGGCCTCCAGGAGGGGTTGGAGGGAGGGGTGTGCTTCCTGGGTTGAACTTAACTGTTTGTAGCTAACTGATCTTAGTAAACCTAGAGATACATGGGATTTTGTTTGTTTTTAAGATGAACATTTTGAAAAGCACGAGTAATTTATGTTGAGTGCTAAAGAATCTGCCTACCAGTACAGGAGACTTGGGTTCGATCCCTGGGTCAGGAAGATCCTCTGGAGGAGGAAATGGCAGCCCAGTCCAGTATTCTTGTCCAAATCCCATGGACAGAGGAAGCTGGCGGATGACAGTCCGTGGGGGTCACAAAAGAGTTGGACAGTCACAGAAGAGTCAGACACAACTTAGTGACTAAACAAAAGGTAGAGCCTCCAAGTTGGGATTAGTGCTTTCCTTTCTTATAAGTGAAAAAAAAGGGAGAGACCAGAGTTCTGTCTCTGTGATATGAAGGGTACAGCAGGGAGGAGGCAGACCCGGAGGAAGGCATTCCTCAAGCACCTGGCATTCCCAGCCTCCAGAACTGGGAGAAATGAGCATTTGTTGTCTCTGCAACCCATTGTTGGCACTTTGTTGCAGTACCCTCAGCTAAGACCACTCTGCTCCCCATGCCTCTCCTGGCACCCCCACGTGGACCTTGCATGCGGAGCATCCTGGGGTACAGTTTGGAAACCAGCACTCCATATGCAGCCCATCTACTCTCACCAGGCCGTGGCCTGATCCCCCTGACACCCTGTGTTGTGGTGAGGGGGGATTTGCAGCGAGGATGGTGGTTTCCTCTCTAGGCTTCTTTTCACCTGCCCAGGAAGACAGAGGTGCAGAAAGGCCCCTCGCCCTCAGGTGGGGTGGCTGGGGCTGGCCTGCTGGGAGGAGGCACTGGAAGACACGTGGTAAACAAAGGAGCTGCTTTTGTGCAGATGATTAAAAAACAGGAGAGAAATCATGAGCTTATCTGTTGTATAGTTTTCTGTTTGTGTCAGATGACTCATTGGTCTGTGTTTCTGACTATTTATGTTCGTATTTGGGAGTTTTCTGCAAGAAAATGTATTATCACTAATTGTGTGGGTAGTTGATCTGGGTTAGCAGGGAGGGACCACTTTCTAATGCATTTCCTAAGAAATGGTATTAATTATAAACAATTGCCTTTGACAAAGATAAAAACAAGGTTGGTCTTGGTGTTTGCAAAGCAAGCTGTGTTACATTAAAAATTTTTATTTAATAATCAGTCATCCATAATGGATGGAGTCATTGCTGAATTAATTTGAAATAATTTATTTGAAAAGTACCCCTATTCCCAAGTGTTTTATGAAACCACCAATTAAGGTAAACCTATAACCTAAAGTAAGTGTTCCAGTCATCAGAAACCCAGGTTGCTGGGTCCCACCCCCCCAGTTTGTGATCCAGTAGGTCTAAGGTGGGACCGAGAATCTGCAGTTCTAACAAGTCAGCAAGTGAGGTGATACTGATGCTGCTGGTCTGCAGACCTCACTGTGAGAACTACTCCTGTGGACTGAACCCATAGCCTGGGTTCTGCTGACAGTGACCCCACATGCTGGTGTGGGCAGTGGGATCAGGGAGACATCTCCTCCTGGACACCCACAGTGAGGTCCAAGCAGTGTGGGCTTGACCAGCAGCTCTCATCTTGGAGGGTCAACCATGTGAGTGGTGAATGTTGGGTGGTCCTGCTGCTGCTGCTGCTAAATTGCTTCAGTCATGTCCAACTCTGTGCGATCCCATAGATGGCAGCCCACCAGGCTCCCCTGTCCCTGGGATTCTCCAGGCAAGAACACTGGAGTGGGTTGCCAGAAAGTGAAAAGTGAAAGTGAAGTCGCTCAGTCGTGCCCGACTCTTAGTGACCCCATGGACTGTAGTCTACCAGGCTCCTCCATCCATGGGATTTTCCAGGCAAGAGTACTAGAGTGGGTTGCCATTGCCTTCTCCTGGGTGGTCCTATCCCTTTTTAAAAATCCATGTGGACAAGCTCTTAAGGGCTCAGGTAGCAGCTGGGGCAAATCCCCACGTGGTAAATGTTCACGGGCTAGTTGTTTTCTCACCTCTGCTCTGGAGCTTCGGTCAGGATGGCAGTCCTACTTATTTAGCACAGGAGATCCTTCACTGTTTGACCAGACTCATTTCTTACAATCTGTATGCCCTCCTTCTAGACCCCAACTCGCACTAACTTTCCCAGAGTGACATGGAACTGCTCAAAACTCCCCAGGAATTCATCGCGATGTGTCGTTTTAATTTCTTCCCTTTGCAGGGAGTGGCATTCCTGGTCACCCTGCAGGACTTAGTGCCTGGCCATCCCCTCCACCACTGCCCTTGCCCCACCCCAATGGAAGGGGCAGCCTAGGGGCACCTCTCCTAGAGGCGGGTCTTCCATCACAGCCCTCTGCGCCTTGGCCACCCCTGTGGGCTCTTGTCCTGCCACTTGACATACTGACCTGTCATGGTGGCCTCCTCAGCTGTCTCCTTGGGGACAGCAGTTGGTTCATTTCATTGTTGTTCTCAGAATGAACTAAATGCATGATTGGTCCCTGGATGATTAACACTGCAATTTGTAATGTTCATATTTTATATAAAAAGTTTCATCTACATAAATGTCAGATGTCTGCATTTAGATAGCTACATGTAAAGTTTATATAAAGTTTTAAAAATAGTTTTTCTTAAAATTGAAAATAAAACTGCTGAAAAGAGCTGAGCCCCAGTCACCTGGGCCTGGAACTGTGCGCTGCCTGGAGCTCTCGGTGTTCCTTCCTCCTCCTCTGCCTGTTCTCCCTTGTCCCCTCCACCTAGACCGTCCTTCCTGACTTCTCTCCCTCCTGCTTCACATTTCCCAAGATGCTGCAGGCTGCTGTGACCTCCTACTCCTGTGAGCTGCTCTTGCATGACTGTCAGCCGCCCCCCCCACCGCCCCCCGCCCCCACCCCCGGCATACCATTCTCAGAATCTTAGCAGCTCTGCTGACGTTTGCTGAGGGAGCATAAAGGACCTGGGAGGCTTGGGAGTGACCGGAGGAGTCTTCTCAGGGGGCATGACCTCAGCTGAGCTCTGGAGGAGGAGGAAGGGAGTCAGCCACACAAAGAAAGGCCAGAAAGGCCATGCAGCCGTCCTGAGAGTGGCCAGGCCTCTCCAGTGCTTGCTCCTCTCATGACCATGGGTTCCGGACACAGCCCTGGAGACCTGGGACCATGCTGTTATTTTCTTCATAGAGTATGTGTCTCTCTTCCCCAGTATCCTTCAGTCAGCCAGTCGTCTTTTTTATCCCCAGCCCCAGTCTGATTGTGGAAAAGTCTAAACAACACAAAGATTTTCCCAGCTTTAGATTAAAATGATAAAATAATGATCACAGTGATGTGCAGTTCAGCATGTACCCCTGGCCCAGTACTGCTGTCAGTGCTCTCAAGGGATTGTCACATATTCCCTGCCTTAGAGCTGTCGGAGGCAGATGCTGTTGTACGCTGTGGACGAGGAAGCTGAGGCCTGGAGCGGTCAAGGGACTGCTTTCTGGGTTGGTCAGGGGCAGCACACGTGTAATCAGGGCCTTGTTTCCCTCTCTGTTCATTCCTTTCACCCCAAGGCACTGGGATGAGCCAGCCCAGCTCCACCAGCATGTCAGCTCTGTGTCTCAGACCTTTGTCACCGAGGCCTATCGGGCGGCTGGGAGGGTGAGATATATGGGTACTCATGAAGCATGCTGCCTGGCTCAGAGTAAGTGCTGGGGGTGAATTGTTGGAGCCTCACTTTCCCCATTGGAAAAGGAGGGGACTTGAGCTAAGTCATCCTCTAGTGTCCCTTTCAGCCCCACAGCTCCTGCAAGTGCTGAGGATTCCCTCAGGGCAGGGCAGGGAAGGCAGGTGAGCAGGAGCGTCCCCTGGGGGGCAGGCCTGGTCCGGACGCACCCCCCCACCAACACACCCCCCACAAAGGCCTTTGGTGGTGGTGTGCTTTTCCACCTTACTGTGTCTCATAAAACTGCAGGAACCACAATTTGAAATTCAAGGTTATGTAAATGGTAACAGGAGAGATGAAACTATGACGAAGATGAACATTTCATATTCCCACTGAGACTGAGTATTTGTTCCTCTTCATAGTTTTGTTGGGGCTTCCCTAATAGCTCAGTTGGTAAAGAATCCGCCTGCAATGCAGGAGACCCCGAGTTGATTCCTGGGTTGGGAAGATCTGCTGGAGAAGGGATAGGCTACCCACTCCAGTATTCTTGGGCTTCCCTTGTGGCTCAGTTGGTAAAGAATCCGCCTGCAATGCGGGAAACCTGGGTTTGATCCCTGGGTTTTGTTGTCTTTAATCAAGAAATGGGAGTCCTGACGACCTTCGATCCCTCCAAAAAGCATATTATCATCTCCCTTGCAGATGCAAAAATAAATGCCATTCTTTGAAACGATAATTTATCCAGGGCGCTAAATAAAAATTCACATGTTTGCAGCATTTTTTTGGTTCTTTTCAAGCTTCTGTAGGCCTTGACTTTCCCAGGCACTTCCTCCCGCTACGGGGGCAGTGCTTCACCCTGAGCTCTCACAGCTCAGCCCCAGAGGGAGGCCCCCCAGGCTCCCCAGGAGTGCCTGCGTGCACCTTCCCTCCCTCAGTCATCTTCTGCCTCTGCCCGGCTCTCCTCCCTGGACTTGCATCACCCTGTGCCTTCTTGCTTCTCCATGAGCTGTCGTCACAGCCCCTCACCAGACTGAGTCCAAAAGTCATCTTCACAGACCCTTGGAAACTCAACCCCACATGCCTACTTTGGGAAGTCACAGGGACAGAGATATGTAGGGCTCTTGCATTTGTTTCCAGTTTCTGCATTTCTTGGCTGCTTAAAAAAAATTGTGTGTTTGCCTCCCTGTTCCATCCCTCACTCCACTGCACCCCATCTCAGGCAGAGGTAGGCTCCCTGTTCTGTCTTTAGAGCTTACTCCCTTCCCCACCCCAGCACTTCTCCACATTGTTTCATAATAGCCCTTCATTTGTCAGAGCTGCTAAGCTCTGCATACCCTGATGGCTGGGGTATCCTTCCAGGGCTGAAGAATGCATAAATGACATAAATTTTCTTTTAAGAAATTGTAAGAGCCCCAATCCTTCCATCATTCCCACTAATTAATACATAAATAAACCAGTCAGGCTGTCGATAACCTGGGCACGACCATTCTTCTGTTTGTATGTGCACCGTCTGGTCATTAGCAGAATGGCTCAGTGCATAATGCTCACCTGCATTTCTTGTTGTTCTGCTCTTATAGGAAATGGCTCTTATTATTTCCACCCATCTGAATATTACTTGTCCTTAAAGCACAACCACCAGTTCCAGCAACCTGATGTTATTAAGAACGACAGCTGATATTTTATCGAATGCTTCCTTTGTGCCAGGCTTCCCCGTCCCACACTTGCATATTCAGGAGGTGTTAGTCTCTGAGTCGTGTCCGACTCTTTGCAACCCCATGGACTGTAGTCCGCCAGGCTCCTCTGTCCATGGAATTCTCCAGCCAAGAATACTGGAGTGGGTTGTCATTTCCTTCTCCAGGGGTTCTTCCCTGACCCACAGAGCAAACCCAGGTCTCTTGCATTGCAGTCAGATTCTTTACCATCTGAGCCACCGGGGAAGCATCTACATTGAATGCTCATGCTAATCCTCTGAGAGGCACTCTGGTGCAAATTTTGCATGTGAGGGTGCAAGTGTCAAGTGTTCAGACCACCTGTTTGAGGTTAAGTAGCTAGGTTAGTGGTGGAGCTGGGATTTGACCCCAGACATCTGGCTCCAGGGCCCAAGGCCTTGACTTGATGCACAGGAGAAATTCATTTTCTTTGCTAAACTTCTTGTACCCTTTGTATTTCTTAGCAGTCGTGTACTTCTCTCAGTCATCCTTGACATTTGAGGGACTGTATCATAGGGCTTCTGGATTTCTAGTAGCAGGTGTCAAAAACTTAAAAATACTGGTTTTTAAAAAATGAATGTTTCTTAAAAATGCTTTTTTCTTGTACTCAAGTTGCTTCAGTCATGTCTGACTCTTTGCAACCCCATGGGCCGGAGCCCGCCAAGCTCCTCTGTCACTGGGATTCTCCAGGCAAGAATACTGGAGTGGGTTGCCATGCCTTTCTCCAGGGCACGTACTTTCTAGGATAGAATACTGGAGTGGATTGCCATGCCTTCCTCCCGGGCATCTTCCCAACTCAGGGATCAAACTGCATCTCCTGCATTGCAGGCAAATTCTTTACCACTGAGCCACCTCATATAATGCAACTGTAGAAAAATAGCAAGTTTGTTTTTATTTTAATTATTTTCCATAAAGCATCCAAAGAAGTCAGGGTAGGGTGCAGAGAGATGAATTCATTTGTTGGTGACTTTCCTGTGTGTGTCTGATGTTTTCCCAGGCATGGAGTACAGCAGGGACCGCCGATATCTCTGCTCCCCTGACATCTGTGTTCTGTTGTGGGAGGGGTGAGGTTTGCACTTTGTAAACAGTTTGACAGCATTCATTCAAGGACCGCCTGTTTCTTTCTTAAATCTACACATTCCTTTTGTTTTTTCTAAGAAATTTTCTTCAGCTTTTGGTACAACAGATGTTGCAGGTGTTAATCCCTGTTGTTGTTAACTTTTCTCCAAAGATTAAATGTTCAGTTTTAATTCTTGTTTCCAAGGTCTGTGGGACATAGTTAAAACAGAGGTTTGAGAGTAACTGGAATTTTAAACATTTTCTTTCTCTTTTGGCATGGGAAATCAGGATTTTTCAAAAGGGATGGAGATAGTTATATAATGCTCTATCATGGGATAAGAATTAAAAGCAGAATATTGGTGAGTACTGTCTCTTAGAAGGTCTGTCTCTTCATTTTCTTCTGGCAGCTCCTCTTTCTTACAGGGGTACTTAACGCATCATTTAATGTCATGTCTTTAAAAGGAGGAGAATTGCAGTTCAAACTTGAAATCAGTGTCTTGTTAAACTGCAAGAAAGGAGCCCTCCTTGTATTCCGGACTTCACGGAGCCGGAGGCTGGACAGGTGTGAGGCCAGGCACACACGTTCCTTTTCCTCCATAACGTTCTTCCCCACACGTGTGTGTGCAGAGAGGATGTGGCAGCACAGAGCAGCTGAAGAACAAATTGGCATCAACAGTATTGACACACCGGCATAGATCATGTTTATGACTCTACTGAGAAGGTTATGCCAGTGATTTAGGTAGAGGCAGCTGTCTCTTAGGGGCCCTGAATTATGGCTGATTTAACAATTCTTAGAACCCATTGAAGGCTATTGTTGTTGAGCGTCTACATAATTTAAGCCCTCGCCATCCTGTCCTTATAGGAGATGTCAGAATAGTACAAGCCAGCCCCAGACTGACCTGTTCCTGCAGCCCTGTGGCTGTGTGGCTTTGCAGGCTTTAGGAAGACGTCTGTCGGTGCCTGTGGTTTCCGCAGTTAGGTTGATCAGAGGTGAATGCCATTTCTCACATTTTGCCCTGAGGGGCTGGAACCCAGAAGGTGTGCCTGTTTGCAGAGGTTTACAGAGAGGGACTGACCAAGCTGGCCTGGGGGTGGGGCGGCCAGCTCTGCCTCTCTGCACTAAGCCACCCTCTTCCACCTGAGCCTCTGGGTGGCTGCCCCTCAGCAAGAACGTAAGTCGAGGACAGAAGCAAGGTCCCCACATTGTACTGGAGAATATTAGAAACATCAAAGCCTCTCTCAGACCACCAAGCACATCATATCCTGGGTACATATAAAGGACTCAACAAATTCTGGTGTCAACAGCTTAGGAACTATGCAAGTTAACTCATGCATATGTTTATTATTAGAGCAAGGTCCTAATAATAAAAGCAAGCCAGCAGTTGTCCAACATTTTCATGTTGTTATCCTCACCCTGCCATTCCAGTCAACCCCTGCATACATGGGTGTACTCCTCACTCAGCTGCGCCCCAGCCACGCATGCACACACCTGAGTGATCACCAAATATAGCCTTGTCCCAGATCTGGATCTTTTTCCATTGATGAGATTAGCCAGGTCCCATTTATAATAAACAAATGTTTGACTATCCCCTTTTTGTAAATTACTAGTAGCTAGGTTACTGTTAATATGAACAAAAGATAGTATATTTTTAAAAACTGTTAGAGATTAGAACACCAGTAATTGTTATCACATAAAATAAACTTGGTGAAGGGGGTATTTTACCCCTTCCCAGGGTTTAGGAGCGACTAAGTGATGGGTATTTTATTCTGATTCAGGTTCTCACTGGAGGTGATTTTGTCCTCCCTTGTCCCCAGTGGGCATTTAGTGTTGTCTGGGTGTTTTTGATTGTTAGTGCTGGCATGAGTGGATATTACTATCCTCTAGTAAGTAGTGCCCAGGGATGCTTGTAAACATTCTGTAATGCACAGAACAGTCCTCTGTGACAAAGAATTAGCCCAAAGTGTCAGTGGTCCTGCCGGTGAGACACCCTGCTGTAAATCGTTAGGTTTATTTGCTGAACTGTATAGCGGATTAGCCTTTATTTAGTTAGATCACACTAGTGCTCATAATCCATTGTGTTCTGCACTGGGCCTTGGTACCCTGACCAGGATTGGGATGAGCTCCAACCACATGTGAAAGCCTGAGTTCAGGCAGCTGATGGCAACACGGACTATGTTCTATGGGCCATAGAACAGCCAAAGAAAAGGAAGAACTGACATGATAATAAGTACCTAGGGTCACGGGAGTGGGTGAACAGTAAAAATGTGGTGTGGAGCCCAGTTTTCCAAGTGTGTTTTGAGACCACCGGTGGTGGCATCCCCTGGGAGCTTGATGGAAATGCAGACTCTCAGGCTCCCCTCAGACTGACTGAGTCGAAATCTGCATTTCTGCAGGATACCCATGTGTGTCTGAAAGTTAGGCACTGGGTAAGCATTTTTTACTTGGAGGAAAATATATCTCCATTCATACTGTGGCTCTGACTCTTAGCAGAGGTGTGACCTTGGCCACGTTATAAAACCTCACTGCACCTTATTTATTTTGCCTGTAGAAAGGGGATACCATCACCTACCTCTTAAAGTGGTCTTGACAATCAAACAGGCTTATCTGTGCCAAGGACTCATCACATGGTAAAAGCTCAACAAACTGAGCTGTGATAAATAAAAAGAAAAAGAAGGCTAAAGTAGAGAACCCTTTTGTTGTTCAGTTGCTCAGTTGTGTCCGACTCTCTGCGACCCCATGGACTGCAGCACACCAGGCTTCCCTGTCCTTGACCATCTCCCAGAGTTTGCTCAAGCTCATGTCCATTGAGTCAGTAATGTCATTCAACCAGCTTGTCTTCTGTCATCCCCTTCTCCTCCTGCCTTCAATCTTTCCTAGCATCAGGGTCTTTTCTAGTGAGTTGGCTCTTTGCATCAGGTGGCCAAAGCTTATCAGAGCTTAAGCATCAGTCCTTCCAATGAATATTCAGGACTGATTGCCTTTAGAATTGACTGGTTTGATCTCCTTGCCGTCCATGGTACTTTTCAAGAGTTTTCTCCAAAACCACAGTTCAAAAGCATCAGTTCTTTGGTGCTCAACTTTCTTTATAGTCCAACTCTCATATCCATAACACGACTACTGGAAAAACCATAGCTTTGACTAGATGGACCTTTGTCGGCAAAGTAATGCCTCTGCTTTTTACAGAGAACCCTAGGGAGGCAATTTATGTCTTAACCTCACAGTCATCATCACCAGACAGTGCTTGGACTCTGCAAATCTGATTTCTTTGAATAGGAAAATAGTGGAACCTGGAGTGTCATAAGCTTCTGTAGACTGTGGTTCCTCTCGGCAGCCTAGTTGGCAGAGAGTAGGTGGGTCTGGGGACCGAATAGCCAGAATTCCTAGACACGTTCCATCAGCCCAGCTTGAGGCACACTGCCCTGTTCATTCTCCCACAATTTGAAAGTTAACATAGTAGGAATCTTTAGGACACTGAAAAGGAGAAAGGCTGTGGCAGACAGGAAGGATGCGGTTTGAGGAAGGAGACCACGAGAGTTGAGTCCTCATCTTACTGGTAGAGTTTAAGGATGGGACTTCAGGTTCAGTACACTGAATGCTCAGGTGACAGGGCGGTCCCTGGTTTTTTTCTATATACACGTAAAGGTTGTCTGAAATTCGGCCCTACCCACCCCTCCTGCGCCTGCCGCATCACCCCTGACAGCTCACAAGAATTACTTTTTGGAAACAAGAATCTTTTATGAACCAGAGGAAGGGTAAATACTTCCAGTATGAGATAAAGCAGAACTTGAATCATAACTGCAGGGTCCAGCAGAGTGTCAGCAGCCAAGATGGTGAAAGAAGAGAACAAAGAACAGAAAAAGAGAAGGGCTCAAGTGGAAGATTTCGTGCTGCAGAATAAGATTAATAATACTGACTAAAGTTCCTTTTGAAAACGAGATTAATTTAGACTGTATTATGTTCAGTCATGAGTGCCCCTCTTAAGTATACAGGTTGTGAGAGGGGAGTTGTCTTCTAAGTGTTTTGCAAGAGAACATTTTTTCAACCTTTGATTTAAATCAGAACAGGTTTGCAGTATTTTCTTTAATTTTCAGTTATAAAAATGTTTATTATTATAAATTTTAGAAAACTTTCAGGAAATACAAAGATGAATGGCAATCACACCAAACCCAGAACCTGCCAATCTCTTACTCAGCTATTATTTATCAAGCACCTGTTGGTTGCCAGGGACTGCATGGTGCTGGACAGACCCTCATGGACAAGAAGGCAAAGTTCTAACCTTCTCTGAGCTTACAGTTGAGGGACTAAATTTTGATGTGTTTCCTGCTAGTATTTTTTGTGTGCCCTTAATATGTGGTAGCCAACAATAGGAGGTAGCATTCCCTATATTCCTGTGTGTTGGACCCTGTTTTAGGTGGTTTGTATGTATGTGTTGACTCAGTCCCTGTAACACCATTATGAGGGAGGGGCTATTATTCCCACTTGAAAGATTAGGAAATGGAGGCTCAAAGAGGTTAAGAAACTTGCTAAAGATCACAAAATCTACACATGCAGGGTGTTGATTAAAACCATTAAAAGCCAGGCATCCTGACTCCAGAGCCTGACCTATTAATCACTGAAATGTCTGCCTCTCATAATATTTACAAAATTGAGACCATACAATATAGATAGTTTTGATTCCTGCTTTTAAATTGACCATTACACTGAGCATCCTGTAACGTTCCTAAATGGTCTATTATTTCTTACCTCCAAAAAAGTACAATTTTAGTTCATTTGTTTAATAGGCTCACAACGAAATAAGTGTAAATAAAAATGTGATAAGTACTCTTAATGGCTTATTATTATTTTTTCAATCCAACATTTTTAAGAGGAGTTAAGGTGAACAACTTACATTAGGAAATTAAGCATTTTGTGGCTTATGCATGATTTCACAGCAGGAAAACAAACCCAGCTTTAGATAAAAGGCAATGGTGATGACTGTTCTGTAAATTAGACATAACATGGAATAGTGTTAGAGCCACTGGATGGAAGAGAGTGTGTTGTCTGGTGGGTGGTTGTGAGGCTCAGGTTGCCTGCACAGGCTTTTCACTGCATGTGTTAAGAATGCACTGAGTCAGATGAGGTCCGCTTGTAGGGGAACTTAATGCAGCTCTTCATCACTACTTTCATGGTGAGCCACTGGGATGTTCTCTGTGTGTCTATAAGGTATTGGTTACAGTAACACTGCACCAGCAACATCATGTCTGCAGTTGGGAAAGGTACAAATTCTTGATCTGTAAAGAGATTTCAGCTAAGAAATAGAAATTTGAAAATTGATGTCATAAGAGACATTTGAATTGTAAAAGTGGTAATCACTCAGTCATGTCTGACTCTTTGCAACCCCATGAACTGTAGCCCTCCAGGCTCCTCTGCCCATGGGATTTTCCAGGCAAGAATACTGGAGTGGGTTGCCATTCCTGTTTCCAGAGGATCTTCCCGACCTAGGGGTCGAGCCTGGATCTTCTTCATTGCAGGCAGATTCTTTACCAGTTGAGCCACCAGGGAAGCCCCTTGTAGGGGTATATATAGAAAGCAGGAACTTACTGTTTCACCCTGGACAAATTACCTGGCTTCTCTGAGCCATAGCTTTCTCTTTAGGCTGATACTTGCCTTCTGGAGTTGGCATCAGGATGAAAGAAGTCTGTCCATATGAAACACCTGACATGGTGCCCAGTGCTTGGTAGAGGAACTATTAATGGTCATTGTTACTATTGGCAATTAAAGATGAAAAGTTTTAATCTTCTTTTAAAGCACCTAGCCTTATAATACAGTGGTCAGGAATGTACATGAAAGCCAGACTGCTTGGGTTCCAACCCTGGCTCTAACTGCTTCCTAGCTGTGTGGCCTTGGGCAAGGCATGTAACTGCCTGTGCTTCCATTTGTTTCTCTTTAGAACTGAACAGTTACCATACCTGCATCTTAGGGTGGTTGAGAGGTAAATGAATTACATACATAAAACCTGCAGAACAATTTGGATCAGAGTGAACACTATATGAAAGTTTGCTGTGGTTATCAATCACATAGTCATTAATTCAGAAAAAGATAAAATATTATACCTTACAAAGTAGGTGTCTTTGAAGATTTCCCCAGCTGCTGTGACTTCTTACTATTTGATGTAGCAGTATAACTTGTTAGATGTTTGTGGCTCAGGTGTAGTTTTTCAATTCATAGTAAAACTTGAATTTTAAATTTAGTAATGTCATTGTTAATATCTGAATGAGCAGAATTTTCTGATTAGGGACTATGTTTAAATATAATTTTTTATTGAAAAATGGCCATTCTGGATGTGGTATATGTATACAATGGAATACCTCTCAGTCATAAAAAAGGATGAATTTTTGTCATTTGCTGCAACAAGGGATGGGCTTGGAGGGTATTATGCTAAATGAAATAAATCAGAGGAAGATGAAAACTGTATGATTTCCTTTGTGTGTATAATCCAAAAAATACAATAAACTAATAAATATAATAAAAAAGACTCACAGAGAACAAACTTAGTGGTTCAGGGGGAGGTGGGATGAAGGGGAGGAGGATAAGGGGTCCAAACTAATATGTATAAAATAAACTACAAGAATATATTGTACCACACAGGGAATATAGCCAGTACTTTGTATGAACTATAAATGGAGTATAACCTCTAAAAATGGTGAATCACTATATTATACACCTGTAACGTGTACGTGCTCAGTTGTGTCCAACTCTGCAGTCCCGTGAACTGTAGCCTGCCAAACTCCTCTGTCCTTGGGATTTCCCAGGCAAGAATACTGGAGTGGGTTGCCATGCTGTGATCCCAGGGGATCTCCTCGACCCAGGGATCGAAGCTGCGTCTCTTGCACTGGCAGGCGGATTCTTTACCACTGTACCACCTGGGAAGCCAACGTATAATACTGTACAGCAACTGTACTTCACTTAAAAAAAATAAATAAAAAGGAAGAAAAGGAAAAAATAAAACTGACCATCCTGAAATGTCCTTTTGCCTCCTCAGATTACTCAGAGTTGGGAGAACTTCCCCCACGATCTCCACTAGAACCAGTTTGTGAAGATGGACCCTTTGGCCCGGTCCCAGAGGAAAAGAAAAGAACATCTCGTGAACTTCGGGAGCTGTGGCAAAAGGCCATTCTACAACAGATATTGCTGCTCAGGATGGAGAAGGAAAATCAAAAACTGCAAGGTTGGTTTTCTTTTTTTAACACTAAACTGGCCTGATGGTGGTTTAATTGGTCCTGACTCTAAAGTGAGACACATCAGACATAGAGGTGTTATTAAAAAAAAAGCAAGGTACTCCAACATACATAAATGTACATATTAAATGCCTGTTTTACTTTTTCAAAGTAAAGTTAATACCTTTTACTTTCGGGAGATTTAATGATAATTGCACCCATTGTATTAAGTTGAATCTTCTGAGAGGCATCCTTCAAATGTCAGCTTTAACTCTCTGAAAAGTGTCTTTTGTTTTCTCTCTCTTTGTCCCTGCTTTGTCTTCTGCTGTAGTCTTTGCCTGGGTATTAGGTGTGAACAGATCCTACATAAATCATTACAGTTCATAACCTCACTCTGTACTTTTTTAGTGAGTTGCAGGTAACCTGAAAAACAGAGATCTAGACTTCAGGTTAGCTGAGTTCTACCTGTATTGATATTCAGGTTTTATATAGACTGACTCACTTAATCCTGGTGACAACTCCAGAAGTTAGGTAGTAGCCTGAAGAGAAAACTGAGGCTCAGAACAGCTCTAGGGTTATGTTAGTGCCAAATTGAGACATGAAGTCTGAAGTTTAGATTTTGTTCATTTCCTGATTCCAATAGTCATTTGAATCAATAAGTATTATTTTCAAAGTAGCTGAGAAGCTATGTTTTATGTACCCTGGTAGTATAATGGAAAGAACATGGGTCTTGGAGTACAGAGAGCTCCCTGAATGTAAAATAAGGAGGATTTTGGTTGAGAAATCTGAACATACTCTTTAAAAGAGAGGGTTGTACATGCTGACCCTGTCCAGAGCAGTTTGGGAATTACTTCCTGTTTCATTGAACTTGCTCCTTGACTGCAGATCTTCATCTTTTATTGTAACGTTTTTATAGAACTCAAAGTTAAGACAGCAAATCTGATGAATAAGGTTCATTGTCCAAATGAGTATATCATCTTTGACCAAAAGCAAGGAGTCAAATACAAAGTAATAAGACCTTTTGATAAGAATAGTTGAATGGTTGGAATGGTCTATTCATGGGTGCCATGGCCTCTCCAGTACCCAGTATTGAAGCTGAGAAAGACAGCTCGTCCCATGAGGCTACTGTGGAAAGAGATTCCATGGTGAGGGGATTTTATAGCAGTGAATGCTAAGTTTTCTCCCAACTCTGTTTTTCTATCATTTTGTTGCATGTTCTTGAAAGTAATTCTAAAAGCAGATGTCTAAAAGAGATTTGATAGTGATGGTATCACTGAGTGTTCCATCAACTAAATGACAGCTTTGGAGCAGAGCACTTAGAGTCATTGGATGTTGGTTGGGACTTTTGTTAAAAAGCTGAAAGGCAATTATATTCATCACGTAGCCCATAAACCTTGACGCGTATCCTATCCAGTCTTCTTGCAGATGGCAGCTGCAGGAACTCAGAACGTAGTTATAAAATGTAAAGGATACTGGCTGGCTTCTTGGGAATGTGGGGAGGAATCATGACTGTGGTTGATGATACAGGATCAGATTGCCACAGAGGCAGAGTTTTTGTGAAGCTGTGCAAGTGATGACCAGGCCAGCTAGAATGGGTGGGGAAGGGTTCCCTGAGGTACCGGGAACACCTTGCCAGGTGTTGCATTGAGTTCAGTAGCCCTTGCTGGCATCCTCATTTGCTGCTTCCTTATTTCACCCAGCAGAGTTCTATCCTGTGTGGTCTCATATTGTTACTGTTTGAGTCTATTTCTTTCCTTAGCTCTATAAAGTCCAACATACGTTAGTGGTGAAAGCATAATAAACTTCCTAAATATCATTTAGGAAGCGTTGTGTCAGTGTGTACAGTACCTGTATTGCTGAGGAAAATAATCACCAATAAGAGCCTGATCATGAATCATCTAAAAACATTTAGTAGGTTTTCTTGGGGTTACAGGGGTGCAGAACCTTATTATTAAATGCAAAAGCAAGATTTGACAAAAACCAGCCAGAAGTTCACTAGAATCATTCTATTCTATTTTTTTTTTTGCAGCTGGGAGAGACTTGCAGTTGATTAAGGGTTCAGGCTGAATTGCATGCTCTTTGGGAAAGAAATTAGAGGAACATATACAAGGAGTTTTTTCCCATGGTTAAGGCTTTTTATTGGCTTTGGAATGCATGGATCAAATATTTATTACTATTCTTGGAGCATTACATCCAAGAAAGAATCAAACCCTGTTGTCTGAACCTACTTCACTTACTCGTTGACCATTGGAGGCTGAATTGTGCTTTCCTCAAAGTTAAACAGCTGATTTTCAGTGGTGTTGGGACTGAAATGCAAGGCCTCTATCATGGGCCCACAGTCCTCTGCAGCACCCTTTGCAAGGCCATTTCCCCCAGTTATGCATGATGGAGCAGCCTGATGCTGGACAGTAGGGCGACTCACCACAACTGTGGGTTTTGGTCAGCACTATATTGCTTTTGGAATGACCCATATACTTAATGTTGCAGATACTTGTTGTTCAGTTGCTAAGTCCTTTCTGACACTTTGTGAGCCCATGAGCTGCAGCACGCCAGGCTTCCCTGTCCTTTACTATCTCCCTGAGTTTGCACAAACTCATGTCCTTTGAGTCAGTGATGCCATCCAACCATCCCATCCTCTGTCATCCCTGTCTCCTTCTGCCCTCAGTCCTTCCCAGCATCAGGGTCTTTTCCACTGAGTCAGCTCTTCACATCAGATGGCCAAAGTATTGGAGCTTCAGCTTCAGCGTAAGTCCTTCCAGTGATTATTCAGGGTTGCTTTCCATTAGGATTGACTGGTTTGATCTCCTTGCAGTCCAAGGGACTCTCAAGAGTCTTCTCCAACACCAAAGTTTGAAAACATCAATCCTTCAGTGCTCAGCTTTCTTTATGGTCCAACTCTTACATCCATACATGACTGCTGGAAAAATCATAGCTTTGACTGTATGGACCTTTGTCAGCAAAGTGATGTCTTTGCTTTTTAATACACTGTCTAGGTTTGTTACAGCTATTCCTCCAAGGGGCAAGAGTCTTTTAATTTTGTGGCTGCAGTCACTGTCTGCATTGATTTTGGAGCCCAAGAAAATGAAATCTAACTCCACATTTTCCCCATCTATTTGCCATGAAGTGATAGGACTGGATACCATGTTCTTAGTTTTTTGAATGTTGAGTTTTAAGCCAACTTTTTCGTTATCCTCTTTCACCTTTATCAAGACGTTCTTTAGTTCTTCTTCACTTTCTGCTTTTGAAGTGGTATCATCTGCATGTCTGAAGTTATTGATATTTCTCCCTGCAATCTTGATTCCAGCTTGTGCTTCATCCAATCCAGCATTTCTCATGATGTACTCTTCATGGAAGTTAAATTGGCAGGGTAACAGTATACAGCCTTGACATACTCCTTTCCCAATTTGGAACCAGTCTGTTGTTCCATGTCCAGTGCTAACTGTTGCTTCTTGTTCTGCTTACAGGTTTCTCAGGAGGCAGGTAATGTGGTCTCATATTCCAATCTCATTGAGAATATTCCACAGTTTGTTCTTTTGTCCTTTCCACTGTGTGATCCACACAGTCAAAGGTTTTAGCATAGTCAGTGAAGTAGAAGAAGATGTTTTTTGGAATTCCCTTGCTTTCTCTATGATCCAGCAGATGTTGGCAATTTGATCTCTTGTTTCTCTGTCTTTTCTAAATCCAGCTTGCACATCTGGAAGTTCTCACTTCACATACTGTTGAAGCCTAGCTTGAAGGATTTTGAACATCCTCTTGCTAGCGTGTGAAATGAGTGCAATTGTACAGTAGTTTGAACATTCTTTGGCATTGCCTTTCTTTGGGATTGGGAAGAAAACTGACCTTTTCCAGTCCTGTGGCCACTGTTGAGTTTTCCAAATTTGCTGGCATAATGAGTTCAGCACTTTAACAGCACCATCCTTTAGGATTTGAAGTAACTCAGCTGGAATTCCATCACCTCCACTAGCTTTAGCTTTGTTTGTAGTAATGCTTCCTAATGCCCAGGTGACTTCACTCCAGGATGTCTGACTCTGCACATCATCGTGGTTATCTGCATAATGGTAACACAATGAAGTTTGAGTTTTAATTGAATTATAATTGAAGATATTTTTTTAAAGTTTTTTTTTCCTGGTTAAACAAATACTACGTTTGTTATAAAAGAATTAGATAGTGTAGTTTTTCTAAAATCTCTACAAGTTTGGGTGTCATTTACTCAGCCTCCCAGCCCCTTAGCCTTCCTTCCCTTCCTAAGCTTTCAAGAGATGGCAGCAGTCAGAGGAGTATCTTATCTGTGAAGTTCAGTTCAGTTCAGTTCAGTCACTCAGTCATGTCCGACTCTTTGTGACCCCATGGACTGCAGCACACCAGGCTTCCCTGTCCATTAACAACTCCCAGAGCTTGCTCAAACTCAACTGCATTGAG
>NW_011494882.1:2696211-2698918 GCF_000754665.1 Bison bison bison
TCAGTCACTCAGTCATGTCCGACTCTTTGTGACCCCATGGACTGCAGCACACCAGGCTTCCCTGTCCATTATCAACTCCTGGAGCTTACTCAAATTCATGTCCGTTGAGTCGGTGATGCCATCCAACCATCTCATCCTCTGTCATGCCCTTCTTCTCCCACCTTCAATCTTTCCCAGCATCAGGGTCTTTTCAGATGAGTCAGTTCTTCACATCAGGTGGCCAAAGTACTGGAGTTTCAGCTTCAGCATCAGTCCTTCCAATGAATAGTCAGGACTGATTTCCTTTAGAATGGACTGGTTGGATCTCCTTGCAGTCCAAGGGACTCTCAAGAGTCTTCTCCAACACCACAGTTCAAAAGCATCAATTCTTCAGCGCTCAGGTTTCTTTGTAGTCCAACTCTCACATCCATACATGACTATTGGAAAAACCATAGGTTTGATTAGATGGACCTTTGTTAGCAAAGTAATGTTTCTGCTTTTTAATATGCTGTCTAAAATGGTCATAACTTTTCTTCCAAGGATCAAGTATCTTTTAATTTCATGGCTGCAGTCACCATCTGCATTGATTTTGGAGCCCTCCAAAATAAAGTCTCTCACTGTTTCCATTGTTTCCCCATCTATTTGCCATGAAGTGATGGGACCAGATGCCGTGATCTTAGTTTTCTGAATGTTGGTGAAGACCAGGGAAGCCTGGCATTGCTGTAGTCCATGTAGTCGCAAAGAGTCAGACACAACCGAGAGACTGAACAACTAAGTGTATTCCACTCACTTAATCTTTACAGGAGCAACTCAACGAAATAGCGGTAATTCCTATTTAAAAAATAATTCAGGGTGCAAAAATCCTGTGCCCAGCACATCCTACTCTGCTGCCCTGGACAAAGTAAGGAACCTGCTCAACCTCGGTCTTCTCCAGGATTAAGATTTGGGCTAGGGAGTGTGTGTTTATGGGGTCAGGGGAGAGCAGACTTATTCGAGGTGCACACTGACTTTCAGTGTTTCTGAGACTAAGAAGAACTCTTTGCCAATAAACTAAAGAACTGAGATGAAATGGACAAACTTATTGAAAGATGCAATTTATCAAAATTGAAATTAAAAAAGAAAAGTCTGAATGGCCCTATATCTGTTAAAGAGATAAAATTTGTATTAAAAATCTTTCACACAAAGAAAACTCTAGGTCCAAACAGCTCCACTGGATTCTATCAAATATTTAAGGCTCCTAATTGATACATCCCTAGAAAACAATGTGTCATTCATCACAGCAAGTTCTGCAGTGTGTTGGAGAACAGTAGAGAAAGTCGGGGGGCTTAGGCCCACTATGCTTTCTGCTTGGGCCTTGGGTGTTGAGCCCAGTCTGCTGATTCAAAAAAAAAAACCCTGCCTCAGATTCATGTTGATGTATGGCAGAAACTAACATAAAATTGTAAAGCAATTATCTGTCAATTAATAAATAAAAATGTTGTTTTAAATATTATTGAAGAAACATTAAAAAAAACCTACCTCAGAGTGTTGTTAACATTAAATGTTACTAAATGTAAAGTACTGAAGACATACAGTATTTGTTTATTATTGTCATAAAGAAGACAAGTTTAGCAGCTCTGTAGAAGCCTGTATACTGGCCCCTGCTTAGCTATGTCTCCTACCTGCTTTCCCAATAAACTCCCAGTCCAGATGGGGGATGTGCTGTGGAATGGGTGGGGGACTGACAGCATTGCCCCTGTGGTCTGAATAGGAATTCGTGGTTTGGTGGGAGTAAGGCTGTCAGCTTTAGTCCTTCTTAGAATGCTCAGTTACGTTTCTTTTCTTCTATTGATCCCCCACCTCCAGTTTGGTGATTCAGGTAGAATTCTTCCTAATGGACCTGTAAGCTGAAAAAGGTAGGAAGTAGTAACTGTCTTCATATATTTGAGAAGATGCCATGTGAAAAAGGTAGATTTATTCTGT
This sequence comes from Bison bison bison, assembly GCF_000754665.1. Taxonomy (NCBI): domain Eukaryota; kingdom Metazoa; phylum Chordata; class Mammalia; order Artiodactyla; family Bovidae; genus Bison; species Bison bison. The sequence goes on from NW_011494882.1 coordinate 2,698,153, forward strand.
TCAGCCCCAGGCAGCAGAAACATGAGCAAGGGTAGACGTTATCAATACTTAAAGGAGGTTTGGCTCCAAGTAAGAAAGAACTGGCTTCAGCAATATGTGAACCGTGAACTTCCAGATGTTCAAGCTGGTTTTAGAAAAGGCAGAAGAACCAGAGATCAAATTGCCAACATCCGCTGGATCATCAAAAAAGCAAGAGAGTTCCAGAAAAATATCTATTTCTGCTTTATTGACTATGCCAAAGCCTTTGACTGTGTGGATCACAATAAACTTTGGAAAATTCTGAAAGAGATGGGAATACCAGCCCACCTGACCTGCCTCTTGAGAAACCAATATGCTGGTCAGGAAACAACGGTTAAAACTGGACATGGAACGACAGACTAGTTCCAAATAGGAAAAGGAGTACGGCAAGGCTGTATATTGTCACCCTGCTTATTTAACTTGTATACAGAGTGCATCATGAGAAACGCTGGGCTGGAAGAAGCATAAGCTGGAATCAAGATTGTCGGGAGAAATATCAATAAGCTCAGATATGCAGATGACACCACCCTTATGGCAGAAAGTGAAGAGGAACTAAAAAGCCTCTTGATGAAAATGAAAGAGGAGAGTGAAAAAGTTGGCTTAAAGCTTAACATTCAGAAAACGAAGATCATGGCATCTGGTCCCATCACTTCATGGGAAATAGATGGGGAAACAGTGGAAACAGTGTCAGACTTTATTTTTCTGGGCTCCAAAATCACTGCAGATGGTGACTGCAGCCATGAAATTA
>NW_011494882.1:2699018-2707952 GCF_000754665.1 Bison bison bison
TACTCCTTGGAAGGAAGGTTATGACCAACCTAGATAGCATATTCAAAAGCAGAGACATTACTTTGCCAACAAAGGTCTGTCTAGTCAAGGCTATGGTTTTTCCACTGGTCATGTATGGGTGTGAGAGTTGGACTGTGAAGAAGGCTGAGCGCCAAAGAATTGATGCTTTTGAACTGTGGTGTTGGAGAAGACTCTTGAGAGTCCCTTGGACTGCAAGGAGATCCAACCAGTCCATTCTGAAGGAGATCAGCCCTGGGTGTTCTTTGGAAGGAATGATGCTAAAGCTGAAGCTCCAGTACTTTGGCCACCTCATACAAAGTGTTGACTCATTGGATAAGACTCTGATGCTGGGAGGGATTGGGGGCAGGAGGAGAAGGGGACGACAGAGGATGAGATGGCTGGATGGCATCACTGACTCAATGGACATGAGTCTGAGTGAACTCCGGGAGTTGGTGATGGACAGGGAGGCCTGGTGTGCTGCAATTCATGGGGTCACAAAGAGTCGGACACGACTGAACGACTGAACTGAACTGAAGAAGGAACTATCCTCTGAGAGCCTCTCCTAGTTTAGGTGAAGTTTTGTTGAGATCTAATCCTGCCAGGCACTAGGAATTCTAACACACAGTTCTTGCCTTTGACATGTTTATAGTTAATAGGGTAGCTATGGAGATGGATAGGATTGGATAAGTGTAGTATATTTTAGCAGTAGAGCCAGCAAAATCCATCGGGGATGAAGGAATAAGAGGAATCAGGGATGCCTCCTGGGTATATAGCTTTTTCCTTGATAAGAAAGCTGGGGTGGGGGTAGGAGCGGACCAGTCTTCACCTTGGACCTGTTAAGCTGGCTGCAGGCGTCTCAGTGGTGGTGATAAGCAGGCAGCCTTGCTGTGAGACAGGAGACACGTAGCTATAACTCACTAACGTGCTCTTAAATTGTCTGTTCTAGCCTCTGAGAATGATTTGCTGAACAAGCGCCTAAAGCTTGATTATGAAGAAATCACTCCCTGTCTTAAAGAAGTGACTACAGTGTGGGAAAAGATACTTAGCACTCCAGGAAGATCAAAAACTAAGTTTGACATGGAAAAAATGCACTCGGCTGTTGGCCAAGGTAAGCCTAACTGGGAATCAGTCCAGTTGGCCTCACCCCTCATTGATGACTGGGGAGAAGTATGGAATAAAAAAAATTTTTTAGGTTCAATTTCAGTGGCCATCTCTCTCCTATTTATCATATCTTTACCTGATCTATTTCCAGATGTCTTCATCACAATTTCTCTTAAATTACCATTTGTCTACTTTACGATTTCTCTTAAATTAATTAAGGAAACAGGAAGAAGAAAAAGGTACACCTAAGGGCATAGTTGCCTACAAGCTGTATAGTGATGTGATGATACAGAGTTAAATAGTAAACTGACAACAAGTTGTGTACCTTCTGTCTGGGTGCTCTCCGCAGGTCACAGTGTCCAGCCCAGACTTCAGGCAGGTAGACTTGGGTTGGGATTGTGCTTCTACCAGTTACTTTGCAGAGTGATCTTAGGCAAATGGCTTAACCTCTCTGAGCCTCACTTTACACGTGTAAGATGTGGGTGACGACAGTGGCTGTTGTGAGGAGCCACTGCAGGTGTGTGTTCTGCTGAAAGGCTGTGGAGTGTGGGGAGCCTGTGTTTTCCATGTGATCTGCTGACTGGGTGCTGGTCTGGACAGTTGCTTATCCAAGGTAAGTGCAGAACTTGAGACTCGGCATCTAGAAACTTCCCCCATGATTTGACAGTGATCCTAGTGGAAAAAAGTGGTCTTGTATATTTTGTCAGTCTTATTTTTTTCCCATTGCTAATTCACTGTATTTTATCAAAGTATCAGTCTGTAAGGATTGGAACATTTAAAAAGAAAAAACTGGTCCTTCATTGGAACATTTCAAAAGAAAAAACTGGAGGTAGTTTGACTTCCATTTTAGAGCTTAGAATCAATAGATTCTTCTTCAATGATTGTTAGTATTCAAGTAACACAAAACTATTTATTTTAAAATGTGTGTTAATATCTGTGGGCAAGATGGGAAGTTTCCTGAGTCTAACCTAGTTCTAGTGCTCCTGAAGTCTTGGCAGTCTGGGCGTGAATAACCAGGTGGTTAGAATAAGGGTGGTAAATTTTATCTTCTGGCTGTGTCAGCAATTCAGTAAACCAAGTTGCACATGCATTATTTATCTCTGCGAGTAAATGGAGCAAAGCAGCTTTTCTACTATGGTCTCTCTATTAGGTATTATCTAACCTTTATCTGAGTTTTGACAGCTTAAGTTTTAGTAATAGTATATGAGTTACCACTAGTTATAACTTTCCCCTTTATATGGTTAAGGAGACTTGGACCTAGAGATGTTGAATTATGGGCCCAGGACCACAGAGTAGGTTGCATCCCAGGCTGCTAGAGTTCTCTCCACCATTGATGCTGCCCAAGGTTGAACTAGGCCTTGGCCGTGCTGTCGTGGGTGCTGAGGACTCGGGTCCTGTATCGGCCACAGTGGCCTGTGGCAGTTGTCCTAATCTTTCTGGCCTCTGGCTTCCAGAATGAGAGGTGTGGACCCCACAGAGGATCTCACAGCTTTCTTCTAGGTCTTATATTCTTTGTGCAGCAATGGTTGCTGGAGGCTTACCATTGCACCAGCTAGCCCCAGATCGCCATTTTGAAAAAAGAAACCAGAGAAAAGAATGAGTCCAGTCTTTCCCTTTGCACTGTTGACTAGATGAAAGTCTTCAGGTGGCTTTACTTTTGCGTAGGTAAATTGCACGGTTCTGTGACAGCAGTCCAAATGTTTGAGCCTCTTAGGAGCCTGGCACCTGGACATATAGTGGTTTTCATCATGCATTTACAAGAGGAACCAAATAGAAGTACTCTAGGTACTTGGTCAGGAAGAGCCCCTGGAGAATGCATGGCAACCCACTCCAGTATTCTTGCCTGGAAAATTCCATGGACAGAGGAACCGGGTGTGCTACAGTCCATGGGGTTGCAAAGAGTCAGACACGACTGAACTCAGCACAGTATCCAGAACCTACATGATGAAGCTGACGATAGAGGATTGGACAGTTTATACTGAGGTGAGCTGCCACATCACTTTCTGTGCCAGGAATATTGTATCACTAATTGTAAAAGGATTATTACTATTCCTTTTACTAATTGTAAAAGGAAGTTGTTATTTGTCAGTTGTTCAGCTGGTTTCAACATATGAGATCTAACACCTCCAAACAGATAACTACAGTCCATCTCCTAATTCAGAGTTATTATAAAAAGAGATCAAATCAGAACTTCACCTTGAATCTTTGAGGTAGAGGCCAAGTCACTTACAAACCCTTGAAATAAAAACATGCCTTGTGTGGGTAACAAGGCCTTTCTTCTTGATGATCTAAAGACCCCTAAGTGGCAGAAGTAGAGAGATTTATAAATGTCCCAAGTTAAAGTTGGATCAGGATGGTGGGATTTTAGGGTGTCAACTTGGTATGAGGAAGAATTATAGGGAATTTTAAATAATTCAAAGTTTACTTTGGGTTTAAATGATTTCTCCAAAGGTGGCAAGGTAGAGTTTTAGAACCTGGACCACAGTTTTCTAGGAGTGGCATTGCAGAGAGGCCAAGAGGCTTCCTGAGCAGCTGGCGATGTGAGATAGGTGCAGTCCCTGCTTACTTTTGCCCCAGCACTGCCACGTGTAGAAACCCATTCTAGAAATTAATCACTAAACATATACGGCAGTGGGAAGAGTGTTGACTGTGGCATCATTTAATGACCGAAAAACCCAACCACATGGCCACACCCACATCATATTCCTTGAAAATAGCACAGTAGATTTGTATTAACTGATGTAAAAGATGTCTGAGGTCAGTTGAGTGAGAAAGGACAGCGTGGCCTCATGTGCTGCTCTGTGTCTCCGTCACTGTATGTGGCGTGTTTGCAGACGCCCGAGTTACAGCGAGGATGGCCATGTATCCGGGTTGTCCAGCATGCTCTTGCTTTTCCACCTGTCCAAGTACAGTAATTGATAGCCTTCCTCCCCTTCACTGTCAGAAGCTTCCTGCTTTGGGTGGTGAATTGTGTGTTACCTCTAGTAAGGGGTGGTTTTTCACTTTCTTCTTTATATCTCTTTATTTTCAGAAGATTGTCCCCCTCCCCCATATAAGTAATGAGCAGTAAAGGCAGTAAAACTGTAAAAATATTTAATACGGAGGGAGGGAGGCCTCCTGCCTGTAGGCCTGGTCCACTGCCGGGGTTCTCTCTGGGGTCAGGAGTGGAGGCAAAACCGAGCCTCCTCGGTTTTAGGGCAGGGTGTTGAAGATCATTCTTACCAAAAACATTGGCACCAGTTTGCATGACCCATCGTTTCTAAATCATACAATGTGAGCTTTCCCTTAAACTCCAGAGTCTGTGGCACTGTCAGTGACAGCCAATGCTTGTTTCCTCCCCCAAATAAAAGTTTGATAAGATAATGGGAATGATTTAGTACTAAGGGGAAATTGGTCCTCTCATAACTTGGCATATTTCCCAGTTTGACAGGAATATTTTGTTGAAAGCCCCACTATTAATCATTTAACATGCTGACTCTTTTTTCAGCCTACATTTACTTCTAATATGGTCTGAAATATGAGGTTTGTATGTGTCTATACTCACCTTTCCCCTTGAGAAACATCTGAGCAGGAATAGTAGGGAGAAAAGAAATAGAATAATATAAAAAGCCAGGTAACAGAATACATTAGTTTTCTGTTGCCGCCATAACACTTGATAACAAAATTCGTGGCTAAAACAACAGAAAGTCTTCTCTCATGTTGGAAGCCAGATGTCTGAAGCCGGCGTGGGCAGGCCGTGCCCGGCCTCTTCAGGCTCCTGGTGGCCGTCAGCACTGCTTGTCTGTGGCCACAACGCTTTGTCTCTGCCTCCATGGATGTGGCACCTCCTCCTCTTGTCTTCTAAAGATATTGTCATTGGATATAGGGACCACCTGGGTAATGATCACCCAGGATGATCTCGTTTCAAGGTCTTTGCCTAACTTAATTATATCTGCAAAGACCCTTTTCCCGAATAAGGTAACACTCAGAGCTTCTGGTGATCAGGATGTGGACATACCTTTTTGGAGTTCACCATTCAACCTGCTTCACAGGGTCATCCAGTTAACTCTTGAGATAAACATTCAGAGGGTAGGATGTGGTCACAAGTGTGGTCATGTTTTTCTTCCACTGTGTAAAACCAAATCACTGACTATAAAGTCTTTCCAGGAGATGGCTGAGCAGTGCTTTCTAAAGAGTTCCTGTGGGTCTGTTATAAATGAAATTGACTCTCTGGTTCAGATCCACAAATGATGATTTTATTATTAATTGCCAGGTAGGAACATAAAATATTCTCCCCATTATCCTTGTGAGTAGCAGCTTGTCCAGCAGTGAGAACTTCAAGAGAAAATGGCGGTTACTGTCCCTGGGCTGCCACCACTGGGGCATCTCTGCTCAGCAGGGGGCCTCTCTTTCCTCCTCCTCACCATGTGGGATATCATCGCGTTCCCCACAGCAGGTTGTGGGGATGACGTGAAGTGTGTGGATCAGCGACAGCACCTGGTCACCTCCTGGGGAGGATTAACTGCTGCTCTTGCCTGGAGTAGCACTGCTCTGAGAGAAGGCTTAGCAGACTGGCAAGTAGCCTTCCTGGGTAGGTCCCTGAGGGGCAGGGAAGGCTACACAGTCCTCACATGCTTTTTCTGGATGGAAAAATTAATCCCTGAGTCAGAGGCTCCCTTTCTCTGGCGACCTCTCCTTTCAGGAATGAGAAGGGTTTGGTGTCTTATCCTGCTATTTTCTTGGTCTTCCCATTTCCACATCTGGGCCTTGAAACAGCGGAGTCATGAACACAAGAATTTGATTCAAAACAGTCACTTTTTCTAATGAGCCCTCATTGACTTTAAGAGAACTTCTGTTAGATAGCATTTTAGCAACACTCTGAGTATTCAGCTCAGTCACATCTAAAATATTAGGAAGAGGCTCCTAGGTAATTTTTCTTGCTTTCAGGTCCACATTGAATGCCTACCAGGGCACGTTCATGCCGACTATCCCCTGTCTAGCATCTGACCGCTTCCTCCAGCCCACCCTTGCAGAAAGATGTCCAGTCAGTATTCCAGAATCTCAGCTTTGATTCAGCTACTCCTTCCCTGGCTTCAAAGCATTCGGTGATTCCTTTCAGCTGCCACATAAAGTGCAGGTTTCCTGCTCTCAGTTTGACCTCTAGTGAAGCCCTGTCTAGCCTGACTGCCACCTGCCTGCTCCTCCCACACGTGCGCCGTGTCTTCGGAGGTCCGGGCAAACACTAGCAGTTCCCTTCCTCTGACTTGACTTCTCTCTTCTTTCGCTCTTGAGTCTTAGCACCAGTGAAGGAATCCAGGAAACCTTCATCTCCTTCATCCAAACTCACTAGTTTGCTTCTGTCCCTTCTCTGAGATCACGTTTTGCAGTGTCGTTTCACATGCTTGCAGTTACTTCCTGAGGACATTGTTAATTGGTACTAGTTAGGGATTTTCATGTCTTTCATCAGTTTATTGCAGAGTTTGGCACAGTCCAAACAGAGTCCAAACACAGTACACACATACTTGGAAGGTAGGAGGGTGTCGGGGAGGTAAGGGAAGAATGGCAGCGGGCGTGGAGGAAGGAAGGGACCAAATAGGACAGAATTTTGGTTGTTTTATTTCCATTTCTGTGCCGTTAATTCACAGTGGAACAAGAAGCTGAATCAGTAGAGTGAGACATACCTCATTTCATCACTTAGTTGTATTCTGTACCTGAAGTCTGTCTTTTTCCCACCCCTCGTCTTGAAGGTGTGCCGCGACACCACCGGGGTGAAATCTGGAAATTCTTGGCGGAGCAGTACCACCTGAAGCACCCGTTTCCCTGCAAACAGCAGCCCAAGGACACGCCCTACAAAGAGCTCTTAAAGCAGCTCACCTCCCAGCAGCACGCCATTCTCATCGACCTTGGTAAGCCTGCAGTCAACGTGACGTGGAGATGGAAGCCGTACTCACTCGGAAAACCTGAAGAGACCGTCCGAGTTATTGAGCGGTCTGCCTTTAGGTTTAGCAGTCACAATTTACTGCTAAGATTTTCAAGTAAAAAAGCCCTGAAGTCATCACAAATGTCTTCTCAGGTATAAAAACCTCCCCCTGTGCCTGGTGGCTTGTTCGCTCTGCGGCGAGGCAAGCAGCCACTGTGCAGGCCCTGGTTTCCCCCAGGCTCCAGTTCAGTGACTTGGAGGTTGATAGGAGGGGTTATAGTCAACCAAACACACAGCCTGGAAACACAAGTGTCAGAGCCGAGGCTATGTTTAGTTATAGGAGCTACCCTAGTCTCTGTGGTTTACAAACAGAATTTATTAGAAAAATTTAGAAAAAAAAATCTCGAAAGCAATTTGTGAGACCCCCCACTTTACCGGGTCATCCAGTTAACTCTGAGATAAACATTCAGAGGGTAGGATGTGGTCACAGTAAGTGTGGTTGTGTATTTACCAAATCACTGACTATACTGTAAGCATTTCCAGGAGACAGCTGAGCAGTGCATCCGTCCTGCCTCTGCTTCCCCCTGGGGCCTCTGTCCCCGCGGGCAGCAGGGCTCCTGGGGAACTCCTTGGCCTCCAGGCCCAGCTGCTTCTAGAGCACATGGTCCTGCTTCTGAAACATTTACTCTGTGTGCTGTTGCTCTGGGGCTCCCCAGGCTGGGTCAGGGGTCCCATCAAGGCCTGACTCACAGATTCCTTAGCACAGCGGCCAGGGGAACGCAGGACCTTTCCCTCCAGTTGACATGAACTGGGCTGGGCAATACCGAGGCTTCTCTATCCAACAGCACTGCAGTTCATCAGGGTCAGCTTCATAAATGTTCCCCTTCAGGCCTAAGTCTGAATGTTATCTCTGAGACTGTCCCCGAGATAGCCTCTTCTCCCACCTTCAGGCTGGGTCAGGTGCCTCTGCCTTTGTCTTACCCTCTATACTCTGCTCAGCAGACTTATTTAGTATTATTACAGTTACCATTATTATTAAAGTTAATACTTAGCTTTCCCTTGGATGTTGGGTGAAGTTGCTTAAACTGCTTCCTTCAGTCCTCACAGTGCAATCAGGGACATATCCTTCCTCCTGCCCTTGTGTGGAGTTGAGGACGCTGAAATGCGGAGAGGTTAGGTGACCTGCCCACATAGCAGAGCTGGTGCGCCGCTGAGCGCTGGGGCTGCAGGCCTCTGCTCCTGGCCCGCACTGCGCTCAGCTAGGTGGCAGTGCCTTTTTATTGCCTTTCTCCCCAGTGGGCTGCAGGCCTCCCGCTGTGGGCTAGACTGGGGCCATTGGCCATTGTACCCCAGCCCCTTTGACAGAGCCTATCGCATAGTAGATACTCAGTTAAGTCTCTTGATGTTGACTGAAGCATGGTGCTGGCCTCCCAATCTCCCGTGACCCTCACCGCAGCCTTGGGAAATTGGCCCTGAACCCTCTCTAAGAGATGAGGACAGTTTCCAAGGCACAGAGAGGTCAAGTGCTGAGCACGGTCACACAGCTGCCTGCCAGGACCTAAACCCGCTCTGGCTCTGGGCTGCAATGGGTCCCTCCATCCCTCAGGCCCTCTGCCCAGGAGCCCCACACACTCCTAGGAGCCCCATGCTAGCTGGGCGGAGGGTGATGCTGACGGGCCGTGATTGTAACTTGGGGACAGTGAGCGTGCAAGGCCTGGGGCAGGAGCCCATTTGGCCCACTGACCCCAAGGAAGCAGTTCTGTAAATTGGCAGTAACTGTGTTTGCTAATGCGATGAGTAACAGAAAACACGACATCATATTCCTATCATGTGAAATGAAGAAAAAAATAAATTTGGGGTAGGAGGTTGAAAGGGAGGAGGGAGTACACAGACGTCTCTGTGTCTCCACCCCGCCCCCTCTCCCCCCACCCCCA
>NW_011494882.1:2708052-2712314 GCF_000754665.1 Bison bison bison
CCCCCACCCCCCACACCACTCTGGAAGGGAGGAGCCGTCCTGATTCTTGAATGTTCTTTTCCCTCAGATCCCTTCAGTGAATACCCTTCTCCTTGTTCTGTGGATGCTACACAGTTACTTTTCTGCAGAGGGGAGAAAAGGCTGGATCAGCATGAGGGCGGGGCTCTTCCCCGGGGGAGTGTTTGCACAGTCCCCCTTGACACCTCCCTTCCCAGGGCCCGTGGCTGCCTTTCCTCTAGTTGGCAGAGGGTCTGCACAAGCGAGCCAGAATCTAGGCCTTTTCTCCAGGGCAGGGCTAGGCTGCACTCTCACGGTCTCTCTCCTCCCTCCCTGCCCATCTCCCACCCTCACCCTTTGCACCCTGGAAGACTAGCTGCACCCACCCCCACTCCCCTCCTGATGATAGTGTGGCCTCGTCTCTCCACCTCACTTCTTTCCCATCACAGCCCCCAGTTTGGATGCCCCTCAGTACCCCCCAAGGCCCCAGAGAACCTGTTTCCAACAGTGCATTTCCCTGGTAACGGTAACATCGGTGCGTCTCTCCAGGCTTCCTCCAGGGCCAGCCTCCCCTCTTCCCTTAGATCTGGAGAAGCGAAGTGTTGGCCCAGACCCAGTGGAGGCCCGGGTGCCCTGCTGCCTGGCCGGCTCTGCTGGGTTCAGGGAGGCCACGCCTAGAGGTTCCTCCAGACTGTCCATTGGTCCCCCCTCACTTCTCACAACGTGGTATTTGCCAAGTCAGTTGTTTTGTCTACACTTCTTATTTTGTCTGCACTGTGGCTCATTCAAGGCCCAAGAAAGGTGTGTGGAGCAGCAGAGCAAAAACAAATCATGTTTCAGTTCTTCTTTAAAAGTAACATCCATATCTTGGCCAAGAGAACAGAATGCTTGTTGGTTTTAAGTATTTTGGCTTTGCAAGGATTTTTGTTTTTTTAGCTTTTTGCTTTATTTTCTGAAATTAGCTATTAATCTAATCAGTCTTTGCAACATTTTTTTCCTTTCAAGAGTGAGAATAATAGACTTTGTATTGAATGGTGACAGAAATTGAGATGGGTGGGTGGCATCACTGACTCAATGGACTTGAGTTTGAGCAAACTCTAGGAGATAGTGAAGGACAGGGAAGCGTGGTGTGCTGCAGTCCATGGGGTTGTTATAGAATCTGGAGTTGCAAAACACTCCTCTTGAGGACACTCAGACTAGTGGAGTACAGTTTATAACACCAGTGGGTCCAAGGGCAATTGGTTCCCAATAAGGACCCAGTGATTTCGGAGGACTTGGTTTTATACCCCCTGCTACTTGACTGGTTCAGTTCAGTGGCTCAGTTGTGTCTGACTCTTTGTGACTGCATGGACTGTAGCACACCAGGCTTCCCTGTCCATCACCAACTCCAGGAGCTTGCTCAAACTCACGTCCATCAAGTCGGTGATGCCATCCAACCATCTCATCCTCTGTTGTCCCCTTCTCCTTCCGCCTTCAATCTTTCCCAGCATCAGGGTCTTTTCCAAGGAGTCAGTTCTTCACGTCAGGTGGCCAGAGTATTGGAGCTTCAGCTTGAGCCTCAGTCCTTCCAATGAATATTCAGGACTGATCTCCTTCAGAATGGACTGGTTGGATCTCCTTGCAGTCCAAGGGACTCTCAAGAGTCTTCTCCAACACCACAGTTCAAAAACATCAATTCTTTGGCACTCAGCTTTCTTTATAGTCCAACTCTCACATCCATACATGACTACTGGAAAAACCATAGCTTTGACTAGACGGACCTTTGTTGGCAAAGTAATGTCTCTGCTTTTTAATATGCTATCTAGGTGGGTCATAGCTTTTCTTCCAAAGAGCAAGTATCTTTTAATTTCATGGCTGCAGTCTCCATCTACGGTGATTTTGAAGCCCCCCAAAATAAAGTCTGTCACTGTTTGCATTGTTTCCCCATCTATTTGCCATGAAGTGATGGGCCCGGATGCCATGATCTTCGTTTTTGCATGTTGAGTTTTAAGCCACAACATGACTGGTTACACGTTAGTCGTTAGTTTTACAATGTGCAGGTGCGGAAGAATTAACAATTACAACATGCAGGTGCAGGTGCTGTCGTTAATCTGAGACAGCCTGACCTTTACTTCCAGTTTCTGTTTGCCATCTGTGCTGCTGCTGCTAAGTCGCTTCAGTCGTGTCCGACTCTGTGTGACCCCACAGACGGCAGCCCACCAAGCTCCCCCATCCCTGGGATTCTCCAGGCAAGAACACTGGAGTGGGTTGCCATTTCCTTCTCCGGTGCATGAAAGTGAAAAGTGAAAGTGAAGTCACTCAGTCGTGTCCAACTCTTAGTGACCCCATGGACTGCAGCCCACCAGGCTCCTCCATCCATGGGATTTTCCAGGCAAGAGTACTGGAGTGGGGTGCCATTGCCCCATGCCATCTGTGAGGCAGGGGTTTAATCCCTCTTGGCCCTCTTCCCAGTGGCCCCAACATTTCCCCCTCTTGATGCTCATCTTATCTTTAACTAAGGATGGGTATTGGTCATGGGTCATTATTGTGCCCAGGGACAATGTAGCTGTAGCAAAGCTGTCAGTCTAGAGGTTACACACTGAGTTATACATTGGAGAATTCAAGGCCTAAATAATACAGTGATTAGCAGAATAATCACAAAAAGATTTTTCCACCAATCACCTTTTATCCAAGAAAATACTGATGACCAAAAAGGAGGATTACCATTAGACATAGCTTTTACCTCAAATGTCACCTCATGGCCTTAATTAATTTGGTTAGAGTCCAGGCTACACCAAGAAAGAATCGACAGGTTGTGAGTTCAAAGGAAGAAACATTTCTCGTTGTCTCAAGAACGACCAGAGGGGGCTAAAGTTCCCTCTGTGCAAGGGAGACACTCACCAAGGAAGTCCACCCATCACCAACAAAGGTGTGGCCCCACAAACCCAACAGTTAAAAGTATTATAGAAGTTCCCATACGAGTGGGCCCAGGACAGGAACACATTATCCTGAGTTTGTAGTCCTGGTAGGGTCGTCATGCTGAACAGGAGAGCGTCTGCCGCTCCCAGTCCTTTACCCATACTAAATCTTCTGGTGAGTATGGGTGTACATTAGTGCCAAGAGAAAATGGAGTTCTCTCCTGAACATAGAGGGTGATGTCATGGATCACCTTCCCTAACTGTTCTAGATGCCGAGATATCTCCATCCTTCCTCTTTGTAATAAATTTCCCTTTACTTCCCAAATAACTGGGGGAAGCCTCTCAAATATTATCTCATAGGGGGAATACCCATGTGACTAGGGGGTCATCCTGACCCTCGTTAACACTCATGGCAGCATGTCCATCCAGGGGGTGCCAGTTTTGTGCATCCATTTTGCCAAAGTCACTTTGATAGTCTGGTTCATTCTCTCAACCATTGCGGAGCTTTGTGGCCTCTACGCTGTATGTAGTTTCTTTGCAAACCAGTTGGGGTAACTCAGCCACAAATGCTGGTCCATTATCTGATCCTATACTCAGAGGGAACCCAAATCTAGGAATGATGTCTCTCAGCATACATTGGGCCACTTCCTTTGCTTCAGTCTTGGTGGGGTAAGCTTCCACCCATCTCGTAAAAGTACATACCATTCAGTTCAGTTCAGTTCAGTCGCTCAGTTGTGTCCGACTCCTTGTGACCCCATGAATCGCACCACACCAGGCCTCCCTGTCCATCACCAACTCCCAGAGTTCACCCAAACTCATGTCCATCGAGTCGGTGATGCCATCCAGCCATCTCATCCTCTGTCATCCCCTTCTCCTCCTCCCCCCAATCCCTCCCAGTATCAGACTCTTTTCCAATGAGTCAACTCTTCGCATGAGGTGGCCAAAGTATTGGAGTTTCAGCTTTAGCATCATTCCTTCCAAAGAAAACCCAGGGTTGATCTTCAGAATGGACTGGTTGGATCTCCTTGCAGTCCAAGGGACTCTCAAGAGTCTTCTCCAACACCACAGTTCAAAAGCATCAATTCTTCGGCATTCAGCTTTCTTCACAGTCCAACTCTCACATCTATACATGACCACTGGAAAAACCATAGCCTTGAGTAGACGGACCTTGGTTGGCAAAGTAATGTCTCTGCTTTTGAATATGCTTTCTAGGTTGGTCATAACTTCCTTCCAAGGAGTAAGCATCTTTTTATTTCATGGCTGCAGTCACCATCTGCAGTGATTTTGGAGCCCAGAAAAATAAAGTCTGACACTGTTTCCACTGTTTCCCCATCTATTTCCCATGAAGTGATGGGACCAGATGCCATG
>NW_011494882.1:2712453-2719185 GCF_000754665.1 Bison bison bison
GATTCCAGCTTGTGCTTCCTCCAGTCCAGCGTTTCTCATGATGTACTCTGCATATAAGTTAAACAGGGTGACAATATACAGCCTTGACGTTCTCCTTTTCCTATTTGGAACCAGTCTGTTGTTCCATGTCCAGTTCTAACTGTACATACCATTACCAGCAAATATTTGTATCCTCGGCATGGCTTTACCTCGGTGAAGTCCACTTCTAGATGTTCAAATGGAGGGGTCCTCTTTAATTGTATTCCAGGAGGCACGGTCTCCTTGGGAGCTGCGTTATTTTTGGCACCGGTTATTTTTGTCATAGGTTATGCATCGGAGGCTTACATCTGCACACAAGGCTGTTAGACGTGGTATGACAAAATAGCAGTCTAAAATCTCGCAAGTCTTTGTTTTTCTGAAATGGATGGATTGATGGAAATCCGTAACCAGTTGAAATGCCTACCTAGAGGGGTCGAAAAGTCTCCCATCTGAGAGTTTCCACCATACGTCCTCCCACAGCATTCCCTGCTCAGTTCGTGCGCAGGTGGTTTCTTCCTTGCCATAGACTGGGGCCACTTGGGTGTTTAGTAGGCTAGACACCACAGGTGTTACCATAAGTTTGGTTACTATATTGTCCTGGGTGGCTGCCTGCTTTGCCATTCGATCGGCCGGACAGTTCCCTTTTGCCTGAGGTGTGTCTGCCCTTTGGTGGCCCCTAGAGGGTATTACTGCCCCTGCAGTGGATTCCCACACTGCTTACAACAGAGGCAGAGTTTCCTCTTTACTTTTTATCTCCTTGCCAGTTGCAGTTAATTTCCCCCTTTCATTATTTATGGCTCCGTGTACATGTAAGGTAGTGAAGGAATACCATGAGTCAGTATGTATATTTATTTACCTTCTTTCTTTTAGCCACTTTTAGGGCTCGTATAAGTGCCCAGAGCTCTGCTCGTTGAGCCCACCAGTGTGTGGGGAGTCACCCTGCCTTGACTACTGTATTCTTTGTGGTTACCACATCTTTAGTTTTCCTGTGTCCCGTCCCAGGCAGTTGGTCCCATCTGTGTTGTAAGTCTCAGTTGGTTGACTTAAGGGGACATCTCTGAGGTCCAGTAAGCTAGAAAAGACTTCCTCTAGCATCTCCTCACAGTCATGGTTGGGAGGGCCTTGGCTCATTGGCAGATAAGTTGCTGGGTGGTTGCACCTATATGTGGGGACTTTCACAATAAAGTTCTTGATTAGCTATTTGTGAAAAGCCAGGTATTCAGATCTGGCAAAACCCTACGGCTCCCAAAATTTCTCTTACTTGCATTTTGGTAGTAGGCTGGCTTGTCTGATTGATCACCTGTTTTCATTCTAAGCCCAAGGCACACCTGCTTTGCTTTATAACAAACCCCAGGAACTTTACTTCAGTCTGGCAGATCTGGGCCTTTTTCCATGATACTTGATATCCAGCCTGGCCCAGCAGGCCCAGGGGAGTCTTAGTTCCTTCCCAGCATTGAGAACAAGTCTCTGCCATCAGGAGTAGGTCATCCACTTGTAGGATCTGACACTTAGTAGCATCCGATGGGAAGGAGAGGAGATGTGTTGCCAGGGCTTCCCCAAATATCATAGGGGAATTTTAAGTCCTTGTGGCAGCTGAGTCCAAGTCGGCTGGGTCTTCTGACGCATCTTAGGGTCTTCCCATTAGAAAGCAAAAATTCTTTGGCTAATTGGAGCCACTCTTGCACAAAAGAAAGCACCTTTCAAGTCCAGACAGGTAAAATACTGGACATTAGGAGGCATTAGCAGAGTATAGGGGTTAGGGACATTTGGGTGTAAGGTCACTATCGCCTCATTTACTAACCTCAGGTCCTGAACTTGCTGATACTCTTTTCCCTGTCCATCTTCACCGGGAGGATAGGGGTGTTCCGTGGTGATCGATGTTCCCGTACGCCTGCTACCTTCAGCCTGTCAATGAGGAGCTTGATTCCCTCCCTGACAGCCAGTGGTGTAGAACATTGTTTTTTCCTTATGGGCTGGGCCCTCACCTTTGACTCTTATTACTGGATGGTGGTTTTTCGCTAGTCCAGGGGGGTTACTTTCAGCCCATACTTCAGGAAACAGCCTTGTTAGGGGTTCCGGGGTCCCCCACTGCTGATGACTGATGCAGTGTCCATTCATCTTCCCTTGGTAGCAGCTGGCTGCTTATTGAGATCAGGCGGCCCAGCACAGCTGCCAGGAGAGCTGTCTTTTGACAGGACCTTCTGCCACTCTCCTTTTGGTTTTTCTCGGCCTCTTTTATAGTTTCCTGATCCCGATTGACAAAAACCTTGTCAGCGATTTCTTTCATTTGGGTGCTGGTAAGATCCAAGAACCCCTCCATTTTTGGGAGTTTCCTTCTAATACCTGGATACGACTGGATCACAAGGGTGGCATTTATGAGCCTTTGGTTTTCACGGGTCTCTGGGTCAAAGGGGGTGTATCGTCAAACAGCCTCACACAGCCTTTCATAAAACTCTGTGGGAGTCCCGTCTGCCTTTTGGATCACGACGTTAGTCTTGGCCATGTTAGTAGGCTTGCGAGCCCCCTTCTTGAGGACTTGTATAATGGCCATCTTATGCCGTTCCAAGGATTGCTTACCTCGGTCAGTATTGAAGTCCCAGTCTGGTCTTGTGTCAGGAGTGGCTTCTCGGGCCCCACTTTCAGGGTCCAGTTGGCCCTCTGGTGCGTTTCTCAGAGTCACTTACGTGCCTTTGTGAGGGTCCAGTGTCTCGTTTCCATTCTGAAGAGGGTGAGGAGAAGCTGGGCTGTGTCATCTACACTGGTCGGTAGATCCTGAAAATAGTCTCCATTAGATGAATCATACCTTGCGGCTTCTCAGAATAGGGAGGGGTGTGCCTTTTCAAGAGACCTGTGGTAGAGAACGGCTGATAGTAAAGAGCAGTGGGGCCAGGATGGATGTGTCCATCTGGCCCCACCAGCCACGTGGACCTCCCTGAGAGGCATTTGCAAAACCTCTCTCTCTTAAGGTTCCTTTGTAGACCTCAGCCACCTCCAAACACTTGGCTCTCCCTTTTTCCCTCTTCTAAATAGGGGAAGGGTGGGTATAATGTTGGCACAGTAAGAGGGAGAGAAACCTCCTCCACTGGGGGAGGCGGAGAAGGAAAGTCTCCCTCCTCTCTTGCCCTCCCTCTTGTTCTGGGGGTCCCCTTCGTGTTCTGCAGTATGGAGGGGAAGGTGGGAGTTCCTCCTCCGAATCATAATATATTTCCTTTAACTTTTCTTGCTTGGGTTCTGCCTGCACCAGAAAAACCTTGCTTTCTCCTTTTCCAAGATAACATATCTGGGCCCAAGGGGGTTTGTGCAGTTAGTAGCCATGAGTCAATGTACAGGAACTGGTCTGGGTGGCTTGGCTGTCCGGTTACCACAGAGTACACAGCCTGAACTTTGTCCAATACTAGGGTTCCCTCTGAGAGCCACCTCACCCCAAAGGATGGCCAGTCTATCTCACAGAAGGTTTCAAGCTTGTCTGGGGTTAACTTTATACCATAGTCTCCTCCAAAGCCCTTTTGGAAGTTTTTAATCATGCATTCAGGAGCGGTTGGCTTGGATTCTCTGCTACCCATCCTACTTTTCACTTTCCTTCTATCACTTACAGCAAGTCCAACTTCTGTTTCGTCACTCTTTTGCCACGGTCTTGTTGTACCCCAGCCACCACCGATGTCTCCACTCAAAGAAGCACGACAACTGCCCCTTTACCTCGGCTATGACCTGGGTGCAAAGGGCCTTACCTACTAAGTCTTTCAGTGATAGTACCTCTCATGGTTCTCTGTCAGCAGCCAGCCAAATCCAATCAATTAAGGCTTCTACGTACTCCTCCTTGCACAAGTCTGATCCTGGCAAAATCCAGATTTATCTTATCACGGGTTGGTGCAGACAAATGTACATCCAGAGCTACATTCCCAGTCTGGTCCTAAACAATGTTCGGGAGGTCCCTGAATCCCTAAGAACAGGAGGGTATTGTGGCAAAGGGGACGGTCCCTTGGAAACCAGAAAATAAAAATTTGTGTTGACAAACAATCAGCACAGATTCAGTTATCAGAGTTTTAGTTATTTCAGTAAGTTCCCCACTGAGCCTAGGAGGACACAGCCACCTTAGACTCATCCAGCCCCAAGGGGTTGATCAGCTCCCTCCTTCCACTATTACAGAGGGACCTACCTGCGTGCTTCCCTTCTGTCGTCCACAGTCTCATGAAGTCTGCCTAGAAAGACAAGTCACTAAAACAAGAGCTGATCCGAGGGAGGAGACACCTTCCCCTTCCCAAGGCTCTCGTCCCAGCGAGTCACAGGCGGAGGCTCAATGGGCCTATCTCTCCAAGGGCTTCCCGGCCAACACACCAGAAATGTTGTAGAATCCAGAGTCGCAAAACACTCCTCAGAAGACACTTAAGACAGTGGAGTACAGTTTATTACGACAGTGGGTCCCCTCAGTGATTTCGGAGGACTCGGTTTTATATACCCCTGCTCTGCATGACTGGTTACACGTTAGTAATGTTTTACAACATGCAGGCACGGAAGAATTAACAATTACAACATGCAGGTTCAGGCGCTATTGTTAATCTGAGACAACCTGACCTTTACTTCCGATTTGTTTGCCGTCTGTGAGGAGGGGGTTTACTCCCTATTGCCCTCCTCCCAGTGGCCCCAACAGGGTCAGTAAGAGATGGACACGACTGAGTGACTGAACAACAATTGAATGGTCGGGCAGTGTTTTGCAGTTTGTAAACCATATTCACTAGCTTTGTTGAATTTCAGCTTTACACAACCCTGTATGAAGGTGTACATAATTTCCACTTCGGAGGTGATGTGCTTTGCCCAAGTTACGGGCTGCTGCTTATGGCAGAAAGTGCTAGAACCTTGGTCTTCTTAGTCTCTGTATCATGTCACCTCCAGGACACCATATGGCTCCTCTCTGTCTTGGCTGTGCCCGCTGTGGACCAGCACAGCTATGCCCTCCTCTGGTTAGGTGGAGGAACATCGTTAGAGTTGGCCCCACCCAGCCAGGAGAAAACAGCAGCAGGTGACCCTGAGCAAGCCACGCTGGGCCTTTGTTTGGGCGCTGCCCCACCCTCTCGGCCTGGCTGCAGCTACTGCAACTGTGCTGCCCTCAGGCAATCGCAACCTTTCTCTTCCCTGGCTGTCCATCCTGGATGGACAACCTCTGCTGCCAGCATCCTGGCCTCTGGCTGTGCCTCCCGTCTAGTCGTGGCCACACGTGGCTGTGGGGGACACGGAGCAGCAAGCTGGAGAACCGCCCCCCTCAGGCTCCACATCACCCTCCGCCCTGTCAGCTGCTCCTCTCCCAGGCATCCTGCCATCAGGGCTTCCCCAAGGAGGCTGTCCAGCCTTCCCCACGATCGGAGGCTTGGCCAGAGCAACACTGGACCAGGTCCAGAAATGGAGGGACACCACTGAATCAGAGGGCAGTGCTCCCGATTAGAGCAGTTTCCCGATTAGAAACTGCTCCTGATCACCCCCACATTGATCACTTGTTATTTTAATATCTGTTTTACAGGATGTCAGTAAAGTGGTGGCTTGCTTTACATACCCTGCAGAGGTCTGATGAGTCTTTCCATGACCACAGATAGCACTTTTTGATGGACTTGCAGAGGCTGTCTTAACAGTGCTCCCTAAGCAGGTTTGGGCATGTCCAAGCTTCAGTGAGAGGCAAAGCACATATTCAAAGATCTATTTGAGTCAAGAAGCCAGCATGGCAGCTGTCATTGATTTGTGCTTCCACTTAACACATTTAAGATATAAAACCTGCCTGGTATCTAGAAGAAAAGGACCTATAATCCAGGGGTTACACGAGAGAATTTTCTCTTTGTTTTTTTAGAACCCTTCAAGGTGAGGAGACAAACCTCTGAAATGAAGGATCAGCTGAGAGTATTGAAGATGCCCTACCATAGAAGGACAGGGAAGGGCTTCCCTCCTCCCCTGCCTGGCCTTGCTGCCAGGAGCCGCATGTAGTGTGCTTTGAGGAGTACACGGGGCTGTTCATGACCAGCAGAGGGATGCTGGTGGTGAGCACAACTTTCTGTTTCATCTTTGGGTTTAAGTCCCATGAGAAAAACTAAAAAACATTAATGGCAAAGGACAGGAAAGTACCTAGGATTTGTCCTGCGGCAATCTTTTTCCATAACACACCTTCTTGTCCACTTGGGGACTTCGCCTTAGGGAGGTCAGTTGAACGATCACAACTCAAGTCTTAATATCTTGCAACAAAAGCTGTACACATACACAAAAAGCTACATGCATTATTCCAAACGGTCTGCCATAGCCTCTTATAGCCAGAGCATATCATGATTTCATGTTTATTTGATCATTCTAAATATCCTGTTTAATCTCAAAATGATGTAACTAAATGTAGATGGTAAAGAAATAAAATGGGGTGACTTCCCTTGCTCTCTCTCAGTGATCTAACATCTCCCTATACCCTTCCAGCCAGTCAGGGGTGTGCTGGCGATAGCCAGCTCCCCCAGACCCCTCAAAAGAAGCCCTGATGTCAACATTTATAGATTTCCTTGGTGTAAACATTCACTTTGGCTAATCTGAGCTACCAATTTGCTGTCATTGATCATGGGGTTGAGCAGAGATATGCACAGGCCTGTGGGAGCCAGTTCCAGCTCAGTCACTGGACTGAGACAGCTGGTTCTAAAAGTAATCTGCGTGCAGGAGAGCTCTGCCTTCTTAATCCCTCGCCCACCCATGCCGTTT
>NW_011494882.1:2719285-2720613 GCF_000754665.1 Bison bison bison
GGTGAGCCACAGATGCGTCTCAAGCATATATGGTGCATCCCCTCACTCTAGGAGCCTGTGTTCTAGCGGGGAAGCAGACACTGAACAACTGATGACTGAGTTTTTTTTTTTATTAAAATTGTGAGGCTTCATTCGAAGGGCATTTTTCCTCCAGTCATAACTCACATTCTGCTCCGAGTTAAATGCAGCACTGTGAGATCTCGGCATCACCGTTCTCAGCCAGGAGGGAGCCTTGGTGCTCACGTGGTTGTAAGGTTACTCTTCCTTCTGCGCATGAGGAAACCGAACTCCACAGTAAGATTGCTAGTTTGTC
Organism: Bison bison bison; assembly: GCF_000754665.1. Lineage (NCBI taxonomy): Eukaryota > Metazoa > Chordata > Mammalia > Artiodactyla > Bovidae > Bison > Bison bison. The sequence goes on from NW_011494882.1 coordinate 2,719,599, forward strand.
GGTACCCCACCCTAGAGAGGCAGAAATCTCCAGGCTCTTTGTGAAAAAAAAAATCAAAGGAAAGAAACTTGTCAACTCTTGCAGCCCAGTGCAGCCTGAGCAGCCTTGTGGGTGTCCTCTGTATGATCAAGCGGGATGTGGACACATGTCCTGTGTGTGCACTGCCCAGGGTTCACCTGCTGCAGATCAGCTACACATGTACGGTCTTTAGAAGATGAGAGAAGTTTTTTTCCCTCCCAGTGTTAGCAGAGGACCTTCTCAGTTAGGGCTGAAGGCTGCAGACCTCAGTTCTGGATTACATAGCTGTGATTATCCACAAACGTGTAACCTGGTCCCTGCCCTCTCCCTTTGCCTAGAGTGTGTGAGCCATGATATATATCTAGAGCAGTTGTTCCCAAGCTCTGGATCTCAGGATTCCTTCACTCTTAAGCACAACTGAGATGCCCAAAGGGCCTTTTTGACATGGATCATTTCTATCAATATTTACCATGTTAGGTAAATACAGGAAGGCACTGTCTTCCCAAGTACAAGTTAATGTAAAACACGGGCTGCATTCATGTCGGCTGGACAGCCATTCCTCTCTCAGTCAGAAACCGGAGACCTGACTCTCCCTGGGCCTGGGAGGGGCTCAGGGCCTGTCTTGCTGTCTCAGGAAATGACACTTGAGAATCCCAAGGAACACACAGGAGCCCTGTTCAGGCTGGTGCAGACAGCTTTCCTTCATCAAGAACATCAGGGCTGGTCCCTAAGACTGCGACAGGGAAGATTTGGCTGATTGGACTAATAACTAAAGATCAGGAGGTGTGGGGGGCCCTTCTCTAATATGAGAAGGTGACTGATGAGCAAAAATGGTAACACTGACAGATCAAATTTTAAAATAATTAAACCTTTCCCGGTGTTCCTCCAGGAACACACAACTCCTGTGTGTTCTGCCACCCTTTCCTGTTGGAGACCCAAAGAGAGTTGGGGCTGGGTGCGGGCAGGGCAGGGCAGGGCAGAGATACACTGTGCTCCC
>NW_011494882.1:2720713-2723093 GCF_000754665.1 Bison bison bison
CATGGAACCGGGGTGGGAAGAGCTGTTCCCAGGTTAACCCTGCAGCAGAGCGTGAGGCCAGGAGGGTAGGCGAGGATGGGAGCGTGTGGAGCCCCATGGGGGCCTGCTGATGGCTTTCCAGCAGTGGGGTAATGTGTACAGGGCATGTTGGGGAAGGTTTGCTGCGGAGAGAGGTAGAGCAGCAGGAAAGATGAACACAGGACAGGAAATCAGAAAAGGTTATTGCTGTCCTCATAAATCATATTCTTGCCTGGGAAATCCCATGGAGTGTGATGGGCTACAGTCCATGGGGTTGCAGAGTCGGACACAACTGAGCGACTAACGCTTTCCCTTAAATTAAGTTCAGGTAAACCAATCTGGATTGATGAAATGCTTTCTCACAGAGCTGGGGAAGAACACTGGAATATATCTTCCTCCCTTTGCTGAAACTGAATAATCAAGGTGAATGTTTCCCTCGTGGCTTTGGTGCACTTCTGCCTTTGATGAGGCCATTAATTCTTACCTGGGTCCATGCGTGGCCCCAACTGAGCATCTCTTTCTTCAGGCACTTTTCTGCTCCCTGGAAACACACTTCCCCATCAGTCACATACCTGAATGGGAGGGGGAGGTGGGATTTGACAGGTGTCAACCTCACAGGCCTCCAGAACAAAAGAAATCTTTACGTTTTGTCTGAGTACCAGCTTTTTGTGAAAATCAGGATGTTGAGAGCATTTTATTTTAACCTCGTTTTGAGAGGCGACTGTTTTGTACAAAAGAAAATGCCTGCTGCTCCCCAATGTGTATCAGAGTACTGCCTATGGTTTAAAAGTACAGTAAGTCGCCCATATACAAAGCTTCAAGTTATGAACTTTCAAAGATGCAGATGTGGATCTGGTTCAACCAAGGAACCAGAACCTGTACCATCAGTGTCAGCCATGAGTGAAATTGCAGCTTGCCCTCCTTCTCCTATTGCTGACGATCCTTTAGCTCTGCCATCCCCCACCTCCTCTCCCTCCTCCAGTCAGTAACTCTTCTTACCTGTTCACTCAATGCCAGCCCTTGTATGCCAGCTCTTATACTGTACTTTTCAAGGTACTGCACTGTTAGATTAAAAATGTTTGTGTTTTTGTTTATTATTTCTGTGAAAAGTTTATACACCTATTATAGTGCAGCACTGTACAGCCGATAGTGTTAGTTGGGGACCTAGACTAACTTTGTTGGACTTACAAACAAATTGAACTTATGCACACTCTCTCGAAATGGAACTCATCTGTATGTAGGCGACTTACTGTGTAGAAATGTGTGAGTTGTGTGAAGCACTTGCAGGGAAACAAGTAGTCTGGGGAGAGCTGATCAGGGCGTGGTGGGGCAGGGCGCTGGTGCTGGCATGGGATGCAGTAGAGAACCACAGGTCTCTGGAGAGCAGATGCCTATTGAGAGGATGCACAGTTTTCTTTCTGTTATAGATTGAAATCCAAATATCTGCAGGCCTGAAGGTGGTTCTCATTTCTTTCACCTGAAAGCATGATTAATTGCTGATTTTTTAATTGCAAAGAACAAAAAGTTGTTCCAAGCACAACCAGCTGACTTTGTTTACAGAGCTGATTTATGACATGATCCCACTTGTAAAGATCTGTTGCTTTAACTTGAAGCACATTGGATTTCTGGTTCAATAGACTTTCTTTTTAAAAACTTACAGCTAATGTGTTTTGTTTTTACAGGGCGAACCTTTCCAACACATCCGTACTACTCTGCTCAGCTAGGAGCAGGGCAGCTGTCACTTTACAACATCCTGAAGGCCTACTCGCTTCTAGACCAAGAAGTGGGCTATTGCCAAGGTCTCAGCTTTGTAGCAGGCATCCTGCTGCTTCATATGGGTGAAGAAGAGGCGTTTAACATGCTCAAGTTTCTGATGTTTGACATGGGACTGCGGAAACAATATCGGCCGGACATGATTATTTTACAGGTAGAAAGCCTTCCTTCTGCCTGTGATAAAGTTGAATGCTAAAATAAACATGTTTATGATCCCTTTCCAAGTGTATCTAAGGAAATTTCCCACCATCAGTTAACATTGTAGCATCTGTCACTGCTGAGAACTTACTCTGTGCTAGCCTTACACCAGGTGGTTCATACGCATTTATTTACCTCCTCCACCCTCAGGAAGGCAGTGTTGATCCCAGCTTATAACAGGAAAGCTAAGGCTCAGAAAAGTTACATAGTAAATAATCTGAGCAGGTCACACAGTAGCAGGTGGCAGAGCTGGGATGTAAACCCAGGCCTGTCTGACTCCAGGGCCCTTGCTGCTGCTGCTGCTGCTAAGTCGCTTCAGTCGTGTCCGACTCTGTGCGACCCCATAGACGGCAGCCCACCAGGCTCCCCGGTCTCTGGGATTCTCCAGGCC
>NW_011494882.1:2723193-2732378 GCF_000754665.1 Bison bison bison
TTACCTTTTCTCTTTGAATCCACCTTCAGGTAGTCTGAGTCCCACCTCCCAGTGTATTTGCTATTTCCTCTGCCAGGGACCCCCCCACCCCCATCCCTGAGCCCCTGCCACCCTGGGTCCAGCCCAGTTGGAAAAGTTATTTTCTCCATCTTGAGATAAACCCTTGTCATCTTACTTTAACTCACCTGTGTTATAAACCTGAAGAAGTCACACTTGTCCTGCCTCTGGAGGGGTTGGGGGGATTCAGCAGGAACTTACTACGGGAACAGGTTCAGTAGGTTCCTGCTACAGAATGCTTCCCTCCCCCTTTACTCTCTGCCAGAGGCTGGCTTTTTATCTCCAACTCTCCTAGCTTTGAGTTTCCCTAATAACATGTATTTGTAAGAGAACTTACAGATCATTTTCATGAGGCAGATGTGGAACATCTCTTAGCTGAGGAGCCCTGCCCTGAGTGCCGGCCAGCCCCAGCCTTGTGGCAGCAGCCCCGGCGAGCACTGGCTGGACAAGAGAGAACTGAGGGCAGGGTCTAGGGAGCCATGTGGCCAGTCTCATGGTCCTTCTCTTTCCTCTCCAAGTGGGGATGGAGGCTGCTGCCTCCCTGAGACCCTGTGTGTGTCCCTGCAGATCCAGATGTACCAGCTCTCGAGGCTGCTCCACGACTACCACAGGGACCTCTACAACCACCTGGAGGAGCATGAGATTGGCCCCAGCCTCTATGCTGCGCCCTGGTTCCTCACCGTGTTTGCCTCACAGTTCCCCCTGGGCTTCGTCGCCAGAGTCTTTGGTGAGTGTGTGTGAGGCTGCTTGCAGAACCTGGGTTCTCAGATTCGATGGGAACTGGGTATGGTTTCTCCATAGCTGTGGTTCTTATTTTCAGACCTGTATCTGCAGGAACAGGATGTTGTCATTTTCATTTAGTGAGGAGGTTGAGTTCTGTGAGTTTCAGGACCTGCTTGATTTCTGATGATCAGGGCCACCCCTCCATGCCTTCTTGTGGGAATAAGGTCCGATTTCCTCCTGCCAGGCTCTCACTGGAGCAGATGTCCTGAAGGCTAGACCGAGGAGCGGGGTGCGTGGTCCAGAGACATTTCTCCTGAATTGTCTTCCTCCACCTCTCTGGCCCAGGGCTTGCTCACTGACAGCTCCTTAAGGCTTCTCAGCCGGGACTTCTGGGCCACTCTTCTTTCTGGGCTTCTTCTGCACCTCCTCTTCTCCTCCTCTCTCCTCTTCTGTCCTTGGCTCTTGGCTCTATGTGCTTCCTCTGCGTTCTGGGCTTCTTCTGCATCTCCTCTCCTCCTCCTCTCTCCTCCTCTGTCCTTGGCTCTTGGCTCTGTGTGCTTCCTCTGCGGCCCAGCTCTTGAAAGCACCTCTGTATCACTGACTCACGGTCTGTTCTCACAGGCCCCACCTCAACCTTCTGCCCTTGTGACCACAGGTGGGTCACATTTCAAACCATCTCCCCTTTTCTCAATTTACTTTTCAAGAAGATTGTCTCTGTCAAAGTTAAATAAATGTTCACATGTAAAGTCTGAAAACTGCCTCCTTGTCAATTATGCTTCAATTTAAAGAAATTAAAACTTAAAAATGTAAAAGTCTGCCTTGACGTGGCAGGGATAGCAGCTGAGTGAGGCGCTGTGAACAGTCAGCTCCAGTACAGTCTGCTTTCCCTGCTTCAGGATGAAGTGGTGACTCTGACAGTTCTTCTTATCTGTTTATTGTGGAGAAAGCGGTTATTAAAGAATTGATCACCATCACATACCGAGTGGTTTGAAGTACCATTTCTGTTGAGTCACTTGATAACTTAAAAACCTGTGCTGTTTTTTTTTTAACTTTATTTATGTACTTATTGGTTGTGCTGGGTCTTCATTGCTGTGCAGACTTTTCTTTGGTTGGGGTGAGTCGGGGCTGCTCTTTAGCTTCGGGACACAGGCTTCTCCTTGTGGTTTCTCTTGTGGAGCACAGGCTCTAAGGTGTGCGGGCTTTAGTAGCTGCAATTCCTGGGCTCTAGAGCATGAAGCTCATCCTAATGACTTCCTAAATAAAGCTAAAGCCACAAAAGCAGGGTCGTCTTCTCCATACTGTGCAGTCAGAGGTGGGTCTCAGAGTTTCTCATATATTATGCATAACAATGCCAGTGTCTATGATTCCTGGATCCTGCCAACCCCGTGTCCTGCTGGCTAAAGGGCTCAGGGCTCCTGAGATTATAGGCAGGACATGGGGACTTCGGGCAGCGTTGTCTTGTGATATCACTGTTTCCTCTACCAATACTTAAAAACGAACCATTTTATTAGTAGGTTTCCTAGAAAAGATAGGTTTTTAAAAAACCGTTTCTGTATTTAACATGGGTGACTTAGCTCCATGATAGTGGATAGCTTCATTTTAAATCCCAAAGCCTACCATTCACAGTAGGCTTTTTTGGTCTGAGGCCATTTCATTATAGGCATTTAGGCCTGGATAAACCTAAAAACACATGAACTTTTGTTAACTATTCAGCATTTTATATCAAAGAAGGCAATGGCACCCCACTCCAGTACGCTTGCCGGGAAAATTCCATGGACACAGGAGCCTGGTGGGCTGCAGTCCATGGGGTCATTAGGAGTCAGACACGACTGAGCGACTTCACTTTCACTTTTCACTTTCATGTGTTGGAGAAGGAAATGGCAACCCACTCCAGTGTTCTTGGCTAGAGAATCCCAGGGACGGGGGAGCCTGGTGGGCTGCCATCTATGGGGTCGCACAGAGTCGGACATGACTGAAGCGACTTAGCAGCAGCATTTTATATGTAAGTAAAGGAATCTATCTCAGTTTGTGGTCAACATAGCCCATATATAGGTTAATAGTTGTGACTCAGGCTGGTAAAGAATCTGCCTGCAATGGGGCAATGGGGGAAACCTGGGTTCAATCCCTGGGTTGGGAAGATCCCCTGGAGAAGGGCATGGCAACCCACTCCAGTATTCTTGCCTGGAGAATCCCATGGACAGAGGAGCCTGGTGGGCTACAGTCCATGGGGTTGCAAAGAGTCGGACACGACTGAGTAGCCAACACTTTGAGTTTACTTTTTACCTCTAGTTAAGTATGCACTTCTTGGAGGGACAGCTGCCAGTAATGCCTGTGCTCGACCTTCACGTCGAGCTGCGATGAGCCTGTGCTCATCACACTCTTCTGGATGTCACATAATGTGGAATCGCCCCCTCCTGTATTTTTCCTCTTTGGGTGCAGAGGGGCCCTCCTGGGAGAGATGCTTGTTCTTTTCATCTTCTAACATCTATCTTTGGGGGAAAAGTCTGAAGAATAGGACCCTCCTTGCTCCTGCGGAGGTGGCAGCTGTGCTATTATTAGGCTCCAGGTGTCTTCTCTGGGGCATTTTGCCAGGTTAGATGAGAGAGGAGGTGGAATACAAAAACCGAAAGTTTGGCAAAACACAAAAGCCACCTGTAACGTAGGCAAGGATTCTGAGAGGCTTCAGGACTAAAAGAGACTGGAAAACAAGGTTGTTTGGGTGGCCTGGAGAAACAGCTCTTCAGGGTAACGTGATACCGTGGTGAAGAAGTGAGTCTTCACAGAGTCTGTGCGGTTGTTCTGAGGCAAGGCTGCTGTCCTCGTTCATCTCCCTCCTACCCGATCCTGGGAGGGATGTGGGGGGTTCACAGTGGGAGGACTGCAGCCTCCCAGAGAAAGTGCAGGAGAGGGATCACCCTAGACAAAGACGACGGTGGCTGCAAAAGAGATGCAGGGTAAGTTCACATAACTGGCCGTGTGCCTGGAGTTGATCGTTTGCCCCCACAGGAAAATTGAACTTCTGTTTCATGGGGAGTTTCAAATAGAGTGCCCATACAGGTTAACATGATAATAGGGCTGCTGAAGTGTCTTCAAAGCAAAGTAGTTATTTGCAGTGTTCTCAGCAAGCAGTTTGCAAAGTGGTGGAGTCAGCTGAATTTTAGGTTCCCTCTCCTGCCAGCTAAACCCCTTTGCCTGTTTTGTTGGTGGCTCAAAAAAGGAGAGTTGGCCATGAGGTTGTGAGCGGGGCTCCTGCCACGCTGCTGGAAGCCTTCACAGCTCACTTTCTTTGTGCAGGGATGTTCAAATGCAGAAAATCAACTCACTTTTCCAAGGAGATTATTGTGTTTTTAAATTCCAGTCTGTAAGTGTTTAAGAATTGGGAGATGGGCAGAAATGACAATAGCTGGATTGGGGCAGTGGGTTTATAGGTAACATTTTCTGTACTATTAATTAAAAGTTACTTAATTTTTGAACTTTCTGGAGGGAGAATAAGGTACTCGCACCTTACCTGCTCCTCCAGGCTCCTGTGTGCTTTCACCCCTGTCTACATTTCCACCTGCTTTTCCTTCTGCTCAAAGTATTACTCCCTGATTTCTTATCTGGGGAGTTTCTATGGGTTCTTCAAGGTCAGGCTCTGCAGCCACCTTTGCTTGGGGCATACTCTCTGCCCTGCTTCTGTCCTCCTTCACTTGATGGCATTTATAGCTGCCTTGTCTCTTCCATTCGCCTGCAGCTCCCCCCACCCTAAAAAAAAAGAAAATTTTTTGCCTCTAATTAGATTTATGCCCCTGTCTTTTAAAATTCTATTTCTTCTTACATTATTATTCCAGTAGTTAGGTCACTTTCCCAAACTTAGTCACCCAACAGTGAGTTACTAGTTCTATACTTGAGCCCCAGGGCATTGGAGTCTCTTTTTTGAATGGCTTCACCTCTGGGGAAGGGAGAGCGAGGGTGGGCTGACAGCAGCCTCTTGCCTCCCCTCTGTGCAGTCGATGTGGGAATCGTTAGCATTTGCCAGCCATTCTAAGGCAAAAAATGGCAAGAACTAGAAAATAACTCTGATAAAGTTCTTTGAATTCTTCAGAGTGAAAAGAATTTTTTATTTCATTCAGTTCATTTGCTCAGTAGTGTCTGACTCTTTGCAACCCCATGGACTGCAGCACGCCAGGCCTCCCTGCCCATCACCAACTCCCAGAGCTTACCAAGACTCATGTCCATTGCATCAATGATGCCATCCAACCATCTCATCCTGTTTCATCCCCTTCTCTTCCCACCTTCAGTCTTTCCTAGCATCAGGGTCTTTTCCAAGGAGTCAGTTCTTCACACCAGGTGGCCAAAGTATTGGAGCTTCAGCTTCAGCATCAGTCCTTCCAATGAATATTCAGGACTGATTTCCCTTAGGATGGACTGGTGGGATATCCTTGCAGTCCAAGGGACTCTCAAATGTCTTCTCCAACACCACAGTTCAAAAGCATCAGTTCTTTGGTGCTCAGCTTTCTTTATATCCAACTCTCACATCCATACATGACCACAGGAAAAACAATAGCCTTGACTAGACGGACCTTTGTTGGCAAAGTAATATCTCTGCTTTTTAATATGCTGTCTAGGTTGGTCATAGCTTTCCTTCCAAGGAGTAAGCATCTTTTAATTTCATGGCTGTAGTCACCATCTGCAGTGATTTTGGAGCCCAGAAAAATAAAGTCTGACACTGTTTCCACTGTTTCCTCATCTATTTCCCATGAAGTGATGGGACCAGATGCCATGATCTTCGTTTTCTGAACGTTGAGCTTTAAGCCAACTTTTTCACTCTCCTCTTTCATTTTCATCAAGAGGCTCTTTAGTTTTTCTTCACTTTCTGCTATAAGGGTGGTGTCATCTGCATATCTGAGGTTCTTGATATTTCTCCTGGCAATCTTGATTCCAGCTTGTGCTTCCTCCAGCCCAGCGTTGCTCATGATGTACTCTGCATATAAGTTAAATAAGCAGGGTGACAATATACAGCCTTGACAGACTCCTTTTCCTATTTGGAACCAGTGTGTTGTTCCATGTCCAGTTCTAATTGTTGCTTCTTGACCTGCATACATGTTTCTCAAGAGGCAGGTCAGATGGTCGGGTATTCCCATCTCTTTCAGAATTTTCCACAGTTTATTGTGATCCACACAGTCAAAGGCTTTGGCATAGTCAAGAAAGCAGAAATAGATGTTTTTCTGGAACTATCTTGCTTTTTCAGTGATCCAGCAGATGTTGGTAATCTGATTTCCGGTTCCTCTGTCTTTTCTAAAACCAGCTTGGAGCCCCCCAAAATAAAAATCTCTCACTGTTTCCATTGTTTCCCCATCTATTTGCCATGAAATGATGGGACCGGATGCCATGATCTTAGTTTTCTGAATGTTGAGTTTTAAGCCAACTTTTTCACTCTTTTTTTTCACTTTCATCAAGAGGCTCTTTAGTTCTTCCCTTTCTGCCATAAGGGTGATGTCATCTGCATATCTGAGGTTATTGGTATTTCTTCCGGCAATCTTGATTCCAGCTTGTGCTTCATCTAGCCCAGCATTTCTTATGATGTACTCTGCATATAAGTTAAACAGGCAGTATACTTGTATTTAATAATGTACTTTTGCAATGATGTAGGCTTTTTACAGTTTTTAGAGATCTTTACATCTCTAAACTCCTTATTTCAAAGCAGAGGAAAATGGGTATTTTTTTCACTTGCAGCATCAGAAATTAGGGTAGAGTATACAAATCTTTGTTTTACCCATGAAAACATGTGTTTTAGTAATAACTCCTTTGAAATCCAGAGAATTTCTGGAAAAACAGACTAATTAAAAGTTTTCTTTTTCACAGTTCAACTTTTGAAGTGTGTTTGAATTTAGTATATTTTCAGAGTGAAAAAAAGATCTGAACCTGTGACAAAATTTTAGCAGTATGTTTGCATACATTGTTTTCTTAGTATTATCTTGACAACCCTATCTGAAATGTCAGGATCTTGTAATTTAGGGTTGTGTTTCCCACTGTCCCGCTTTTCAGTGTGTGTGAAAGGGGACAGTGTATCATTTTATCAGCAACTGGGTCCATATTAACTTCTGGCTTTTCTATGTTTTCCCAGATATGATCTTTCTTCAGGGATCAGAGGTCATATTTAAAGTGGCTTTAAGTCTGCTGGGAAGCCATAAGCCCTTGATTCTGCAGCATGAAAACCTAGAAACTATAGTTGACTTTATAAAAAGCACACTACCCAACCTGGGCTTGGTGCAGATGGAGAAGACTATCAGTCAGGTATGGTTCAGTCTGGACCTTCCAGAAGCTCCATAATCCTGGATGTTCAGAAGCTGAATTCCTTTCTTCCTTCCTTTTCTTTCTCTTTCTCTCCCTCCTGCTCTCCGTCCGTTTCCTACCACTCAGGACCTACCAAGTCCTGAGTAGCTTGTAGGAGGCACAGCTCAAGGCCTTGTTCCATGACTAAGTGTGTGTCTGAGTGTGCATGTGCTGTGAGTGTGACATCCAGCACAATTTCTTAAAGTTTGTGAGAATTGTAACTGTAATTTCTTACGGTTAAGAGGCTTCACCCCTCATCGTTTGTTCTTCCAAAATTCATAGCTTTTTATTCCTTGTGGGCTTTTGTAAAATGAGTGCTTTGATTTTTGTGCTGAATGGCATTAATTGGAATCTTCTAAAATATCTTGCTATGAAGTTGTGATAAAGAGTGTATATTCTTTAAGTTTGTTTCATGATGTGTGTGTTTGTGAATAGTACTCAGTTCCACATCTGTGGCCCCATACCTCTGGTTTCTGTGTGCAGTAGAATTGCATGTATGCATGTATCACTCTCTGAAATGTTAAGAGGTTGAGAGTGAAGTGACTTGGGAACTGCAGCTGGGTAGGAGTGGGAGCAGATTGTGACTCTGTGTCAGGAAGACTCTTCCAGTAATGGTTGCTGACCATGCAGGGCTGAGCTGCCTTGCAGAAGGTGAGGTCACCCTTGAAAGTGTCCTGAGGCCAGATGGCTGAGTGCTGCGGAAGGGATCTCAGCACTGGGCCACCACAGACTCAGCAGCCGGGCCTCTCATAAGCCCAACACTTACAGCAATTATGTTAAAACAAATAGTGAAATAAAGATATGTTTTTAAAAAGTCTGAGAATTCCTGCTCGTCTGAGAGTGGTGGGCTGCACACACACACGCAGCAGTTTGTGGTTCCATTTGCTGCTCCTCCTTCAGTGCTGAGCCCAGAGAAGGAGGCACGTCTGGCCTGAGAGAGAGAGAGGGTTTTGCCCCGGTGCCGCTTTGGGTCTCTGCACGTTTCATTTACTTGTGAAGGAGCAGCGCTTTTCAACTCTGCACTTTCTTCTCAAGAGAGGCTTTTACTTCCCTGGTGCCCTCCTCTCAGTGTGAATCGCTCTGACTTATCAACGCCCTACTTTTTGCCAGGTTCTGAGCAACTCTGCATATATACACCTGATCTTATTCAGTCATGACCTCCTGAGAAGACATTTGGTTTTAACTCATGAGAAACCTAGGGTTCAGAGTGGTTAATTAGCTGGCCCACAGTCACATGGCCAAGAAGTGGAAAGATGTTGTTTCAGACTGAGGCTCTCTCATGGCAAATGCTTTAGCAACTACTCAGCTCCACCAAGTGCCTCCAGGTATCATTTAATCAAGAGTTTTGCTGTATTGTCCGTTAAGACAGAATCCTCCACCCTGTGATGCTTTCCTTTCTGACCTTGCCGAGCATTTACTCTCTTTCGGAGAAGGCAATGGCACCTCACTCCACTACTTTTGCCTAGAAAATCCCATGGGCGGAGGAGCCTGGTGGGTTGCCATCTGTGGGGTCACACAGAGTCAGACACGACTGAAGCGACTTAGCAGCAGCAGGCCTTTTCCACACAGGGCCAGGGAGAAAGTATTTCAGGCTTTGTGGGCCATAAGGTCACATGAGGTCAGCTCAGTCTCTGGAGCCTGAAAGTGGCCAGAGCCAATGTGTGTGTGGAGTGAAGTGACTGTGTTGAAATAAAGCTTTGTTTGCAAAGCATGCGGTGGGACAGCCCTGGTGCACGAGCTGCAGTCAACTGTCCCGCAGTTATAGCACGTGCAAAGGCACAGGGTGAGAGACGTTCTAGGCACGGCTTCAGCTTTCTTGGGGGGAGGTGGGGGATTGGATGTGGCATGTAGGGACACAGCATCTGCTTCTGAGGTCCAGGTTTTCAGCCTGTCACAGGTCTCGCTGGGAAACCAGATTCACGGTACCAGGCAGCTCTGGCCCTTCTCCCCTCCCACACGGTCCATCTGGAGCTTGACCTCTGTGGGCTGTCAAGCTTTCTGTTTTCTCGCTGCCCCTCCCCTTCCTGCAGAGGGTGCTCTAGTCTCAATTTCAGCTTAGAGGTACACCTTTGGAGAGCCTGCAGGGTGGA
>NW_011494882.1:2732478-2760837 GCF_000754665.1 Bison bison bison
TCCTTGCACATGGCTGAGTTAATTGTCCTGTGTGAGAAGGGATGGAGCCAGGTGCACCCCTGTGATAGACGAGCTGTGTTTCACTAAATGCCTTCTCTGTGGAAACCTCAACTTGAGCCTCTGGGACACAGTCTGCATCCAGGGTGGGCAGAGTCACCAAGGACGGGGCCCTGCAGCTCCCGCTCAACACAGACAGGCTCAGAGCCGCCGCCGAGAGGCCGGCCCCGAGCTGACAGGGTCCAGGGCACGGCGGCAAGGGGCTCTGGGGCAGCTGCTCAGCGTGACTTAGTTCAGTTGAATGTAAGCCTTAACAACCCTCTCTCAGGAAGGGGGAAGCCCTGGGAATAAACAGAAAGGAAGGGAAGGGAGGTCAGGGCTGTCTCATCACAGCACGTGCCCTGCAGCCTCAGGTCAGTGCAAGGAAGATTGTAGGGAGGGGGGTCAGGAGGATGGAGCCCATAGCCCACATTCAGCATCCTGCAGGCCCTGCCTCAAGTGGGCTCCTGACCGGTACCATTGTCCTACTGCATAGAACTTACGCAGAATCCAGGCCCGCCCCCCCCAGACCTGCTGAGTCAGAATCTGCCTTTCAGCAAGTTCCCCGGGGGAGCCACACACACCTTGGAAAGGCTGCAGTGGGTGACTCCATCGTAAACACGCCAGACAGGTCTCGGTTCTGCTTGAGCTGGTAGGAGAGAAATCGGCATCTCGCCAAAGCTCCCTTGTTCAGAAGATGCTCTTCAGAATCACAGTGGTGAGGCTGCCCCTTCTGCCTTGGGAGGAGTCCTCGCGGCTCGGGCAGGTTGTGCTGTTGAAAGTTTGTTAAAAGGCTAATCACTGCCATACCAAGAGGGTAGGGATATGGTGGGGAGGCGTCCTTTACCCCTGGCATTGTTGAGAATTGCTTGCATTGTGGTGATAATTAAAAGCAGACCAACTTTCAGTTGGGTTTATTACTATTTTTAAATTCCCCACAGACATTGAACCCCTTTATTTTGATACCTGGGCAGAAGCTGCACCATTGAGACCGCCCCCCACCACCCCAGCTGCGGGGAAGGGTGTGGGGGTGGGGAGGGTGGAAAGTATGTGACTAGTTCTATTGCCGTCAAGGTTGATGGCTTCATTGTAGTGTCCACAGACAGCAGAGAGAAAAAGACACTGAGTGTCCAATAGCAGATGAGCCAAGAATGCAAAGGAGTTCACTAAAGGAGACTCATAGAGCAGATTAATAATAGCTGGGGAAGTATGTAGCTTTGTGCATAATTTAAATGTAAATAAGGTATAATTCTTTACCTGCCTAGATTAACAGAATGAAACATTTTAAGGCCAGTACCCAATGCCAAGGGTGTACTGTGTCTGGCACATTCTTAATGTTGCTAGTGGCATTGTGTGTTGATTATTCCCATTCGGGAAGCAATTTGGCAGTGTGTATCATAAGCCAGTAAAATATTCGTATCCTTTGATTCAGTAATCCCATTTCTTGGAATGCATGCTTAGGAAATAAGCCAAAATATGGGAAAAGCAGTACATATGAAGATGTTTAGAGTTGTCATTTATAACAGAAACTTGCAAGTAACTAGATAGCCAACATTCGATGACTGGATTAACATGATTATTGATGCATCAACTTGATAGAATACCACGAAGCCATTTATAATTGTGGTTTTGAAGAATATACAGCAATGTGAAAAAACACCCTTGGAGGACCAGGCGCTGTCACTGCCAGCTGCGTGCTGCCGCAGTCGGGGATAGATTTCTGGGCATGACTGCAAGGCTGTGTGTGTTTTGGCACCAGGAGGTGGTGATGCAATTAAACAGAGATGCCTGTGACCTGGGATGGTTCCTCGGGATTAATGGGGGCCTACGAGAGCACTCCGCCCTGTGCACAGCCGAGAGCCCCTGACCTCAGCCCCTCTGCATCAAAGGCCCAAGGTTTCATCCCCGGGTGTTCCAGGTTAGGACGTCACTTAGAAACCTGGGTGAAAAAAGAGGTGTGTGTGTGCGTGTGGCATTTATCCCGGACTGTATTTGTGATTACACATGAATGTCTTGGTTTGCGTGTGTGCAGCCTTTGTGCTGAGCTAGTCAGAGGCTCCATGGTGTGGCAGCCTCTGCCATTCATTGCAGCACAAGCATGGATGAGAGGGGTTTCACGGTAAGTGTGGGAAGCAGATCCCTTAGCTCAGCTTGCCAGGTGTGTGTCTCACGATTCCCACAGATGCTGGGAGGTAGGGGTTATCAGCCCACGGGGGAGGCCAGGAACTGAGGCCGGGAAAGGTCAGGTAACTTATTCATGGTCATTCAGGGAGTTGCCAGCCAAGCTCCCATTAGAGGGCTGTCTGAAAGCTCCTGGGTCAGTTTTCTTGACTGTGGAACAGAGATGATAATCCCTGCTGAGCTCAGGGTCACTCTGATGGACAGGAGAGAATCAGGTCAATCCAGTCAGCTACACATGCACACACACATCACAAATGGAATGTGTTCTGTTTTTTTTGTCCTGGAGTGACTTTTGTGCCTGATTAGTATTAGCCACTGAATTAAATTGAAAGCCAGGAAGTGGAAAAGTTTATCTCAAGGAAGAGAAAATTTCTGGGAATGGTGAAAAAGTAAACATGGATTTTTAAAATTGATTTCAGGAAAGATAGGGCTCATTCATGTTTAAATGCTAAGAGGATGCCATCCAGGGAAATGAGTTTTTCATTGATTTTAACTGTGTTGGAGTTTCTTTCTTAAGGAAATGCTGTGAAGAGGCAGTTTCTGCCCTTGAAAATACTAATTTCATTCTCTAAACGTGTGTTCTGATCGTGCTGGTTTTTCTTACATGGTGACTGAATTCTCAGATGTGTGCCGGGGTTTCACGCCTGGGGCGGCAGCAGCCTCTGCCTTCGGACCCCTTCCCTCTTCGGCCCTGCCTCGGTCCAGCTCACTCACCAAGAGAAAGTACAAACATGAACAGCTCACTCACTTGTGCACTTTGGGGTTGTTTTTCACACGAGTGGTTTTTTTCATGACTGTTACTATTATAAGAAGAAAGGCAAGTCAGGCATTGTTTCATATTCACTCATCTATGTGGGTGACATTTGGGTTTTGGCTCATTTCTTCATCTCTTATGTGCAGAAAAGGGTTTTTCAGTAAACAGTTCCATTACTTAGCTGTTCTTGTAACTCTGAAAACCCAGCTGAACTATAATTAAACTTTGACCTGGTGACTGGGCAAGTAGGGCTGTGATTCTTTTGTTTTATTCTGTCGTTGACCCATAGTTGATGTATCTAATAGAATTTTCAGAGAAAAAAGATCTGAATACTGAGATAAGAATTAAAAAGAAACTCTTTTAAGCTTTTAAAAAAATAAGGTTTTGCCTTTGAAAAATGGCATCAGAGACCTACACTGACAATTGTTGTTGTTGAGTCACTAAGACATATCTTACACTTTGTGGCCCTGTGGACTGCAGCCTACCAGGCTCCTCAGTCCATGGAATTTTTCAGGCAAGAATATTGAACTGGGTTGCCATTTCCTTCTCCAGGGGATCTTTCTGACTGACAGATCAAACCCAAGTCTCCTGCATTAGCAGATGGATTCTTTCACCACTGAGCCACCACGAAAGCCCTATACTTATTGTTTCTCTCAGTTTATTTCCAAATGCTCCTTAAATTCTCTCTTCCCAAGTAAAATTATTCTCTTCTCCATTCAGAGAGTTTTCTGTGTTTATCACTAAATAGCATTGGGTGCAGAGTAGGTGCTCAGTGGATACCCACTGACATGGTCACATGTGTGTGAGAGAGTGTGAGTGTGTGTGTGTGATTTTTCTCATTTCCAATGCCTGATGACTTTTCTGTGAAACAGGTGTTTGAGACGGACATCTCGAAACAGTTACAAGCTTATGAAGTTGAGTACCACGTGCTTCAGGAAGAGCTTATCGATTCTTCTCCTCTCAGTGACAACCAAAGAATGGACAAACTAGAGAAGACCAACAGCAGCTTACGCAAACAGAACCTTGACCTCCTTGAACAGCTGCAGGTAGGGCATGTTTACAAGGCCGCCACCTGAGCCTTGAGCATGTGGTGGTTCATTAACTCACCAGAGGCCCGCAGGCTGAGCTTCCCGCCGCTGGAGGCCCTTTCTGCTCTGTTTGTAGTTGGGATCAAAGGTGGCCCAGGAGAGCTGTTCCGGTTTGTCAGGGAGCAGACAGATTATCCTTTGCTAAGGTCGGACTGTCCTGGAACTTTCTGAGAGACTGTTTCTACACTTACCCTTTCAGGAGGTGTGCCAAGAACTGAGCTTGGGTCCACGGCGCTCTGGTTCTATTAACCAAACACCAGCCATTGTGCTTTGAATAATGATGGGAGAATCAAAGGCAGGAGCTTTCAGGAGCAAAACCAGCTAGGTCCTCAAAGTGACATCAAGTGAGGAATAACAGAATAAACCAGAGCTGTGATCATAATTGTGAGTCCTTGGTACAAATACAAAAGTTAGGTTCACGAAGGGCACGATTCTCCCCTCTGGAAGTTTCCATCTTGGCCTGCATAAATGTGGGTGGGGACATACCCAGATCGCATATGCTGCAGGGCAAGAGGGAGTGAGCACAGAGATGCAGACCAGAGGCCCAGGTCTTGCCAGATCCAGTGTCACCCACTGTCACCCATCTGCTCTGATTTCCTCATTTATGTGACAAGGACAGAAAATTACCTTACTGCTCTGCACGACTCCTCCACCAATCAGATGGAGTAAAGTAACCGTATCGTCTGCTTTTTAAGTGTCCTGATCTGATGGGTGGTACAGCTACATTGTTATGGAAATGTGTCTGTTGGTGGAGGTGCGGTTTAAAAATTACTTTTGAGCTACTGTGGAGAAGAATTTGTATTATTTTCAAAATATGTATTCTGTGGTGTTCTAGGCTGTCCTTAGAATAAGCTTTCCGTCCTGATCTAAGCCTCTTATTTTTCTGCCTAAAAGTTGCTGCTTTGCAGATGCAAACTTGGCAGTGATGGGAGAAAGGCCAGCATTTGGGAGCTTAATCAGTCAACCCTTGTCTAAAATGTACTCTTCCCAGCAGGGATTTTATGCCAGTATAACCTAGTAGATAGTTACTGTAGAGGAACAAAGAAAAGGCTTAGCCTACCCAGTCCTGACTCCCAGTCACATTCTCAAAGTCGGCTTTGTGTTCCCCTAAGATAGAGATATCCTAACTGTGAAAATGACCGAGTCTGGCTGTGATTTCTCCAGGGGGTCTCAGCTGTAACCTGAAGGGGAGGCGCCGGGGGACAAAGAACCTTGTCTTGCACGTAAGGCCTGCAGTGTAGGTGGGAATTTTAGATCCCTCCAGACGAACAGTGGTCCCTGAAATACAGCAGGGTGGAAAGCTCAGATCGCCGTTAGAAGCATTTGTCTTGTTAAAATAGCACTCCAACAGAAGGTTGATTTTACTAGGCTGATACCCACGTGGGATTGTGGTAAAAAGGGGAGGTAATTTGGTGCTGCTTCCATGATACTGTGAACTTCAGTCCTCGTGAGGAGAGGAGTTGTGAAAAACTGCTCCAACTTCTATAGCCCTCCAGAAAGGCATCAGGCGGTAATTAGTAACAACAGATGTTCAAAGAGTTGTGCTAGGGATTATGGCAAGTTAGTTTGTGGGGGCCTGAGTGTAGTCTTCCCTTTACCCTCTGAGTCACATGGAATTACTATCTTTCAGCCAGACCACAGAAGTTCTATGAGACTCTCTTCCTTTTTTTCTTTTTATTTTTTAAAACAGTTTTCGGAGCCCAGGGATAGGTGTTCAGTGCATTACTTAATTTTCCAACATAAATCTTTGTTTTTTTCCCCAAACTATCAAAATTGACCTGTGTTTTGACTCCATTCCATTCATATAGTTGGACATACCAAAACCCCATTTATTTTCTTGTTGAACACTGAAGATTGTCCTCTGGCAGCTGGAGACTAAACTGTCTAACCTCTTTTGTCCAGCAGCACGCATGAGACAATTGCATAGACACGCCTGATACTGCCATATGATAAGGGATGTGCGTTTTTCATAATAATCATTGAGTCACTGAGTGTCTGTGAGCTGGGTGCCTATGGGAGATCAGACCCACATGCAGGGTGAGAGAGCTTCAGTCTGATTGAGGAGGAGACCTGACATTCATGCCAAACAGTAAACAACCATGCATAACAGCTCACTGCTAAGCTGGCAGGTACCCCTGGGAGTGCCATGGCCTAGGCAGGAGTGGTCCCTGGAGGAGATAAGGTGGGACCGGCTGTAGGCCTTGACTGTGGGCAGGAGTAGAGGGTCTGAGAGGGCTGCTCGGACTTAGCCCCTGAGTGTGACTACCTGCTGCCCGGTAACTGACAGACTTAGGGTCTCAGGCCTTTTTTCTTTCTGTTTTGAGTGTTCCAGTGTCACAGCTGGAGCTCAGCTTTGAGTCATAAATTGTCTGTCTGGCACAGGTGTTACCTTGCTCAAAAAACTGTTTCCCTTGTTTTGAAAATGAGGGGGAAAAAAAACACCATTTAGTCCATGGGGACACGAAGAGGGCTGGGCGGATGAGTGAGCCAGAGCAGTGCCTTGCAGACTCTGGGCCTGAATGTGGGGGGATGCAGCGGACAGCTGGAGCCAATTCTGTGGTTGCCTGGGAAGCCTGTCCAAGAGGACTCAAAAGAGGAGGAGAGTCCGTTGCTAGAGAGAAGCGCCTGGAAGGGCTGCCAGACACTGACTGAGTGTTGAGGATACGGACTGGGGGGAGTGGGGACACGACTGGTGTCTGGTCAGTGAGGCCACACATGTGACCCTCTTAGCAGAGCTCGGTCCCCTGGGCGCTCCACACGTTCTGGGGGAAATGCCGGTTGTTGGTACTGGAGGGAAAACGAAAGGTTCAGGTTAGAGAGCTGTTCTTACGTGGGCCTTCACATAGAAACCATTTGGATGGTCTATCTAAGACCAGTGTGCACCTGTAGCTGCCTGTGTTTGTCAGAGCAGGCAGACTGTGCTGCAGTAACAGCACCCTGGATCCCAGGGCTCAGCACTGTACACTCAGCACTGTACACTCACCACCTCGTCTCCACGAAGCAGTCTTGGACCATTTCCCAGCCGTCTCCAGTAGGCAACTCAGGGACCAGGCTTCCTCCGCACTGGGAAGCCACTGTCTCCACGTGTGGCTTCCAGAGTAGCCACACAGAGGAAAAAGACGTTGGAGGGTCTCCGGATGGCCCAGCCCACCCTTGAGGGAGCCTGGGAAATAGAGTCTTTTGTGGCCAGAAGTGATAATAAATACGGAAAGGTGTGTCTCTGCCAGAATTAGGCTCCACAGTTCCCCCAAGGCTGGACAGCAGAGCACACAATGGATCTCCCACCGTCTCCCAGGCAGTTACATTCACATGTCTTCTTTTATTTTCCAGGTCGCCAATGGGAGGATCCAGAGCCTGGAAGCCACTGTTGAGAAGCTCCTGACTAGCGAGAGCAAGCTGAAGCAGGCGACCCTGGCCTTGGAGCTGGAGAGGTCAGCCCTGCTGCAGACGGTGGAGCAGCTCCGGAGGCAGACGGCAGAGCTGGGCAGCCGGGAGTCTGACCCCACACTGCCCAAGCCCTCGGGTGACTGATGGCCTGGGGCCCAGCTCCTGCCAGCCCACAGCTCCAGAACAGGTGTGGCCACCACCCTGACACTGTCCAGGCCTTAACTGAGAGAGATGAAAATGCTGGAGGAGAACGGAGAACGAAGCGTGCTTCTCAGGGAGGAGACTGGCTTGCCAGCACACACATTCTTCTGAACTGACTCACAATGCAGGGGACGAACGTCCCAGTGTTTTTGTTGTTGTTTAAGTTTAATTCTTCCCTTTTCCAGTCTTAATTACTGTACTCAGTAGATTAGATGGCATGGACTCGAATAAATGCACCTTTATGTTTCTTTGTTGCTTTCTTTTTCAGCATCACTGTGTCTGTAAAGGGCATTTGTTCTCTGGTATTTCAGAGAATGAAGAGGCTGGAGGTATGCTTCCTCTGGCAAAGATGTGTCCATTGTTCTTCCAAGAGGGTCTGCATGACTTACACCCTCAGCATCACCGGTGGGGTGCAGTTGGCCCTTGACCATTCTTGTTGCGGAAACCCCAAATTACCCCTGGGAAAAATCAAAAGTGATTTACTTAAATTTGACATCTTAAATTTGGTCACTATGCTTGATATTTAATGAAGTTTGTCTTTGAAGAATAGTTTTCATATGTTTTTGCTTAGCCCTTATTAAGTATTGGTCGCATTCACTGTAGATACATGTTTTTATGGGAAAATCACCAGTTTTTAGACTGTACCGGGTATGGCCAGCGTGTGACTGACAGCTGTAGATTTTGAAGTATTTATTATTTCACTGTGGTGTCTCATATCCACACTGTAGAGTCACGTATTTATGTTGTGCTGCCATGTGATGTGAGCAGCCTGTGTCCCTTCGAGCCTCCACCCCTTGGGAATCAGATTCCTTGCTGAAGTTGCCCAGCACGTCAGGACTTTCAGGGGCCCCAGACATTCTGGGGTTTTAAAGTCTTCAGACTTTTCAGCCTGGAATTACATCAAATGTATGGCAGCTGAGAGCAGTTTTTCATGGTAGGATGTGTGTGTTGAGTGTAAGTCACAACCCAGTGACCCACTCCCTCAGGATGAGGAGATCCAGTGCCTTCAGCCGTCCAAAGGCCGCTGCCTGGTGTCATCTGGTCGCCACCTGAGGCCCTTGCTCATGACAAGCTAGAGCGGGCGGTAGATTAGAGAGGGGACGTGTAAGCAAGTTCACTTCTCGACAGCAGAACCATTTCTGGTCTTTATCATCATAACCACTTCTATTCCACAGGAGTTCTTTGACACCCTCTGTGGTGGGTGTGTCTTTCAAGCCTGAGGTGAAAGGAAGGGTTTTTATACCCGGAGTCTTTCTAGATCTTTCCAGATGTTTCCAAGGGAGGCACACATGCCACCCCTGGTGCCTACACAGTTGGTTGACACCGGGACTCTCTACCGTTGCCCGTGTCATAAACCATGATGACAAGCCTATAGCCTTTATTATGAATTGTTCCACCAGCTATAATTTAGCGGAGTTAACATGTGAGATCTTTTTCCCACATTCTTTACTGTTTGAATGTTTAATAATGTTGAATTTTGGACATCTTATTACCATTACTCAAAAACATCAACTCTGCATTAAATAAGATACAAAGCAATAAAACAAATAATTCATACTCATACTTTTATGCGTTTCTGTTTTTTTTTTAATGTTGGGTTTTTGCTTTTCAGCAAAAGGCTGAAGGACCACCCCAGGTGGCACTAGTGGTGAAGAAGCCAGCCTCGGTAATTGCCTGCCGGTGCAGGAGACGTAAGAGATGTGGGTTCAATCCCTGGGTCAGGAAGATCCCCTGGAGGAGGGCATGGCAACCCACTCCAGTGTTCTTGCTTGGAAAAGTCCATGGACAAAGGAGCATAGCGGGCTATGGTCCATAGGGTTGCAAAGATTTGGACATGAATGAAGTGACTTAGCATGTATATGAACACCTGTGGGTCAGAGTGTGACTGTTCCCTAACCAGCAGTGAGTTCTCTGAGGGATTGGTGTCTTGTTTTTCAAGTATTGCTCCCCAAGTGTGACACCTCTACTCTGTGTACATAGTAGGGCTGCTCAGACCAGACTCATCCGTGGTATGTGCCAATGGGTGCTGTCATGAGATGGCGCTGGGTGGAGAGGACAGTGGACACGGGCCTGTGTTTACAGGTTGGACAGTCACCTGTGTCTTAGCTGGGGACAGATAAAAGTCATGGTTCACATCATTGCCTGAGGATTCACAGAGGCAAGTTTTTAAGAAAGTTTCCTGTTGTGTTTTTCCCCAACACACAACTGTATGCACACACTCGTGTGCACTTGTAGGTTGTCTGTCTTTTGATAAAATGTATACCCTCTCAGGGAGAAGGCAATGGCACCCCACTCCAGTACTCTTGCCTGGAAAATCCCATGGATGGAGGAGCCTGGTAGGCTGCAGTCCATGGGGTCGATAGGAGTCGGACGCAACTGAGCGACTTCACTTTCACTTTTCACTTTCATGCACTGGAGAAGGAAATGGCAACCCACTCCAGTGTTCTTGCCTGGAGAATCCCAGGGATGGGAGAGCCTGGTGGGTTCCCGTCTATGGGGTCACACAGAGTCGGACATGACTGAAGCGACTTAGCAGCAGCAGCGGCAGCATACCCTCTCAGACGGAAGACCTTGAATCCCCAGGAAGCACCCTGTGAGGCAGAACACTCAGTTGGGGGCCCTGTGAGGAGTCACACGTAGATAGTACAACAGTGTTCATTTGGGGATCTGTGTTCGGTTGGTGAATTGGGGGAAAAAGATTGCTCTGAGGGCTGTAGGATGCAGGAGTTGTTACCAGAATAAGAGAAAATACTACTGTTCGAGAAGCTGCAGAGGGGAAGGTGCAGAAGGAGGTGCTCATGAGAACTCAGAAGGCCCTTCTGAGAGGCAGAACGCATGTAGGTGCCGACATAGGCCTGGGTGAGGGCTTGGGGGCAGCTGTGGCCACCACGCAGTGACCACCTCTGCATCTACAGCCAGTGTTTGGAGGTGGGATTGGAGCCAGCCTCGGTAATTGCTCAAGGTCAGAACACGGGAAGAAGAGCTGGAGGTGCAGAACGAGGACAAATCGACCCACAGACACCTCATGCCTGTCCGTCACCGTACTTGACTGATGCCCTTCAGAGAAAAGTGGCCCTGGCTTCACTTTACCTTTTAAAAATCACACAAGCATGTCTTTGAGTTAATTCTAATTTAGAACCGTGAGGCAAGGGGACACAGGGAAAAGTAGTCCTGGCTTAACCAAACTGATGTAATACAAACCAGGACAATTAATTTTGGAACCTGCCTAACCTGAATGAGAGCATGCATATGTGAGTCATTCAACGGAGGCCCTCCAGCTAAGTATATATGATTTGTGATCCGTAGGATTAGAATTCATAGACTGGTTTTGACTTTGTCACTGATAGTATGACACTGAAGACTTAAAAACTGCAGGAACCACAGCTGACATGTCGGAACACCCCAGCCTTCCATCTCCTTTCCTCTATCATTGTTGTGCCATATGCTCAGTCTTGTCTGACTCTTTGCGACCCCATGGACTGTAGCCCATCAGGCTCTTCTGTCCATGGATTCTCCAGGCAAGAATACTGGAGCGGGTTGCCATTTCCTCCTCCAGGGGACCTTTGCCACCCAGGGGTCAAATCTTCATCTCCTGTGTTGGAAGGCAGATTCTTTAACCTGCTGAGCCATAGGGGAAACCCCTGTATGAAACTTCCCTCTATCAAGTGTGACCAAACATTCTACAGCTTAAGATCCAGAAACTTGCAATGTAAAAATAATTTACCGGCCATATTGTCCTAAATGGAAACTACTTTCAGGGTTTGGGATAGCTCAAAATATCTCAGATTGGAAAGAACCTTCTGTTTCATACTGGAAAATCATTTTCTATCTAATTTTACAGAGGGAAAAACTGAGAAGAGAGCTTCAGCTAATGGTTGCCTGCAGGGTCAGGGGGATCCTCAGTCTCCTGACTGACTAGTTAATAATTCACATCACCCAGCTTTAATTCCAGTGAGTTCTGCAAATCACTTCTGATGGCATTAAAGTTCAAGGCAAGGAAAGGTCTGCTTCACTTTCTAGAAGGGTGATCTGTATAGTAAGGAGCCCAACTCAGGTTCTCTCCTGAGATATGGAGTCTCCAGGGGTCCTTAATTTGTCCTGAGTTAAAACCAGAGGGGAGGACTTCCCAATGGTCCAGTGGTTGAGAATCCGTCTGCCAATGCAGGAGACACGCGTTCCATCCCTGGTCCAGAAAGATCCCATGAGCCTCAGAGCAGCTGGGCCCTGTATGCCTCAACTACTGAGCCTGTGTGCCACAGTTACTGAAGCCCGAGCACCTGGAGCCTGTGACCACAACAAGAGAAACCATCGCAACGAGAAGCCCTCAAACCACAACTAGAGAAGCACTGAAGAACCATTGCAGCCAAAATAAATAATTAAAAAAAACACCCCCCACAAAAAAAAAAAAAAAAACAGAGGCACTCCCCAGTCTGTCTATGTGTGGCAGAGAAATGCTACGGCAACAGGTTTCAATTAATTGGGTCCAACCTTTGTTCTTGACAGTCATTTCTTTTTTTACTTTAGACTTCTAAAACCCTTGTATTGCCTAAATAAAAAAAAAGATCACAGAATTGCCTTTGGTTTTTAAGAAGTGGAACTTCCCAGTAGGTAAAGTTTTTTGTTGCCATCTTTAGAAACGATCAGAATGATTAGGGAAATATAAGACCTGGGGTATGGAGCAGCTACAGCAGTTATTAATTAAAATTGGTAACAAAAGATGAAAAAGAATGTTCTTAGTACTTACACTTCATAGATTAATTGCTTTCATATCTCTAAAGTGAATAATCAACTGTTTTGGTTGAAAACCCTTATTAGCAAGTCATTTGAATTTATATCATTATCTGAATATTTATTTTAAAGTTTCACTAAATTATATAGATAGAAGTTTTAAATGAGGTGAAACAAAATAGTTTAAAAATACTAACGATTAAAAAGTTGATATCCAGTGTCTTTAAGGAGAACAATAAACACTTCATTTTAAATATTGTTTTAAGACCATGACACAGTAATTCCAATGTCAGTTTCCAAGTTCAGCCTAGTGTGATGGTTGGTTTGAGTGCACTGCCATGGCTGAAAAAAAGATGGCTTCCAACCTCTAAATGGAGAAAGGGCACTGCTGGTCACAGTAAGTCAGGCTGTGCATTAGTTCACATGTACTCATCAATTATGCAAAGGCTTTTTGTGAATACCTGGCTAGTAAATTTTCATCTTTCTCTAAGGCAGATTAATGTGAACTAATTAAAATGTGTTAGACTTTTATATTTTTAATCAAGGACTAAAAAACACTCAAACTCTTCATTTGGAAAGCTTTGAACAAGTTATAAAAGCATTTCCAAGATCGTTTAAGTAAACGTGCATGTAATTTTTGGTTAAGAGATGACCTAAACAATAACACACCAAGCATCCTTTTCGGACAAAGCCCTTTCCATGGCACATTCTCATAGTCTTTTTTTGTGCTTTCCCTTTCCTAGCCCAGCGCTCTCCGTAACGGGGCGGGGGTGGAGGCACTGGTGCAGGGTCTTCCTCGTCCATGGCTGCCTGCCGCCTGCCCCTGCCCCCTCCCTGTGCCCCTTTCCCGACGTCCTGCAGGGGCCTGAGGAGTGCTCGGCTGTGTGGAGCAGAGAGGAGCTTCACAGGCTTAGCCTGGACGCCTGACAGGGCCACGGGGAGACAGGGTTGCAGCATTCTTCATCCCCCTTAGATTTGCCTGCTTCTCCTCGCTCTTCTGGCTACATCTTCCTGCTATTGTTTCCACCTCATTCGTTATGTGGGTCTGTGTTTTAGGTGTCTTCTTTCTGCTGTTCTTGATAGTGGTTCTTCCTAAACCTCTAATCGTATTCCTCGTTTCTTCCAACTGTAGGAAAAGCTGACCCTGTGGCTTTGGTTCTTAGCCCCTGCTGGGTGATCCTGGGGCACCATCTCAAGGGAATCGGTGCAGATGGTGAAGCCTCGCGTGAGGGAAGTGGAGGAAAGTGTGCTTGGTGGATGTGGGAGGGGGCAGGTTGACGTATATGGCAATGTTCTGCCCACCTCAGCTCTTCCTGTACTTCCCACTGAGGATTTCGTGTTCCATTTTCCTTCCTCTGAGGCACATGGCAATCACCTTTACTCCTAAATTTCATTTGCTCTAATCATCTGTTCATGTTGATTATCAGGAATGATGAAATGAGCTTTTCCTTCAGGAGCCCTCTCCTTCACCCTTTATGTTTCTGTGATCACTCCTGATATCAGAACAGCCTCACTCTCTTCTCATGATGTAGACTTGGTCCCAACATGCTCCTCAGAGCCTGACTCCACAGCCACCTGTTTGGCTGTTTTCACTCTTTCCAGCAGGTGGTTACAGTGCCCCTACTATGAACCAAACCCTGATCTAGGCCCTGAGACCACAAGGGAAGTCCTGCTGCCCTTCTGTGTAGCAGAATAGGGAATGTTTACTGACTGCAATAAGTAAACAAAAAATCATCAAGGGACGAGGACTGCCTATTCAGAGCTGTCAGAGAAGGCTCAGCTGAGGAGCCGGTACTCAAGGTGGGATCCAAAGGATAAGGAACCAGCTAAAGAGGAGTTACATGGCTTAATGTTAGAAGATGACAGAGTACTTTCCAAATCATGCATGATTCTATCCTAACCATCAGTCTTGTGTCAACAGATCTCCTTTCAAAAATCCCAGCACGTTTAACATCATGTCTTTTTCAGATGGCAAGAAAACACTGATATCTTTCAAGATAAAACTCCCATTACTGTATAGTCTCATACAGGTAAGTGACAAATTATGGGTCTCATCACTGGTTTCAACTGACACGAGGGAATCTGCTGTTCTTGACTCCACATTATCAAGCTGCATGGAGGGATGGGCCGGTGCACTGGCACTGTGACGGGCACCTTGTTATTCCCGTTCACGCTAACCTCACCTGCAGACCTGACAGCCGCCTGGGAAATAGCACATCGACTTCATGCAAGGGGAAACCTCATTCCTTAAAGTCAGGTGTGATTTCATGCACGAGAATCCAAAAGGAAAGGTGAGCCAAGAAACTGTGAAACTGTAAAAGGAAATCCTAACTACTCCAACTATTATTATTACATTCTGGAGTACTGAGAAAATGTGAGCCAAGACTTGCATGGTGGTTATTAATCTTCTTTTGGAGTGAGTGATTAGTGATGGGAAAGGTACTGGAAATGGGAATGAAGAAATTTTTGAAGAAGTATAAAGCAAGCCAAAATTCTGTTTGTTTTTTTATGAGGGAGGAAGTGGATGGTATAAATTGTGGTTCACTGAGTCCTGTGACACTTGTCTGCATAGATCATGAGGATGTTTTTGCAGACATTCCTTTAATCCTCAGTATCATCTTTAAGAAGCCCCGGGTTTCCCAGATACTTCTCCTGAGCAATGTTTGCGTTCAGTGCTGACTGAGCAATTGAACATGTGTTCCTATTTTGACTTTTCAGAACACTCAAAGCCAAACCAGTGACCCTGCAGTTAGCAAATGCTCAAACATTTTGTTCTGATCCACAGTTCATTTTGCTTCTCTCTGGTCTGTCTTTATTCCAGTTATTTATTTCATGCTTCCTCATATCTTTAGCATCCTTGTAAGACATCATAAAACATTTGAAGAACAAGATGGTGTCTCGCAATTAAAAATGGAAGCAACAGCTAGTATTTAAAAGCACGAGCCCTGGAGTCAGCTAAAATTGAAACTTGATTTCACATCTGTAAAATAGAAATAACAGTATCTATTTTGTAGGATTGGATATTTAAAAAGAGCACTAAGCACTGTGGCTGAGACAAAGTCAACAAGCAATAAATGTTAAATATCATTACACTGGGAGCTTCCCAGGTGGCGCAGTGGTAAAGAACCTGCCTGCCAATGCAGGAGATGCAAGAGATGCAGGTTCAATCCCTGGGTCTGGAATATCCCCTGTAGGAGGACATGACAACCCACCCCAGTACTCTTGCCTGGAAAATCCCATGGACAGAGGAGCCTGGCTGGCTACAGCCCATGGGGTTGCAAAGAGCCAGACACAACTGAGCAGAACACACATATTACATTGGGATTATATAAACTAAATGGATACAATTCTGTGAGCTTGACATCAACCCCAGGCAAAAGGCCTCAACAACTATAAACATATTTAAATCTGATCTTTAAAGTTTGTATGATTCCCTAAAACCATGTCATGCTAGCCCAATATAATTTTATGGTTTTGAAAGAGCAATGATCCAGCTGTGGAAAAACACACATGATGTCAGCAAAGGTTTTGACAACATCCCACACAATAGCTTAAATGAAACTACGTGGGCAGGACAGCTCAATTGGGTTGATTTAACAAATTAATGGCACCCCACTCCAGTACTCTTGCCTGGAAAATCCCATGGATGGAGGAACCTGGTAGGTTGCAGTCCATGGGGTCGCTAGGAGTCGGACACGACTGAGTGACTTCACTTTCACTTTTTACTTTCATACATTGGAGAAGGAAATGGCAACCCACTCCAGTGTTCTTGCCTGGAGAATCCCAGGGACAGGGGAGCCTGGTGGGCTGCTGTCTATGGGGTCGCACAGAGTCGGACACGACTGAAGTGACTTAGCAGCAGCAGCAGCAACAAGTTAAACCTATAAGATCTCTGGATGGAGGTTCTCAGCCCTGGTTGCACATTAGAATCACTTGGAGAGATTTTTTTTAAAAATTGTTTTTTTGGTTGTTTTTTAACCTTCCCCCGTGATGTTAAAGTTTAATCAGGATTGAGAACTACCGCTGTAATTATAATGGATTGAACCTAAAGCAGGGTTTTAATTAACCTGACCTGGATTTTGTCCTTTGCCAGTCCGGTTCACATTTTCATCAGTGACCTGTACAAGGACCTGTAGAAGGGGGCATGCCTCTCACAAGCAAAGGTGCCGCAAAACAAACACAATGAATGACAGGACCTTGATGAATGGTGACAAGCTGGACCCGTGCCCTGATCTGAGCAAAAGGTTTATTTAAATGCCAGGGTCTAAGTTAACACGAAGGGCAGTGGTTCCCAAAGAAGAGCGTCAGCAGCATCTGAAAATCTGTTTCAGATGCAAATTCTCCGGATCTACCCCAACCTATTAATTCAGAAACTCAGGAGGGTGGAGCCGATGGTCTTTTTAGCAAGCATCTGAGGGATTCCAAGGGATTCTGACCTGTGCCAAAATTTGAGAACCACTTGCTTGTGGGTGGAGGAAGTCACACTGGAGCAGTACAAAATGGGAGACACCTGAGTTAGCATCCATGGCTGTGAGAGAATCTCATTATCTACAGCTCTGTGGATCTACAGTGTGTGTTTTTGACTGCATAGCTCAGTATGAGGGATCTTAATTCCTCAAACAGGGTTGGAACCCGTGCTTTTGCAGTAGAAGTTGGAGTCTTAACCACTGGACCTTGAGGGAAGTCCCTATGGTTCTATCCTCATTTTCCTACTGCTGTGGAAATCTTACTTACTTTGTGGGTCCAGTCACATGCTTATCTCTTCTTTCCACATTCATGCTATAATGCTGTTCACTGAACGTCTGGATAATTCCAGAGGCTGTTAAATAGTGAGAAATGTTGAATGTAGAGTATGATGATATAATAATGGCTAAACAAAACAAAACCAGCAGTCACCACATGCCAGGCCCTGTTATGAGCCCTTCAGATGACTATTAACTCATTTAGTGGAGAAGGCAATGGCACCCCACTCCAGTATTCTTGCCTGGAAAATCCCGTGGATGGAGGAGCCTGGTAGGCTGCAGTCCATGGGGTCGTGAAGAGTCGGACTCGACTGAGCAACTTCATTTTCCCTTTTCACTTTCATGCGTTGGAGAAGGAAACGGCGACCCACTCCAGTGTTCTTGCCTGGAGAATCCCAGGGACGGCGGAGCCTGGTGGGCTGCCATCTATGGGGTCACACAGACTCGGACACGACTGAAGTGACTTAGCAGCAGCAGCAGCAGCAACTCACTTAGTGAGGAAAGAAATGATTAGGATTTGATGTGTTTGCAGCTACAGAATGGTCACCATTATTGGTTGAGTAGCAACAGTTGAAGGGTTGGTTCGGTTAACTTCCAGTGCTTTTGATAGATCACTGTGTGCTTAGTCGCTCAGTCGTGTCTGACTCTTTGCGACCTCAAGGACTGTAGCCTGCCAGGCTCCTCTGTCTATCGGAATTCTCCAGTCAATAATACTGGAGTGGGTTGCAATGCCCTCCTCTAGGGGATCTTCCCAACCCAGGGATTGAACCCAGGTCTCCCGCATTTTAGGCAGATTCTCTACTGTCTGAGCCACCAGGGAAGCCCTGATAGATCACTAGGTGTGCTGTATGCCTGGGGACCTTTGGGATAAATAGTAAAATCATTACTAGAATTTAAAATGTCATCCTCTCTTACCTCCCTCCTCCCCATCCCCTAAAAGGAGCAGGTAAGGAGGTGGAAAAGCATCTGCCTCAATATCTGGAGGGGACAAGAGAAGGCAAAGAAGCCAGGAGAGAGCCTATAAAGCCAAGAAAGGGACAAGGAAGGGGAATGGGGTGCAGAGGGCCGTAGCCCTCCAAGTCCCCCTGCCTCCAGCTCCTGGGGAACTTACAGGTGGTTCATCCCCAAAGTGAGGTATAACCAGAAAGACCGTGACTCCCTGCGGGACTCCTCTCAAGAATGTACTACCCCGAGGATGACCCAAAGTTGCTGAAAGGAGCGTCATATCTCAGGGCACATTGTTCACCTGGGTGGAAGGACCAGCCTGTGTTTTACCGGTAACTAATTTGCCAGTATTTGTTTTACTGTATTTTACTGGTAAAATGCCCAGCATTGGCCACCTTCAACTCTCTCCTGGATGGTGAGGGTTCAGCAGTGTTGGCCAGGTCGGTGCTTCCAGAAGTGTTCTGAGGCATGCCATTTCCAGGATTCGGCTACCTTTAGGGATTAAAAATGTGTTAGCATGAGTTATGGATGCTGAGAAGCCCTGTAGTCAGTGTGATATGGTGATTTATAATAAGACATATGTGTTTGATCTTCAAGCAACGCTCCTAAAACCCTTGGAATTTCCTGAATTGAAGCTGATAAAGACGTTATTTGTTATGTTAATGAGGTGAATTTTGGAACCCACCTGAGGGGGGCTGGTTGCCAGAGGAACCAACCAGGAATGAAAGTTAGAACTTTCAGCTGCAAACCCCTGATTTTCAGGGAGGGGAGAGGGAATGGAGGTTGAGTCAATCACCTATGGGCAATGATTTAATCAGTTATGCCTACATAATGAAGCCTCCACAAAAACCCAAAAGGATGAGATTCTGAGAGCTTCCAGTCGCTGAGAACATGGGAACTGAGGGAGAGTGGGGTGCTCGGTGAGGACTGGGAGCCCCATTCCCTGACTCCCTTTCTCTCTTGCCCTGTGCATCTCTTCCAGCTAGTTGTTCCTGAGTCATATCCTTTAATGATATGTCAGTCATCTAGTAAGGAAACTGGTTTCCTGAGTTCTGTGAGCCCCTCTATTAAATTAACTGAACCCAAGGATGCAGTCGTGAGAACCTCCTGTCGAGAGTCAGAAGTACAGGTGACTGCCTGGACTCGCAGGTGGCATCTGAGTCCCTAACCTGTGGGGTCTGATGCTCTCTCCAGGTGGTGTTAGAAAGGATTTGAGCTGTAGGACACCCTGCAGTCTTCCACGAATCGCCTGGGAAAACTCACACACGCTGGAGTTGGTGTCAAAACTGTGGTGAAGAAACCTAGTTTCCACTCTTTCGATATGTAGTCTTTCTAAAACATTTCTTCCCCGTTATTGTAACACCCTATTTAAAAGTGATTAAAGAAGACAATTTAGACAATACAAACTACATTTAACACTTCACAAAGTGGGCAATCTCAAGAAGCTTTTATAGGATAAAGAATAAACAAGGATGAGACAAATAGAAAATATCTGATTAGCTGAGGCGAAGTTCCCACCCTTTTTGGGAGTGAGAAGGCCCAGAATGGGCTTGGCCTTTGGGGACTGGCCGACTGGACACCCTGCCTTCTCAGGGACATGAATGTTCTCAAATTTCAGATTGCTAATGGGGCACCCTGGAAAGGAGTGACTCCACCTTGGGCCTAGAGATTTATTTTAGCAACACACAGGGTAAAGACTCAAGCACACAGTAGAAACATACCAAATAAAAGCACATCCCTCAAAACTCCCTCAATACAGCACCCAAAGGCAATCGCTTTTATTAGCTTCTTGTCTCTTCTCCCAAGAGTTGATAACACTTACTACAGGAAATGTGCATGGGAACATTTTGGGTGGTAACCTGTAGGGCAGAGGAAGGGTGTGTGCCCCTGGGTTCTAGTGGGTAGAGGCCGGAGCTGCTGCCGAACGCTCCACAGGGCACAGACAGCCCCCACAACAAAGCGGCTTGTGCATGCAGTTCAACCTTGCCTGTGATGAGAAAGCCTGCGGTGGTTTGGAGACCTGAGTGTTATCAGAATCCCCTGGAGGGTGTGTTAAAACACAGATTGCTGAGCCCCACCCCCAAAGTTTCTAATTCAGTGGGTCTGGGGTCCCCTTCCCCCCACCATGTGCATCTCTATATGTTTCCAGGGGATGCTGACATTGCAGGTCTAGGGACCCCACTTTTCAAACCTTTGCCTAGGCCTTCCCTGATCTATGTGGACCA
This sequence comes from Bison bison bison, assembly GCF_000754665.1. Classification (NCBI taxonomy): domain Eukaryota; kingdom Metazoa; phylum Chordata; class Mammalia; order Artiodactyla; family Bovidae; genus Bison; species Bison bison. The sequence goes on from NW_011494882.1 coordinate 2,752,766, forward strand.
AGTGACACCCTAACACCAGGGCTGGGTTCCACCTGTAAGAAAGGATGAAGGGGAGTGAGGAACACTGCCTGCTCTGTGAGCACCGAACCGGGACACAGCAGAACCTGTTTCCAGTTACGGTCCGTTGGCAAAAACTTAATGGTGTGGCCACACTCCATTGCACTAGAGGCTGGAAGATGTGGTCACTAGCAGAGGCGTGCAAGCCCTGCCAAGATGGTGGAGGATTTCATGACTGGAGGAGGCAGAAAGAATGCACGTCAGGATGGCCTGCAGCTCTACTGAGAGGCTCTCCAGCTCTGAGCCCTCCCTGCTCTCTCCCCACTCCTCACCTGCCCCTCCAGACACACCCCCTCTCTGCTCTTCTGGTGGCCAGCACACTCCCTCCTCAGGGCATTTGCACCCCCTACCCGCCCTGCTTTGGAAGCACTGGTGTCTTCTCTCCATTTGAGTTACTCCTCAGAGAGAGCTGCCCTGCCTGACAGGTACCCCCTGCCCCCTCCTCCCTGTACCTCCTCCCCCTGTATTCTGCTTCTCTGTCCTTGTTACTCAGTGCTCTTGACAGCAGAAGGCATATTTATTTCCTTCTCTGTTTGCCACAGGAAAGCAAGATTTGTGAGTACAAGGCCTGTCTTCAGATAGATTTGTGCCGAGCCTTTAAGTCCATGAGCTTCTGCAGTGCTCATTAATTTGGAATATTTTCTCTGGGCTTCTTGCACCCGGTGTGGTTGCCAATAGACCCTGTGGCCCTATCTGACATTCACAGTTGACCCTTTACCTCTCCAGGGTGGCCTCATCTCTCTAGATCCTTGGGTTGCAGCTGGGGTGTGAGCCAGAGGAGAAAGAGTGGGCTGGCAGCCGATCTTCCTAAGGAGGCAACACCATTTCTCAAAGGAGCATGTGACAGTCACACCCCTTTAACATAATAGCCCAATCAAGGGAGAGACCTTGATTCATCTGATTTACCCCCATCAGAAAAATCATCTCCTATCTAAACAATCTTGACTTACAAGATTCTTAATGGCTCAAAAATGCCTTATCAGCTTAAGCCGATCTAAGAAAATAAACATTTCATAACTGTGATCACACAAGCGGTTCCAGAAACAAAATAGCTCAGCCCTGATGGATAGTTCTCACAAATAAACCAGGCAATCACACACTCCAGAAATAACTAGAATTTCGGTGACTTCATAGGGAGCCAAATGGAAGTGCCCTTGCCAAGTGAATGCTAAAGTCATCCCATGGTCAAAATGTGGTCAGGGGCTAGACGTGAGCCAGAAACATTTTTCTCTAGCTAGAGCCACTTTTCAAGTGGAACCTGGTTAACTTGAGCCCTAACTGAAGTGTTATGCTTAGATATTAGGGAAAGAGGACATAACTACAGTGAAATGAACTCATCTGAAGGGTCTGGCTAACACCAAACAGAAGCAGAATGACAGCAGCCAGTGGCAGGCCAGGAAGCAGGGGTGACTCAGTGTGCCCTACAGTGCTGGTCCGTGCCGTCTGGAATCACTGTACCGTATAACCTGGCAGGGTCCTTTGGATTAAAAACAGGCCAGGCCTTGGTCCACGGGACAGCGATTTTCAACATCTGGTTAAACCAGCAGCTGGTTAAAACAAAACCAGTTTCCTGTTATCCATAAAAGGCCAGTAATCAAAAGAAACTCTTTTTCTCAGCATTTTAATTTTTATGATTTCATGGTGATAAGAGAGCCTCACGGGTGGTGCTAGTGGTAAAGATCCCGCCTGCCAATGCAGGAGCCATTAAGAGACCAGGTTTGGGAAGATCCCCTGGAGAAGGGAATGGCAACCCACTCCAGTATTCTTGCCTGAAGAATCCCATGGACAGAGGAGCAGCAGGCTATAATTCATAGGGACGCAAGGAGCTGGACATGACTGAAGCAACTTAGCACACACGTGCGTGCTGATAAGAAGGAACATTTTTTTTCAGGAGAGTGTGCTGCAGCGATTTCTCTGGGACGTGTCTTCTGGGATAAGGTGTCCTTGTGATCTTTTTTCCGATGGACATGACAGTAGCCCAGACAACATCAGTGGGTGCCCAACTTTGCCCACTGGCTCAACTTTGCAGGAAGTGGTGCTTCTGTCAGGGCAGGGCTGCACTCACTCCAGGTTGTTTGGAAGGGGTCATTTTGTTCAGACTGTTCCCATAAATTCGCCTAAAGCATAGGTGGTGATTGTGTTACTCCTCAGATTCCAAATCCTTTCAGTAACTGGCTTGGCAGTTCGTATTACGGGCAGTCAACAGAGAGGGCGAATGCCTGGGAAAGCTGTGCCAAACCCGGGCTCGGGACGCCTCTAGGGCTGTGCCAGAAACCAGCGGCTCCGGCAGGGTGGGGTCCTGTGCAAAACCACAGGTCGGCTCCCCAGCTTCAGGACTGGTAGGCACCAGCCGCAAAGTCCCATCTTGGCCTCTCCCAGGGTTTTCCAGAAGGTTCTCAAATTTTCTGCACAAGACAGGCATCATAACCCTGGGGTTTGATGGGGGCAAGTGGAGCTGCCAGCAGCTCCCAGTCAGGGAGTGCCTTCCTCGGTGTTCATGGGTAGGATCAGACCTCACTGAGCTTAGGTCCTCAACAGAAAATATTTTTCATGTGATGTCTTGGAAACTATTTCTCACAGGCAGAGCCTCGCTGAATTTTCAGAGGCCACAAGCAGACATTCTGGAAACCAAAGAAGCTTTTCTGGGACTGTGTGAAAAGGCTGTCAATGCCCTTGCAGCTGGTGGTCTGAAGGTCTTCGCTTTCACTCTTCTTTATTCCTGTTTCTTTCCCCATGAGGCCCCTTCCCAAGGAGGCTCCTTTTATTCCTCAGGGGTAATAGCCCGACGCCAGCCTTCACTCCAGCTTCAAGAGCTTGGAGAGAGGTGAGGAAACGACCTCCTCTGAAGAGGTGGGTGTTTGAAGCTCAGCTGTCTGCTCTTTTGAGGGCAACTGGCTTTTTTTTTGGTCACATCATGTGTCTTTTAGGATCTTAGTTTCCTAACCAGGGATGGAATCCAGGCCCTTGGCAGTGAAAGTGCAGACTCCAACCACTGGACCACCAGAGAATTCCCAGCTTTCTATGTTTTGTTCACAGTGCCCATGACCCATCCCCACCCCAAGACTAATATCCAAACTGTCGGGGGACTGGCTATGAGAAAACAGAGGGCAGTCTCTCTCACCAGACTCCTCACACTGGCCTGCAACAGAACTTGCTTCTCTTTTGACATGCCTACAATTATCAGAGCCTCAGAGCAGCTGGCATCAAAGCCTCAAGCTGGAGTCCCCAACACAACTCAACGGTAAGTCAAGCAAATGCTCTAGGATGTGCCATCCAATTCAGTCACCACCAGCCACATGTGCAGGCCAAGTACTTGAGATGTAGCTAGAGGGAACTGAGATGTACTATCAGGATAAAATGCACACCAGACTCTGTAAAACACCCTCTTACAGATTTCATTTTGAGGGGCTCCAAGATCGCTGCAGACGGTGACTGCAGCCACAAAAGTAAAAGACGCTTTCTCCTTGGAAGAAAAGCTATGACAAACCTAGACAGCGTATTAAAAAGCAGAGACATTACTTTGCCAACAAAGGTCCATATAGTCAAAGGTATGGTTTTTCCAGTGGTCATGTACAGATGTGAGAGTTGGACCATAAAGAAGGCTGAGCACCGAAGAATGGATCCTTTTGAACTGTGGTGCTGGAGAAGACTCTTGAGAGTCCCTTGGAGATCAAACCAGTGAGTCCTAAAGGAAATCAACTCTGAATATTCACTGGAAGGACTGACGCTGAAGCTGAAGCTACAATACTTGGGCCACCTGATGCATGTGAAGAGCTGACTCATTGCAAAAGACTCATGCTGGGAAAGATTGAAGGCAGGAGGAGAAGGGGGAGACAGATAATGAGATGGTTGGAAGGCACCACAGACTCAATGGATATGAGTTTGAGCAAGCTCTGGGAGTTGGTGAAGGACAGGGAAGCCTAGTGTGCTGCAGTCTGTGGGTTTGCAAAGAGTCGGACACGACTTAGTGACTGAACAACAAGAACTAATGTTTATATGGATCACATTTTGAAATGATACTATTTTCGATATACTGGGTTAAATAAAACTATTAGTGTCATCTGTTTTTACTTTCTTTTGTGAAGTTGCTGGAACACTTTAAATGACCTATGAGGTCCACATCCCATTTCCATAGGACAGCGGTACCCTAGAAACTCAGAAAGAAACTTCAGTGTGGTGTGAGGGTCGATGTTCCTAGAGAAAAGCAGAGTGGAGCTGCACTGAGATGGGTGGGGGGTGGAGGGTGGGGTGGGGGTGTTTATTTCATCAGAGAAGGAGAGAAGGGCTTTTCATTTTGGGAGAAACTGCTTTAACTCACTAGCTGATCAGCGGGACCAGAGTGGCAGGAGTAGCCAGATACTAACTGGGTTTTACTCAGGTGCCCGTTTAGCTCGTCAGCTTTCCAGTCTGCATTGGTACACTAGGGGAAGGAATTGGAAGCCTCTGATGTGATCTGTCTCCTGGCCTGTCAGCCCTCCAGGAGGAGAGGGACCTGTGCTTGCCTGGCAAGTCCTTGGTCCAGCCAGCAGCCAGCACAGAGGCATTTTTGTATCTGGGCGACAAAGTCCAGTAGGAACAACTGCCGCTTCAATGCTACGGATCTATCCTCTAAGGACTTACTGTCTACTCAGTGTTTCAAATATCCCATTCAGTTGTTAGAACTACTGCCTGTGTTTCACACAGAAGGAGCCAGAGTCCCCTGGGGGTTAAAAAAAGAGGCAGAAAATCACATGGGGTACGAAGAGGAAATCAGGGGTTTGCCTCACCCCCTGCTTCTGTTCCCTGAACCACCACGTTCTTCCTGATTCCAGCCTCTGCTTGGACCTAGGGCTCCACCCCAGGTGCTGGGTCTGGCCCCTTCCAGGGCTGCTGCTGCTGCTGCTGCTGCTGCTAAGTCACTTCAGTCGTGTCCGACTCTGTGCGACCCCGTAGCCGGCAGCCCGCCAGGCTCCTCTGTCCCTGGGATTCTCCAGGCAAAAACACTGGAGCGCGTTGCCATTTCCTTCTCCAGTGCATAAAAGTGAAAAGTGAAAGTGGAGTCCCTCAGTCGTGTCTGACTCCTAGAAACCCCATGGCCTGCAGCCTCCCAGGCTCCTCAGTCCATGGGATTTTCCAGGCAACAGTACTGGAGTGGGTTGCCATTGCCTTCTCCGCTCCAGTGCTGGCCACTCCCAATCAATCAGGTACAGCCCGAGTCCCTGCCCAGCACCCAACCTGTGCCTCGGGCTGTGGGATGTAGGAGAAGCATCCACCAGCGGGCGCTCTGAAGGTCTCTGCTGGCTGGGGAGGCGCCACTTGGGTGGGAGGGTTGGCCAGCCGCCCACGGGGCCTGAGGGCCCTGCCCCTGGGCCAGTCCCCACACGCTGCCTCCCTCGGGGTTTGCATCTGCTCCGAGGGCCTTTGTTGTCCAGGCCTCTGGTTTCTGTTTCACTCGGCAGGTTCCATCTGGCATTTAGATAATATAAATAGCCGCTGCTAGGGTGTGACTTGGGTGGAAACCTGGAGGCTATACTCCACCCTGAAGGGGAAAAAAGTCTTATTTAATTCATTTTCAGGCTTGGAGGCTTCTAGCTGTTTAGAATGCCAATTAGGTGGCAGCTGCAGGGTTTTTCCTTTCTCTATCCCAAGATGGCCTGTCTGATTTTTCTGGGCCGGTTGACTTTAGCTCTTACAGGAGGATGGGTGGGGCGGGCTTGGCAGGACTCCGGCTGGCTGAGTTTTGCTGACTTTCTGCCTGTGGGTGGGGAGTGGGCACATTTCCACAGAGGAGCCAGCCCTTCCCTGTTTCTTCCATGATTTGGGAGCTTGGGAGAAGAGGAGAGAGGTTTCCCTGAGGGTGGGGAGTGCAGCCAGCCAGTGCCTGAGGAAGCCCCCAGACCAGTGCCCTAACCGATGCCCCCGGAAGAGCTCTAGACCTCCTGACTCCCACAGAACTCGGGTCTCTGCACCAGGAAGCCGGCACCCGGCACTGACTGTGCTGCTGTGTAGAGCACATCCACTCTGAAGTGCTGCTTCCTCATCGGTGAAGTGCGGGTTACAGCACCCACCCAGGATTCTGGGGAGGGTGGCGTGGCCCAACACACAGGCAGCACTTGGCACAGTGCGTGGTACACAGTGAGGGCCCGCAGATGCCAGCTTTCATATTAGACTGAAACGCAAAGCCAGATAACATGCAAAGAACCGTTTCTGAAGTGTTCAATGCACCTTACAGGAAGACCAAAGAAATTGCAAGGCTTCCAATTACCAGCTGAATGTTGCTACCCAAAACGATATTTAAAATGAAAGTACCACATAATAAAATACAAAATATTTACTAATACATAACAGAAAGATCATGACAAGATGAAATGACACTGAAAAAGCAAAGCAAGTGAGTATGTCAGCAGACAAAAGCAAGAAACATCCAAACACGCGTGCTCCAGGAGTCATCACCACTATTAGAATCCTTGGTGTGGGACCTTTTGGCTCCTTCTCTATGTATGTGATGATTTGCATTTGTGTGTGTGTGTGTGTGTGTGTCTGGGTAGATGGGGACTGAAGCTCTGACGTAGTTAGTGAAAAGAGTAAATGAGTAAGTAACACTTCTCTGTGGACATGCCCAGGGCTCTTAACAGTCTCAGCCCTGTCAGCAGTGGTGACGGCGAGGTTTCCTTAAGGGTCCTCTCTGTGGATTTTTCTCCAGAAAAAGCCAACTGATGGTCCTGTGCAGTTCCTTTGGCCAAGAGACTCTTACCTTTTTGGGACTGCTCAAGAAGAACAGGAAAATTCTAAAGGAGGGCTCAGATTCTGCTGTTTGGCAAGAGGAACTTGAAGTCATTAGAATTAGGGCAAAGATGCAAATATGATGTCATTATTGAACAAATACTGAGTCATCTGTTCACTTCCTAAGTAGCTTTGGTTGTGTGATTAATTAGGATGAAAATGTATTGTTCATTTTAAATTAAAACTAGAGTTCATTCCAGAACCTATTGAACTGTATAGTAAGAGGGTAAGATGTGAAGCAGTTCCCCCATTGTCTTCAGATTCGATCAGTTGTGAGACACTATAGGTGTGCAAAGATGGCTGGTTGCCTTTCTCCCCTCTGACCTGCATCCTTCCCTAGCGTGATGGAGGAGGAAAGGAATATGCAGCCCACCTAATGCAGCATCTTAGGTACCCCACTGAGTGAACAATTCAAACCCTATGCATTCCAGGAAAATATGACTATAGAGACTTTGGGGCTTTCTAGGTAATAACACTGGATGCCTTCAGTTCAGTTCAGTTCAGTTCAGTCGCTCAGTCGTGTCTGACTCTTTGCGACCCCATGAATTGCAGCATGCCAGGCCTCCCTGTCCATCACCAACTCCCGGCGTTCACTTAGACTCATGTCCATCGAGTCGGTGACGCCATCCAGCCATCTCATCCTCTGTCGTCCCCTTCTCCTCCTGCCCCCAATCCCTCCCAGCATCAGAGTCTTTTCCAATGAGTCAACTCTTCTCATGAGGTGGCCAAAGTACTGGAGTTTCAGCTTTAGCATCATTCCTTCCAAAGAACACCCAGGACTGATCTCCATTAGAATGGACTGGTTGGATCTCCTTGCAGTCCAAGGGACTCTCAAGAGTCTTCTCCAACACCACAGTTCAAAAGCATCAATTCTTCGGCACTCAGCCTTCTTCACAGTCCAACTCTCACATCCATCCATGACTACTAGAAATACCATAGCCTTGACTAGACGGACCTTTGTTGGCAAAGTAATGTCTCTGTTTTTGAATATGCTATCTAGGTTGGTCATAACTTTTCTTCCAAGGAGTAAGCGTCTTTTAATTTCATGGCTGCAGTCACCATCTGTAGTGATTTTGGAGCCCAGAAAAATAAAGTCTGACACTGTTTCCACTGTTTCCCCATCTATTTCCCATGAAGTGATGGGACCAGATGCCATGATCTTAATTTTCTGAATGTTGAGCTTTAAGCCAACTTTTTCACTCTCCTCTTTCACTTTCATCAAGAGGCTTTTTAGTTCCTCTTCACTTACTGCC
>NW_011494882.1:2760937-2792615 GCF_000754665.1 Bison bison bison
TGTCATCTGCATATCTGAGGTTATTGATATTTCTCCTGGCAATCTTGATTCCAGCTTGTGCTTCTTCCAGCCCAGCGTTTCTCCGCTGGAGAAGGGAATGGCAAACCACTTCAGTATTCTTGCCTTGAGAACCCCATGAACAGTATAAAAAGGCAAAATGATAGGATACTGGATGCCTTAGGGAGCTCAATTGTACGTTATGTTACCTCTAAGCTCCATGCCTGTGAGTCAGGCTTCTTGGAGAATGTCAGATGAGAGAAGCTTACTGGCTGGCAGGTAATATAGACATCCCTTTCTTCAGATAGGTCCTTGCCTTGGGTCCTCCACGGCCTATCAAAGTGTTCAGGAGTCTAGCCTCTCTTCTCTCTTCTTCCCTTTCCCTAACTGGAGAGAGCCTCACCATCTCCCAGAACACCACTTAATGCACCCTTCTTCTTATCTGAATCTTCATTATCAGATGTCAAGATGTTTCATATGGAGACATCAATGCCACTTTTCAGAGAAGTAGTGGCTTAAAACATGAAGATAGAGAAGAATATGAAATAGCTGTAGATAAACACCTTGGTTTCATTCATTCATTCATTGTTTGCCTAGAGAAACACTTCTTAAACCTACATTCTTCATTGTTTCCACCTTGTTTGTTTTGTTGTTTTTTGGCTGTACTGGGTTGTGGCGCTTGGGCTTAGTTGACTTGCAGCATGTGGGATCTTAGTTCCCTAAACAGGGATCAAACCTGTATCCCTTGCACTGGAAGGCAATTCTTAACCACTGGACCACCAGGGAAGTCCCACAACCACCTTTTTCAAGCCACCATCCACTTGGACAGGTGCAAGAGTTTCTTAAATTTTTTTTTTTGCTTTCATTCTTGACTTTCTCCCACCATTCTCATTAAGGTGTTCTAAACAACAGTAAGTGAAGTGAAGTGAAGTCGCTCAGTCGTATCTGACTCTTTGTGACCCTGTGGACTGTAGCCCACTGGGCTCCTCCCTCCATGGGATTCTCCAGGCAAGAGTACTGGAGTGGGTTGCCATTTCCTTCTCCAGGGCATCTTCCCAAACCAGGGATCGAACCCGGGTCTCCCACATTGCAGGCAGATGCTTTAACCTCTGAGCCACCAAGGAAGCCCCAAACAACAGTAAACCGCCCCTCAAATCTGATCTTGTCTCTTGGCCCTCGAGCTGAAATTCACTGACTGCCTTTCCCTTTCATCTGTTACTTGGGGGATGAACACTAAACCCTTCAAGGCTATGGCTGCTGCCTGCTCCCAGTGTCAACAGTCCCTCCCTTTCTGTCCTGCAGTGACGCTGGCTATCTTTCAGATCCTCAAATCCACAGCAGTCACCCTTCTTCCCTTCTGAGGCTTTGCCTGGGCTGTCTCCTCCCTTCCCTCCTCACCTCAAATTAACTCATTTACTTTGGATTACAGCTCAAACATCACTTCCTCAAAAAGGCTTTCACAGCCTCCAGCCTTGAACAACTTCCTTGCAATATGTTCTCTTAACACTAGGTAATTGTCTTTCATATCACTTATCCGAGTGATGCTTAAATTTTTTTTCTGGGTAGTTGTTTGTATTCACGAACACTAGTCTGTCTCCCCCTCAGATGACTCATTGCATGAGAGTAGGGGCTGTGCCTGTTTTGCTCACCAATCTATTCTCAGAGCCTAGCACAGAGCCTAACACAAAGTGCGGGATAAATATCTGTCAAATACTTGTATGAATTTGTGGACTGGGCTCCCAGGAGTTTATCATCAGCTAAGAGACAAAAAGATTCTTCAACGCCACCTTCAAATGTCATCTTCATCTTGAAGTTTCCCTGTCCAATCCTTTTCTCTTCTCCACTCTGGGCAGAATCAATCTCTTCCAGTACATGCCCCAGTGCGCTCTGTGTCCTTAGTAATCTCTTCTTGGGCTTGGAGACTTCCCTGTAGCTCAAACGGTAAAGAATATGCCCGTGAGGAAGGAGACCAGGGTTCGACCCCTGGATTGGGAAGTTTCTCTGGAGGAGGGAGTGGCAATCCACTCCAGTATTCTTGCCTGGAGAATTCCACAGACAGAGAAGCCTGGCAGGCTACAGTGCATGGGGTCACACAGAGTCGGACACAACTGAGTGACTAACACATTATGTCTTAAAAAAATAATCAATTTATTTGTATTGAAGTATAATTGATCGACAACGTTGTGTTAGTTTCACATGTATCTCCTTGGGCTTTTGGAAGAAGACTGGTCTCACCTCATCCACCCCTTTCAACAGGACAGTGCCACCTGGAAGCCTGTATCCATTCTCGGGGATGCTGTAACCAAATACTGCAAACCAGAAGTCTGAAAGCAAGGTGTCAGCAGGGCCATGCTCCCTCTGAAACATGTGGAAGAGAATCCTTTCTTGCCTCTTCTAGCTGGTGTTTCCCGACTGTCCCCTCCACCTGCCCCACCCCTCTCAGCTGCCCGGGAAAGTCCTGCTGATCCTTCCAGTTCCATGGTGTTCTCTTCAGTGCAGCTGATCTGACCTATCACCAAAGAGAGTCAGTTCCTCCCTCCTGTGCTCCTGCTGAACCTTGCCTATAACGCCGACATTGTCCTTGTCACCTGTTATCACAATGTTTTCATATCCACTGAATCACAGAATAGTAGATGGTAGCTGCCTTGAGGGCAGGGACTGTGTATCATTCCATTTTTAAGGTCATATCTCTAGCACCCACAGGGTGGTTGGTATGAAAAAGGTAGCCAACTCAATAAGTGATGAATTAATGAATAAATGAGTGGTGAACTGACTAAATGGAATCTGTGCAGGTTGTCAGTAGAGGGTGATGGAGGAAGGCCTCAAGGACCATGAAAAACTGTGTAGCAGGACTCTACGGTTTGAAGACATCAGGAGTCAGTGATCACAATGTAAGCTTGAGTGGAGTTCACAGTAATATTGGCCTGTATAATGTACATTACTGGGCTTGAGGGAGTGAAAGGATTATAGAAAGTAAAGCTATCATTTGTGCAACGAAGTTTAAAAAGAAGTCTCCAGATTACTTTTAATTCAGTGAATGCACAAGAGAATAAAAGTGGGTCCTCTTAGTGGGAAGTGGTTATCTAGAAAAATAACTTGTACAGCCAGCATGGCTATTAACACCATGTTGTAATGATCAGTGTTTTAATGGCAACACTGGAAAAGCATGAAACAGTTTGTGAACAAAATGTAACTCTCCTATCTATCTATCTATCATTTATCTACACACCTAATCTATCATCTATCTACTCCAGAAGATTAGGAAGGGCAGATCTGAGTTTTATGGGGTTCCCTATTATCTCTTAAAATTTTTTTTGATAGCAACAGAAGCCTTCTACACCCAGTGATGACTTGGACAACTTAAGGAAATTACTGTCACAGTCAGGTAATTAAAAAAGTCCCTTGAGCTGCAAAAAGTAGGCTCACTTCAGATTTTAGCATTCCAAGTCCCAAGTAACCATTAAAACTCTGCAGCTGAGCCTTTAGCCTCCCTTCTTCCCATGACTCCGACCGGCCTGGTCCTGGAAACCTGCCCTGGGAAAAGGGGCATGGTCCTTTTCCTCTCCTCTCCCTCGGCCCACCTCCTCCCCTTGCTAGCTGCTGTTTCCCTGCTTGCCTGGAGTGAAGCCCAGAAAGGGGAGAGGTAAGGGAATAAGAGTGTTCTCACGTGGCTGGGTGGCCGAAGCCCTCTGGGCCGGCAGCTGGCCTCCACGGGGTGGCCTGGCAGATGATGAAAGCCGGGCCTGGCACGGGCTCTGCAGAGGCCTCCAGCTGGGCCCCTGTCTCCTGTGGCTCCCTTGATCCAGGCTGAAGTTCTCCAGCTCTCTGGGTGGTCTCACGTGACTCCTGCCCCAGTTCCTGGGCTGCCAAAGGTGTAACGGCCAGCCCCTATCTTCTGGGGTCCGTCTGTGCCTTCGGGCCCAAGACCAAGCCACACTAGCTTTCCCACAGGCCCTCATCTGGTCTTGGGACACTCCCCTTGCTCTGTACCAAAGTAACATCCATTGCTAACATTTAAATATCCCTTCCAGTGTCCTTGCACTGAAGTCCTATGTATTTTACGTTTATTATCTCAATTAATGCTCACAACCACTGATGAGGTGGGTAGAGCTGGCAGACCCCATCCATGGGTATTTATTTAAAACTTCTGTCTGAAGTTCTGTCGTCACAAAACATGGCAGGAACATTTAATTTCATGATTGGTTTTGACTTCAGACATAGGAATCGAGAGATTGAAGCTGTATCTTATTAACAGTTTGACCGTGAATGCACCATCAAGCTTACAGTAAGCTAGGCATAACTCTGGAATGGACTCATGCACACCAGGATTCCCTCTTACACTAAAATTCTGTGACTTAAGACATAATTCTCAAATAAAGAATTACATAGATGTTTGGGGTGGGTAGGGTAAATCTTTACCTAGCAGACCTTATACTAGTAGATAGTATCTCCATTTTACAGATGAATAAACCAAAGCACAGAAAGGTTAAGCAACACAGCTAGAAAGTGTGAGAGCTGGCACTTAGCCCCGTGTTGGCTGGTTCCAAAGCTTAGTTTCCCTCCCCGTCCTTCAGATCCATTCAGCAATTCACTCTTGTGAATAGGCTAATAGTAGTATGGCTTCCCTTGTGGCTCAGATGGTAAGGAATCTCCCTGCAATTCAGGAGACCCATGTTTGATCCCTGGGTTGGGAAGATCCCCTGGAAGAGGCAATAGCTATCCTCTCCAGAATTCTCGCCTGCAGAATTCCATGGACCAAGGATACAGTCCACGGGGCTGCAAAGAGTCAGACACAGCTGAGAGACTAACACTTTCACTCAAATGGTAGTACCAGATGTCCACAGATTAAAAAAAGTTTCCCGCCCCTTCTCCTCTGTCAGTCGTTCTACATTTGCCTCTCTTTGATGTCTTCCCGTGATGGTGGGAACTCTAGCGCTGGGTATTGTCATTGGGTACAAATCAGTCAGCATTCATCAGGCACGCTGGGCACATCAGAAGGAGCCCTGAACTAGAAAGAGGTTTGGTCTCCATGGGTTAGTGCATGGTCTTGACCTTGGCCTTCCCCTCTGTAATGCGACAAGGATGGATGGTCTCCAAATTTCCTTAAAAGTCTGAAATCTACAATCTGTGGTTCTATCTTTCTTTGGCTCACTATCTGACCTCTGGCACTTCTGGCCTGCCTTTAGCAGGAGGCCAAGAAGAATGGTCGCATGGAGGGGCATCAAGCGGTTTCAATGGATTCAGAGATGCAAAAGGAAAAGGTGAAAACGAGTCAGATGCTGAGGGTCTCCTGTTGGTCCTAGTATTAAAGGCTCAAATGTCAGATGCAAATGAAACACGATTCAAGGGTAAGAGTGGGGATGAAGAAGCTTTCAGATTTGGAGAGTGAACTTGAATCCAACTGACTGGTGAAATGACCCCAACCTGGAATCCCAGTAGGATGGCCTCCAAGAGCTGAACAGGTGGATTTACTCCAGTGCCCATGAACTTCTGCCAGTCGTGGGACAACAGGCATCCCCTAAAAGAGAGAGATTGAGCAAGAAGAAGTATTTGAGAACACATGAATGAATAAGTGAGGGGTACGGCAATAATCCTCCTTGGAATGTCTTGAGCGTCCTTGGCTCTCTGGAAGGATCTTCATATCAGTGCTCCATGTTGAATTGGTCATGGCTGCAACAGGCAGGAAGCCTTTGCTTCTGGCTGTCTGCTAAAAACAAACTTTCCCTTCTTCCTGAGTTGACAATGGTTTCCCTTCTGGAAATCATGTGCACATAGTTGATACAGGATCAGTTCTGGGCTAAGAAAATGGCAGCCAGGACACATTTGGTCCTATGATAAGCTGTGACAGAAAAAAAAACAACAGGGACTTTAAGACTTTAAGTTGTAAGCAGGGCAGGCCTTTGCCGAATGGAGGATGCCCCGTGCTCTTTTGCTTTCTCAACAAACTTAGGACACTGAATGCCTTGACTTGCGTTGCTGAGCAGATGTTCTCTCTGTCGCTGATCTATCAGCTTCTTGCTTACTCTGTCAAGGGGGTGGCGCAAAAATAGAAGCTGCAAGGGAGGAGCCAGCAGTGACAGGGAAGGAAACGGAGCCTCTGAGAGATCAGGAGCTGAGGGACAATGACCCAGAGTTCAGCGGAAAGGGGCTTCTGAGGGAGCAGCTTTACATCCTATTCAGCTCACTTTTAACAAGGGAGAAAATTTGTGCAGCCACAGATCATTTGCGTTTCCAAGAGCAAAAGCCACACTGAGTTGAAGATACACTTTGCGCTGGAGAGGCAGTCCCCGTACTCATGCCCCAGATATGTCTGTCCTACCCAAGGGAAGTTGTCCAAAAAGTTCATGAACTTTTCAACGACATGGGTCCCTTGATGCCAGGACTTCTCTCTCTCTCTCTCCTTCCTATTTCCCCTTCCAGAGCAGCTGCGTGTCTGTCACTTCAACTCAGGGCAGCCATCTGGAACCTTCCATACTAGATAAAATCTCCACCTCAAATTAAAAGTGGTCCTTTCCTACTTACTCAGAGTCCTGGTTTCAGGATGGCTGAGGAAGATCGTTCAATGGCAGTGTGATGTGAAGATTTCCTGAGGATTTCAATTACCCCGTCCCCTCTACCCTTCATGATAAAGGTTAATCACGGGGAAACGAAAACACACTGTCTGATGAGAAGTGAGGGATGGGTCAGACGGCACCCGCAGAGGCTGGCTGAGATTTCAATTTCTTACTGTAATGAAAACTGCATTTCCATTAACGGCTGCTGTAGAAATTATTTACCGAGAGTCACCTGTGATAGCATCACCCAGCAGATCATGTGGTGAGGACTGGCTCATCTAAGGATGGCAGCAGGGGCATCTACTCATTATTAAATTCCACACAGTCCCAGGGATGCTGCAAATGAGCAAAGGTGGCACTTTGGTGTGAGTGAAACTGGAGGTCCCAGGATGTAATATGGTGATTTTAAAATGTATCCTTCTCCTACCCTTTTCCTGTGACCTTTCCCCGTCTGATTTGAACTCATGATTTTATGCATGTGTTCCACAGGACTCAAGATATAGGTCAATATTAATACATAGCAAGCAGTGCTAGGTTCAAAATACCTACTAGGTATCATACTAGTGTACCTCATACAGGGTCCGTCTTGTCAAAGGTATGGTTTTTCCAGTGGTCATGCATGGATGTGAGAGTTGGACTATAAAGAAAGCTGAGCACCAAAGAATTGATGCTTTTGAACTATGGTGTTGGAGAAGACCCTTGAGAGTCCCTTGGACTGCAAGGAGATCCAACCAGTCCATCCTAAAGGGAACCAGTCCTGAATATTCATTGGAAGGACTGATGCTGAAGCTGAAGCTCCAATACTATGGCCACCTGATGTGAAGAACCAACTCATTGGAAAAGACCCTGATGCTGGGAAAGATTGAAGACGGGAGGAGAAAGGGACGACAGAGGATGAGATGGTTGGATGGCATCACTGACACGATGGACATGAGTTTGAGTAAGCTCCAGGAGTTGATGATGGACAGGGAAGCCTGGTGTGCTGCAATTCATGGGATCACAAAGAGTCGGACATGACTGAGCGACTGAACTGAACTGATCCCTCATATGTTCAATAACCCTGGAGATTGACCTCCAGCATCCATTCTTCTCTTCTTCCTTAATAATAAAATTGCACTTTTTTTTTTTTTGGTAGCTAGGTACATGACTTCCTTCAGTAAGTACATAGCCCAGTTTTTCTTGCGTGTTTTTCTGTGCATGCCCATGTGGTCAATGGGATATAAGCAGAAGTGCTGTGTACAAGTTTCAGGAAGCATCCCTAACAGGGACAAACATGCCTTTTTCTGCCTCTTCCCTTCTATGCTGACTGGAATATGGACATGATTGCTGGATGTGAGCAACCATTTTAGATCAAGAGGTTGACATTGTTGACAATGATAAAGTACCATGAAGAAGCTGCAGTCCCTGAAAATTGTGAGAGAGAATTTTGTGTTTTTTGGTCATCTGCGGCTGAACCTATCCTACCAGAAACACACTGCAAAAAGGTAGTAGAATGAGGTGTTGGAAGGGTTGGGCTTGAGGATCAGATATCCCTGGTTAAAATCTTGTCTGTTTTACATTTGCCAGCCTTATAACCTTATGCAAGTTACTTCACTGCTGTGTCTGAATTTTCATTTGTAAAATCAGTATAAGTAAAACCTCAATGGATTTAGGGGAGCAAGTTAAACTATATAATATACTTAAAATTTTTAGCATCATGCCTGGCACAAGATAAGTGAATAAAAAATGGTAGATATAGTTATTCTCATATTACAGATGAGGAAAATCTCATCAGACCTCAGAGAACAAACCTCAGAGAAGTAATTTCCCCAAGACTGTGCAGATAAATAATTTAGAGAATTAGATGCAGAAGCCCCTGGGGCTTGTAATTCTTCCTTGACATTAACCATTGTCGATATCTAGATGAAAAACAGGGAAAAAGTGAACTCTTCTTGCTTGCTAGTTAGCACATCTACATACAGACATTCACACACGCAGCTCAGCTATTTCTCTGAAAAGAGAATTATTATTCTCACAAATGAATCTGCTGAAATGGGAATGTTTATGTATTTGAACCACCATATGCCAATATCAGAAATTCAGTACAAAGTTTCCAGCAGGCTAGGTTGCTGTCTTCTCACTCTGCCAGGTCACCAACTGGCGATCTGTGACTTTACCACATTTTGTCTCTCCTTGCACATGTAGCTCATTTTTTTTTTTTGTAGCTCACTTTTTAATTTGCAGATGAATTGAACTCCGAGATCTCAGTCCTCAGTGTTCCAAGCCTGTACCAATGGTGTCCTTCTCCCCATGACTTTCCATGAGACCAGGGCTGAGGTTGGATAGGACTGTTATATAGCAGCTATGGGCTCATCATGACAAGGATGGGTTCAGTGGTTTGTCGATTGAGGTGGACGATTTAAGGAGGCTGTGAGCAGCATAAAGGCAGTGGCTGTCTGTTTAGTTCAACAATGCGTCCTCACCCATTTAGGCCCAGTCGTTATGTAGTGCACGATCTTTGAATCTATGGGAGCTCCAGGATCACCACCAACAAACAGCCTTGAATGAATCTGTAACCTGGCAGGACCCTAATGGGCCTTCCCGGAACAAACCCCTCCCCTATATCCTCTGCTGTAGCTCCTCTCTGAAGAAGCTGCTGCTACTGCTAAGTCACTTCAGTCATGTCCGACTCTGTGCAACCCCATAGACAGCAGCCCACCAGGCTCCCCCATCCCTGGGATTCTCCAGGCAAGAATACTGGAGTGGGTTGCCATTTCCTTCTCCAATGCATGAAAATGAAAAGTGAAAGTGAAGTCGCTTAGTCGTGTCCGACCCTCAGCGACCCCATGGACTGCAGCCTTCCAGGCTCCTCCATCCATGGGATTTTCCAGGCAAGAGTACTGGAGTGGGGTGCCATTGCCTTCTCCGCTCTGAAGTATCTAGATAATAGTATTTGATGCATATTTCCTGCGTTGTTTTACAGATGTGAAAATTAACTGCAAGATGAGATGGTTGGATGGCATCACCGACTCAATGGACATGAGTTTAAGCAAGCTCTGGGAGTTAGTGATGGACAAGGAAGCCTAGTATGCTGCAGTCATGGGGTTGCAAACAGTTGGACATGACTGAGTGACTGAACTGAACTGAACTACTTGATGATCAAATGTGAGCACATGGACCCCAAGCCTACAAGTGCCTAAGAAGTGACAACGTTAATCCCTGTGACACTGCTTCATTACCATACCATCAACCAAACAGAGAATTGTGCATGAGCTGACTGCATACCCTGGGTCTCTCCTCCCTCAATTGGCCTTTAAAAAATGCTTTGCTGAAACCCATTGGGGAGTTGGGTGTTTTCAGCACTAGCTGTCCTGAATTCCTTGCTTGGTGCCCTGTAACAAATGTTGTGCTTTCTTTCACCACAACCTGGTGTCAGTAGATTGGCTTTAAGGTGCATAGATGAGTGGATTCCAGTTTGGTTTGGTAATAAATTAAGCCACTGAATTGATATAGGATTCCCCATCAGGGCCCAGGTATGGGGGGCACTTCCCCAGATTTGTGCACCACACCCCCCCAACCCCTGACACCCAATCCCACCATTTAAAAAATACTTATTTATTTGGCTGCACTGGGTCTCAGTTGCAATACCTGAGATCTTTGATCTTCATTGTGGCATGTGGGATCCAACTCAGGCCCTCTGCATTGGCAGCAAAGGAGTCTTATCCACGGGACCACCAGGAAGTTCCAATCCCACCATTCTAATAGCACTCCTTCTTCCTTATAGAGAATTTCCTGCCATGGACTGTTTTTTGAAGTGTGTGGTGGTGGAGGATTGTTGGATGCTTGGAAACAGGGGGCCAGATTCTCTGGGAACTTTGAGCAATGGCTGCGAGGTTGGAGGAGCCATTCATCACGGGACCTGGGTGGTAGCGGGACTACACAGCCCTACTCTGAGTTTTGCAGGGTTTCTTCTGTCTATTTTTCCACCCTGGACTTCTGACCCCCATGGATTCCAATGTGCCATAAAGTCTTTGAACAATTCCCAGCTCCTTCGTTTCTTAAGATAGTTTGCAAACAAAATTGCAAGAGGGATTTCACTGATAATCTTTGTCTTCACTGATAGGCTTAAGATTATTTGGTAAATTTCCAAATAGCCATTTAGGAGCAGCAGAGAGATGTTGTACAGTCAAGGTCAGTATTTTTCAATTTGAAATATGGAGACTGAAGTCATTGGAGAAGGTGAGAGTGACTGTTTCTGAAATGATGATTAGGATCAAGTGTTTGGCACTGGAAAAGTTGGAGAGAAGGGAGTTGAAGGTTGGATCCATGGCTAAATATGGTGCCAACACCAAGTTTTACAGTTGCTGATGCATTTTTCTCATCAGCAAAGAATGTACGTTGGCAGATTTCTCTCTGGCCCTCGCAGCATGGTTATTGCTCTGCAGCTTCTTCAAATGCAGTGATGATTCTGGGTCATTTTTTCAATTTTGAAATTGTGGGTGTGGCCATGGCTGTTTCCAGATGGAGAATAGTGGAACCCTGAACAGAGTTGAAACGTTATCAGCCATGATTTCTCTGATCCAGCTGAATTAAGAAAGCAGGTCCTTGGGGGTTTTCCACACTCATGAAAGGAATCAGGCTTTCATTCTACACTATGTATGATCTTCTCCAACAAGAATGCATATTCATTGTTTGCATTACACCACAAGATATTCCTATTGTGTTTTATGGTTTGTTTGTTTTTTTTGGTCTTTGAATCATTTTTGCTGGAGAAGACTCTTGAGAGTCCTTTGGACAGCAAGATCGAACCAGTCAATCCTAAAGGAACCCTGAATATTCATTGGAAGGACTAATGCTGAAGCTCCAAAACTTTGGCCACCTTATGTGAACAGCAAACTCATTGGAAAAGACCCTGATACTGGGAAAGATTGAGGGAAGGAGGAGAAGGAGGTGACAAAGGATGAGATAGATGGATGGCATCACTGACTCAATGGACATGAGTTTGAGCAAGCTCTAGGAGATAGTGAAGGACAGGGAAGCCTGGCATGCTGCAGTCCACAGGGTTGCAAATAGTGGGACACAACTTAGCAACTGAGCAACAACAACAATACCATGAATATAATGATTGCTTCATAAGCCAACATTAGTAGCATAATTTCTGTTGGAGTCATTAGCCTCCTTCTTCTTCATCTTTTGCTAAACTCATTGAAGAAAAAAAAGACAAAGGAGAAAGGCAGATGGAGACCAAACTATCATCTTTCTGACTGATAAAGCTGACATGGGAGAAGGTAGAATACATCTGTGTGCAAACGGATCTCCTAATTGTGGGGCCAAATATTGGCAGGACTGCCCATCTGGCCACAGGCAGAGCTGGACCACCACTGGCCTCCGCATAGGGTGGGGTGAGTGAAGATTTCCTGCTCTGCTTCCCGTGGGATGGAAAGCCATCTAGAGCATGTCTTTTTTGCTATTTCCTAAAAGGAAGAAGAGATAGGAAGGGGCCAGGCCTTCAGGCTCAGTTTTTCCCTGCAGGTTCACCAATCAGGGAAGTCCCTCCACTTCCTGGGAGGAGTGAGTGGGGGCTGCAGGAAGACCGCTGTGCTAAGGGGGCACCCACCACAGGGACAGGAGCACCTTGTCTCCAACAGTCTTCAATGCTAAAGGCTAGTACAGTCGGCATTTTCTACTCATCATCTTTAGTTTCTATTCTTCTCACCTCTGCACTGCCCCTTGATCACCCTAATTTGAGCAAGAGAGAAAAACTATATTGTAAACAGAGCACTGAACTGGGTGTCAGGAGCCCTGGATCCTGGTTGGGGTGCATGGGTGAGGCACATTGGCTCTCCAGGGCTGGATTTCCTGGAGTCTTTTTTTGTCCGCAGTCTGAGGTGTAGGAGATGTTGCCCTTTGTTAGGCAAGTCCTCTGATCTGGTTCCTATGACTCCCCTGGGAAACTTGCCTCTTCTCAACATTCAACTTCTTTTTTCTCAATTTGGTTCCTTCCTTTGGCTTTTTGACGTAAGGTCTTTCCTACTTAAACACAATATCCTCCATTGTCTTACCCTCTTCCAGTAGCTTCCCTATCTCTGTGCCTTCTTCTTTGTTTTAGTACGTTGTTAGAATGTACCACCTCCCTTCATCCACCCTTCAAAGCAGCCCGGCTTTTGACCGTCACAAGTGGCCAGTGATATCACACAGCTCAACCCCGTGGACACTTCTGTCCTGTTGTATCTGATTTCTCACCATCGCTGCTTTTCAGAAATCTCATTTCTCTTGGTTTTCCTGACACAGTACTTTCTGAGTTATCTGCCTTTGAAGGCTTATTTTCTTCTCATCAGCTGGGTCCTGGAATTCTGTAATCCCTAGATCCTTCACTAGTTTTCCCTCTATTCTTTCACTGTGAAAGAATGATTAGGCAACTTATTTATTCATTCAGTTCATTTTTATGAGCAACTATTATGTGGTTAGCACTATCCTTGGAGAAGGAAATGGCAACCCACTCCAGTGTTCTTGCCTGGAGAATCCCAGGGACGGGGGAGCCTGGTGGGCTGCCGTCTACGGGGTGGCACAGAGTTGGACACGACTGAAGCAACTTAGCAGCAGCAGCAGCAGCAGCACTATCCTAAGTATGGAGAATTCAACAGTGGGAAAAACCCCCAATTCTCTGCTTTGATGAAGCTTACATCATATAAGACAAGAGAGTCAGCAAATACATAAGTGAATAAATATATATCAGCCATTATAAGTCCTATAAAAACAACAAACAAATTGGGAAGAGGGAATAACTGCCTCTGTGTGTGTGTAGAAGAGTCAAGGAGGGTAGACTTTTGAATGAAACGAGCCAAGAATTTTGGTATAAGAGTAATAAATTTGGTATCTATCTGGCTTCATAGAATCAATGAGTTAGAAAGTGTTTCCTTCTCTTCTATTTTTTGGAAAAATTTGAGAAGGAATAGTGTTCATTTTTATTCAACTGTTTAGTAGAAATCATCTGCGAATATATCTGGTCCTGGTCTTTTTGTGTTTAGAATTTGTCTGATTACTGATTTAATCTCTTTACTTGTTAGAGGTCTGTTGTGGTTTTTTTAATTTCTTCTTGAATCTCTTGAAGCAATTTGTGCATTGTGTTTATGAGAACCTGCCATTTCATCTAGGTTATCTAATTTGTTGGCATGCAGTTATTCACAGTATTCTAATCTTTTTATTTCTGTAAGGTCAATTGTGGGCTTCCTTGGTGGCTTAGCAGTAAAGAACCTGGCTGCCGATACAGGAAACATAAGAAACTCAGGTTAAGCCCCTGGGTTGGGAAGATCCCCTAGAGGAGGGCATGGCCACTCACTGCAGTATTCTTGCCCAGAGAATCCCATGGACAGAGGAGCCTGGCAGGCTATAGTCCATAGGGTTGCAAAGTATTGGACACGACTGAAGTGACTTAGCACACATGCTCACAAGGTTGATTGTAATAGCCTCATTTTCATTTCATTTCATTTTTTCCTGTGGCAGGCTAGCTAAAGGTTTGTTAGGTTTTGAAGTGAGTGACTGAAACACAGAGTTCTCTAGTGGCAGAATCTTCTAGACAGGATGACAAATAACACCAGCTAACACTGAGAACTCCCTATATAACAGGTATTCATTCTGTGTGTGCTGGCACTTCAGTTGTGTCCGACTCTTTTCGACCCCATGGACTGCAGCCCACCAGGCTCCTCTGTCCATGGGATTCTCCAGGCAAGAATGCTGGATTGAGTTGCCGTTTCCTTCTCCAGGGTATCTTCCCAACCCAGGGATTGAACTCGAGTCTCCTGCATTGCCTGCATTGGCAGGCAGATTCTTTACTGCTGAGCCACCAGGGAAGACAACATTTATTCTAAGTGCAGCAATTATTGCTATCATCATCATCATTATCACTTTCCAGGTGAAATTAGGGCACAGAGAGGTGAATGAACTTGCCCAAGAGCCCATGGCTAGTGGGGGCAGAGTCTGGCCCCAGGGACCTCTCTTTACCTCTGCATTTTTATCATTCATGGTCTGGGAGGTCAGTGAAAATAATTATTATCATAATGAATATCAAATCAAAGACAACAAAAGCAAATCTCATCTCATAGACCTCAGTACAGCATTTTTCTTTTTTAGAAATATACAAGAAATGTGTCATTTCCAGCTTGGAATAACAAATGATACAATCATTTCACCACCTAATTTTACTCCCCAGCTGGTTCCAGGATATTTATAACTAGGGTTGGACCATCTCTGCTACATTTAGGTTTTCTGAAAAATCTTTAGCTATATTTTCCAATACATGTCATTTTATAAAAGGTATATTTTCCAAGTATTTTTTCCTCCCTAGGGGAACCAAAACATGTTTTAACAGCACACAATCCAGATGCTTCTGATTTACTTGAACTCAAATCTCAAAAATGTTGCTTTATAAGAGCTGTTATACTCTTCTTTGACATCTCTTGAAAAAGAATTTCTTAACATTTCCTTCCTCTCGAACACTGAGTGGTATTTTGCTAAAGGAAGGACTATATTGATATCACCATCACTGGATTGGTTCAAAACCAGAAGCCAGAGATTCTGAAAGGGCCTTGGGAAAACACGAAATGATTCAGAACCTGTAGGCAGCTAATGGCGTAAGTTAAAGATGCTGATGGCTTGAAAGACACAGAAGCTTTTAACTGGCCATTTCTATATACTCCACAGTGGAGCTGTATTTATTCCCTGCATAAGAAAAAAATAAAGGTGAAGGGGAGAAGAAACTTCTCTTGTCAGCTTGAGCTTTAAAAAAGAAGGAAGTATGGGGTGGTTGGATGTTTCTAAGCTCAAACATATGTTAGAGGGGGAGGAAATGAGATTGAGTGAGAAGCAAAGTGCTGACGTTGAGGATCCTCCATGGCCTCTGAATGACCCAGGAATCTCACGAGTTCCTGTAACAAATACCACAAAATATGCTTCATGCCGGGGCAAGTTTTGTCATGGAGGCACCGGCACTGGGTTAAATCAGCAGATTTAAGACTGGGGCCAACCAATGTTCCTCTTAAGCTGAGAACTCAGTTTCCCTTTATCATCCATACATCTGTCCCACCATCCATCCCAGAAATGCTAGGGAACACCGGAGGAAGGATAGAAGGAAACGGAAATTAAGTTATATTGGTTACTTCTAGTGCCAATAATGGCCAATAGGCTTAATCTCAGAAGCAATGCTGATTGATTGGTAGTGGCTAGGCCTGGAATGCTGTGTTAAGAAGGATTCCGAGGTCCAGTCTGTCTTCCAGAGTAGACAGTGCTGGAATAGGTTCAGAGTTATCAGGTAAGGGCATGATTGTGGGGAGCGTCAGCAGTCACATACATCCTCAGAGCCACCACACTGCGCCATGCTCCCAGCCCAGGGCCGGTTAGATGAAGGAGACAAAGGAAGGATTGGTCTGATACCCACCCAAGGTGGACCGGAGTGAGAAGAGCTGGGCCTGGTTAGGAGGGAATAGCAGAACCGTAGGAAAGAGGGCTTGTTCTGGGCAGTACGTGAAGCTCTGCCAGGAAAAGCACTGACACCTCTAGCACACAGGGAGCCCCTCCCTGCTCTGGGCCTGGCTGCATTTTGCACAGCATCCTGATCTCTTGGTGGCACTAGTGGTAAAGATCCTGCTTGCCAATGCAGGAGACATAAGAGATGTGGGTTCGATCCCTGGGTTGGGAAGATCCCCTGGAGGAGGGCATGGCAACCCACTCCGCTGATCTTGCCTGGAGAATCCCAGGGAGAGAGGAGCCTGGAGGCCTACAGTCCATAGAGTCGCAAAGAATCAGACACAGCTGAAATGACTTAGCATACCTGATCCCGTGAGGCCTTTGTGACAGTGAGTGAAAACTTCCCTGGGCCATTTGTGGAAACACTGGAAACTCCAGTGATGGAAGGCAAAGCTTTGCAAGTCAGTCTCGGAATCTTAATTCCACCCCTGAAAAGCTGTTTGCACCCCCAGAATCCTTCCAAGCCTCCATTTCTCATCTGAAAAATGGAATAAAAACACATCTTAAAGGATGGCAGGGAGGATTAAATATTAAACAAAGAGCCTGGTTGGTAGTAACACTTCCTAAATGGTTTCTATTTTTATAAAAATGCCCTTGGTTTTACGTTGGCTTTAGGGTTTCTAGGCTACTATTGGTCAATCAATATTTGTTAGTTAGTAGGTACAAAAGGGAACAGAAAGAGATCTAAGATTTAGGGGAACAGAAAAGACACAGGACAGAGAACCTCGGGGTCGGAAAAGTGGCCGGTTTCTACCCGACTTCAGGAAGAGGTGGGGAGTTTGGAGCCGGTGAACATTTGAGGACAAACAGTAACAGATTTCCCTTTTCCCAGCTGTAAATTTGGGACAGCCCTCCCTTTTCCTGTGTGGGCTTTTGTGTTCTTCGGAGAAGGGACCAGTGATTCTGAGAAGTGGACAAGAAGAGGTCCAACGGCTGCTTACAATGTCATGACTCAAGACCCTGAGTGTTTTCTGGATTGTTGTTGTTGTTGTTTAATCTCTCAGTCATGTCTGACTCTTTGTGACCCCATGGACTGTAGGCCACCAGGCTCCTCTGTCCAAGGGATTTCCCAGAAAGAATACTGGAGTGGGTTGCCATTTCCTTCTCCAGAGGATCTTCCCCACCAGGGATCGAACCTAGGTCTCCTGCGTTGGCAGGTGGGTTCTTTACCATCTGAGCCACCAGGGAAGCCCTTTCTGGATTTACCTATATTAAAGAATTTTTTTGTTTTTTGGTTTCATTGAGGAGAGCTCTTGGAGGAGAATGTGGGGTGGGGTAGGGGGGCTACAGGGGTCTCCTGTGGCTCTCTGAGGAAGGCAGCCCGAGCTGAGGAAGCCCTGCTGGGGTGGGTGGGGGGCTCGCCACCAGAAGGAACCAAAACACAAGAAGAAGCCAGCCCCGTTCAGCAGACCACAGAAAAATCTGCTCAGTCGTTTGAAGTTTTTCTCCAGTCTGTGGCAAGCCTGCAGATTCAGTAACGACCACAGCTGTGTTCGGGCCCAGGCTTTCCCTGGGAGGCCTGTCCGCCTTCAGAGTAGGAGCAGAAGCAGCTGGTGTTGCCGCCCTTCTCCCAGCTCTCTCTCCAGTTTCTGAAAAGTGTCGGGACCAGCCGCGCTTGGGGTGCTTGTCAGTCCAGAGATTTTATCAGACTTCTGATGAATCTAATTCTGCTGAAAGGAAGTAGAGGAAAACGAGCTGTTTAGGTTCATGGACAGTGTATTTCTGGGCAAGAAATGTGACTCTGACCCCTTTTGTTGAAGGAAGTTTGGAAGTGTCAAATAGTTTTTTCATTTAGGTCTTCACTATGGGAAGGCAGAGAACCACGGAGAAGATTCAGGTTTTCCAGACCCTGTAAGGGGGACAGCTGGCCACTGCAGGGATCACTTTCTTATCTCCGAATTCCCCTGGTTAGTTGTCTCCCTACTTCATGCTCTGAACCAGGAGCAGCTAAAGGAAGGAAAAGCAGGGCAAGTGGCTGGCTCTAGAGTGACTGCTAAGGGCTCTGACTCAGTGCACAGCTGGGGGGTGGGGGTGGGGTGGCCTGCAGCTGGTCTGGGTGGGGCTCCTGGGGGAGCCCCTGCTCGGCTCAGGCCCACTGACCTTCTAGTGTCTATGGGAGTCTCACTTTCCTCATCCAGCACAAGAAGGCTTGGGCGGGGGGGATGTATTGTTCATTCATTCACAGATCTATTTATTTATTCATCCATCTAACTTTTTTTTTTTTTAACACACTGACTCTGCCAAGAACTGGGGCTATGAAAACAAACAAGACTCGATTCCTGCACTCTGGGACTCACAGCCTTGTGGGCAAGGTAGATCAATATGCAAATCAGTCTAGAAAAGTCATCTGCAGGGTAACGGGAATGTGTAAGAGCCTAGCCCTGCCTGAGAATGTGGAGAAAGTTGATCTTGAAGGATGGGTTAAGGATGCCAGGAGGGTGGAAGAGCCTGGAGCTTGCAAAAGAGCTTTGCCTGAGAACAATGGCAAGGTTGAGAGGTTTTCAGAGCAGGGAGTGAAAATTAAAGAGGGCAACGTGGACTATCCAGTTCTCAGCAGCAGCTGAGATTCCAGTTTATCGAGAGAGGAATTTCTCCTTCCTCCAAACTCTGAGAACCCTTGAATCTTTGTATCAGGGTCGCCCAACACCGTTTATAGACCACAGATCAGGTCTAATGATTGACATTCATTTTACCAGGGCAGACGTGGGAAGACATTTCTTGTTGCTTTTTCCTGCATAGACTCTTGATGAAGGCTGTTTTGAGTCTTATCCCTTATGGGGTCAAGCCTCCTTGGAGAATGAAGGAGGGCGATAAGCCATCTCCCCAGAAAATGCACATAGTTTTCCCATAAAATTTCAAGTGTTTTGAGAACCATCCCCCATCCGAAACCCTCCCACACACTACAGATGAAGAACCACCCCCAGCCCCACCTGACCTCAGGCTGTGGGTCTGGGGATTGGAAAAACCCAGTGTGGACACAGAGCTGCATGGGGACTGGCCCTGATGTGGGCATTCAGCTTAGAGACTCTGAGTGTAGCTCATCTACAGACAGAGCTCGGAAAGGAAACTGAATCCTTTTGCAGAAGGCTTCAGCAGGGCTGATACTAGCATGAGGCAAATGAAACCTTTGCAGTGGGTATAAATCATAAAGGAGAGGGTGCCAAACAATTCAGTCACAAGATATGTAATATTTTAATGCACTTTAAAAAGTCAAAATAAATGCAAAAATCCATGATGAATACAATTTCACAATTTTCAACAAAGATGGGATGTACTGTACTGGCATGGCCCTGCCCCACTTGCCCCACCCTCATCCCAGCCCCTATTTGGAAACAAGAAATGCACAGCCTTAAAGTCCCAAACTTGTATTTGAATAAGACCTTGAGTGTCAGTGTCTGGGCTTCCCCGGTAGCTCAGTGGTAAAAAACCTGCCTGCCAACTGCAGGAGACACGGGTTCAGTCCTTGGGTGGGGACGATTCTCCTGGAGAAGGGAATGGCGACCCACTCCCGTATTCTTGCCTGAGAAATCCCATGGACAGAGGAGCCTGACGGGCTAGAGTTCATGGGGTCACAAAAGAGTCAGATACGACTGAACAACTAAACACCGAGTGTGTCAGTAAGTTGGTGCCTGGACCCTGCTGAGGTATTTCTGTGAACACTGCTTGATTCCTTGGCTAGGCTTAAGCCCCCTCCGCCTGCCTGTCCACGTTGGCCCAAGGAACATGTGTTGGCAGTGACTCAGATATTCCAGCAGGTGGCACTCTTGCTCCAACCAGGTCCCCTGAAAAGGGGCGTCTTAGCCAGACTAACGGAGAAGGCAATGGCAACCCACTCCAGTACTCTTACTTGGAAAAACTCATGGACGGAGGAGCCTGATAGGCTGCAGTCCATGGGGTCGCGAAGAGTTGGACACGACTGAGCGAGTTCACTTTCACTTTTCACTTTCACGCGTTGGAAAAGGAAATGGCAACCCACTCCAGTGTTCTTGCCTGGAGAATCCCAGGGACGGCAGAGCCTGGTGGGCTGCCATCTATGGGGTCACACAGAGTCGGACACGACTGAAGCGACTTAGCAGCAGCAGCCAAACTAAAGGGATTCAAGCTAGTTGCTGGTTGCCAGTTGTTTTTTGAGAGGCCAGGAAGAATCCTGAGCAGGTATTGTGGGGGGTAAAGGGAGATAGATGCTCTATAAAGAGGATTGGAGGAAGAATCGAGAGCCTGGAGCAAGGTTGAGCCTTATAACAGGCTGTGCTTCTCTTTAGCAGGTGAGAAAAATGAGAATTTTAAACCTCTGCCTGTTCTCAGATGCAAAATCCACACACATGACACAGGAGAGCAAAACAGGATGAATGGTTTTCTGTGAAGCACAGCCTGGTGGCAAGAGCCCCCTATTTACCTGCAGTGTTGGTTCCACTTGCTAGCTGTGATCTTGGACATTGCAAGCCTGATATTTTTCATCTTTAAATGGGGATTATTGCAGCTGCCCTGATGGAGGGTTGTTGAAGGCTTATTGGAAGATTAAAGAAACTGATGACCACAAGGCTGCTAGCACCAAGTACATGTTCAGTCAACATGCGAGAGCTGCTGCGATGGACTTGTAGGCGAAGGCTAAGCAGCGAGATTTTGTGCCCTTCCTTGGCTGTTACATTAATTAAAAAGATGACCTCAGAGTGACCCAGAGACATAACTTGATAATGAACCATGGCTTTAGCCGAAACAGCCAGAAGAATTTCCCACCTGGATCGAGTTTCACAGGTGTGATTTTTGAACCAGGAAATCAAGCTGGGTTCCCTGGCAGTACTGTCTCACCCTCAAGAAACGTCTGACCACCAGGTGACAGGCCCCACTTAAGCTGTGCATTGTTGCAGAAAGTATCCATTTACACATAGGTATATCAGAGCCTTCCCATAAAACCACTGTGTCTCCCTGCAGTTCCGAAATCTGAACTCTCAACTGCTGCTACTGCTAAAGATGCCCCCAAATGAACTGTTCTCCACCAAGAATGAAATCAGTGATGGTTCCTTCTTATTGAAGCTTACTTCATGGCAGTTATTTTAATAAGTATTTTACATGCATTCATTCATTTATGCCTGGAAACCAAACAGAGAGGTAATCAAACCCATTTTACAGACTTGTACATTTAGGTTTGGGGCTTCCCAGGTGACACGGTGGTAAAGAATCCCCCTGCCAATGTAGGAGATGCAAAAGACTTAGGTTTAATCCCTGGGTCAGGAAGATGCCCTGGAATAGGAAATGGCAACCCACTCCAGTATTTCTTGCCTGGAAAATTTCATGGATAGAGATCCTTGCGGGCTACAGTCTGTGGGGTCGCAAAGAGTTGTACATGACTGAACACACACACACACAAATTTAGATCTAGGGAAACTTAGTACTGGGTCCCGGCTTCCCTGGTGGCTCAGACGGTGAAGAATCTGCCTGCAATGCGGGAGACCTGGGTTCAATCCCCGGGTTGGGAACATACCTTGGAGGAGGATATGGCAACCCATTCCAGTATTCTTCCCTGGAGAATCCCTGACAGAGGATACTGGCAGGCTGCAGTCCATGGGGTCGCAAAGAGTCAGACACAACTGAGCAGCTCAGCACAGAACAATACTGGCTCCTTCAGCCAGGAATTGGTATAAACTTAGGTCCGACTAATGTATTTATGTATCTATCAATCTATCCATTTATCTGTCCATCAGTGTATCTAGGTATCTATCATCCATTTATTTGATACATTAAATACTAACTATTCTGATCTATTAATTAAAGCAAGTTTCTTTGAGGCATCGAGGGCCTAGGGAAATGTTTGTTGGCCTCAATTTGAGGCTTCTTTCTTGAACAAATAGAGATAGTCATAGCTGTATCTTTGCAGATACATATATACATAACACATACATGTGACTTTCTAAGGAGCATGTTCTTACTCAGAGGCCCCATAACTCAGATGACAGTGCACTCTGGTGTCAGCTACTCTTCAGCGAGTCCCTGGAGAGAGACTTTTGCGCCATATCCTCTTGTGTGGGAGGACGACCAGACAGAGCCAGTCTCTGCTCCACCCCAAGCTTCCTTCGAAGGCACGGGCAAAGCTCGTTGGACTGAATGGTCTCATTTTTCAAAGGGAAACTGCCGGATAGGAGAGGAAGTGTCATAACAACAAGATCACTTTGACCTGGAAGAAGGAGCAGAAAGTGAATGCCGTCTTCCCATAGGAGAAACATCACCGGCCATCATGAGGGGATCTGGCTTCCCAGTTCCTAACTAGAGAAGACGGCTCCCTGTCAAAGTGGGGGCGTTGGGGGTGGGGAGTGCAGACGTGTCTATAAATACAGCTCTTGGAGTCCGTTACGGAGCTGGTGTGGATAAGTGAGAATTACCACCTATAGCATGCTTTTTCTCCTCACAAAATGCAGTTTATTTACTCTATGTTTATATTATAGCTCAATTCAGATTGATTTTCTCTGTTATGGGGGTCCGTAGAGAATCCACTTTATTAGATTAAGTGGGTTTTAATTAGTCAATTGGAAAACAAGTTCTTCTCTAGGACTTAAAAACTGTTGTCAAATTATCTCAATGAGAAAGTGGTTGGCTTTATTTAGTCACTTAAAAAGACAGCCACTTCCTGTTTATATTACTGACATTAATTCCATCTTAAAAGCCGATGAGATTTAGGAATTAAGAGAGAGAAAAAAACAGTGTACTTTTCTTTGACACACATAAATCTTTTTGTTAAAATAAAAGTCAAACAAAATAGTATAATAAAATACGGAATTGTGACAGTTTGTTAGGAATGTATTGAAAGACAGCTTGCGTTCTTAAACTGGCACATGGAGATGGAGAGAGGCTTGGAGGGACCAAGCGTCTCATTTCTTCATCCTCAGGCTGTAGCATCACATCTACAAGTGGTCCACACTCAACTCATTTGTACCTGTTGGAGCTAAAGTCCAGCACACAGAGCTTCCTTCGTTTGATTCTCTCAAATGGGAAAGGGCTAGACTTCTGCCTCTTTCATTCTCTGTCAGCATTAGCTCCCTCCTCGGAAGGCAAGCACAGGAGCCTATGCTCAGGTTTACCTCCAGAGGAGACAGGGCCCGGGGAACAGACCACTGGGCTCATTCCCTGTCTGTTTTCATATGGACAGGGGAGAAGGATCAGACCCTCAGCTAAGCTGCAGGGCAGATAACTGGAGGCCCTTTTATTGAGCACCTACCTCAGTGCACCAGGGGTTTTACTTATTATCTCTTAGGAGCAGAAGGGGCTTCCTCTGTGGCTCAGTGGTAAAGAACCCTCCTGCAGTGTGGGAGACATAAGAGATGCCAGTTCAATCCCTGGGTTGGGAAGACCCCATGGAGGACGGCACGGCAACCCATTCCAGTATTCTTGCCTGGAGAATCCCATGGACAGAGGAGCCTGGTGGGCTACAGTCCATGGGATTGCAAAGAATCGGACACTACTGAGACGACTTAACAAACAAGCAAGGAGCATAACAGGACCTTGCTTTACTTCTCATTCTCCTGACACAGTATCTCACAAGCTCTATTTATCAAATTTATTCTTCCTTTGGGTCCTCACAAGGAGACCACGAAGCTGCTCTCATCACTCATTTGATCTCCATTCTAAGAAGAGGAAGCCAAGTCTTGCAGAGTCAAGTAACCTGCAGCAGGGAAGGATTCGGACTGGAATCTGAGAAGTTGTTATGGAAGCTCTTTACACAAGGCCTCTCTCAGCAGCAGAGACCCAGCAGCCAGTGGAGGAGTAGGGCCCAGCCTAGAAAGGTACCGGGTGTTGCGTATCCAAACAGGGGCACATCTAGGGAACTGGAGTGTGATCGTTGATACAGCAAGCAGACTGCCAGAGAGCTAGAAAATGAAACTGACTTGGGATTGAACAATCGATTGCATATTTGAATATTTTTTTCCCCTCCACGTCTACCCTCCGGAAAGTCCTAGAGTAGGAGGGGACCTGAGAAGAGCTGTCAGGGCGGAAGACATTCATTTCTTTCATTTGCATTTATTCTAAGAGCCTTATCTAAAGCTCCCTAGATCTGCTCACCTCTTATGTGGGAAGATGAGTCTCAGGCTCTTCAATTAGAAAACCATTTCTGTAGGTCAGAAGATCCAAAGGACTCCAAGGTTCTTTCCACATCTTCAAAAAGAAAAATTCATTTCTAAGTTCAACACCCATTACCCTTTCACTGACCCTAATTAAATTTCCATTTATCATCTTTTTACCTGGCTTGTGTGACCCTGAAAATAGTCATGAATGCCTTGTTAAGATGTTCATTTCCTGCCTTCTCCCAGATCCTATAGGCTTTGAGCTCTCTGTTTATCCTTGTCCCATCATACGGGAATCAGGTGAGGAAGAAGACTCTTGGTACCCCAAGAAGGGCTTGAGTAGGAGGATTCAATGGCACCATCATGAAAATAGGACCTGTGGTGAGGTGTAAGGGACACAGTCCTTTCCCTCAGAGGACTCAGTATCTGGTGGGAGTTTTACAGGTCACTATTAAGGGGCATGATCAAGGGCATGCCTCAATCACCGTGACACTAATACTGGGAAAGACTGAAGACAGGAGGAGAAGGGGGCAACAGAGAATGAGATGGTTTGATGGCATCACTGACTCAATGGACATGAATTTGAGCAAAATCCAGGAGATAGTGAAGGACAGGGAAGTCTGGCATGCTGCAGTCCATGGGGCTGAAAAGAGTCAGACACAACTTGGCAACTGAAAATGACACCTCTTGGGTTCCTCTGCCAGGGTCCACCAGAAGGGTCCACCAGAAGCTTGCATGCAAAAGGTCACCTATTGAATCCAGCTCTTGGCTGCCCCCTAATTCTAAGGTTTATGCACTTGTCAGGGAGACCTCAGGTTTCTAATTGATTAAAGGGAAAGTCTTCTTTGATGCCAAAAAGGAGAGCATTGAAGTTGCCAGGTGATTTAATGCAATTGTCTCCTCTTGGCCTGACAGGCTAAAATGAACATGGCTGTGAAAGAAGCATAGGCGCTTTTACACAAAAACAGCCAGTTACTTTCTCACCAGCTATCAGCAGATTGGGACTGTTCATTGAGGAGATTTATGATGCTTCCTGCAGCAGTGTTAAGTGCATTAAAAAAGAAAGAAAGAAAGAAAAACTAAAACACTGGTACTCTCAGTTTCTGAATAGTTTCCAATGATTTCCAAGTCTTTCATTACCAGGAGAGAGTCTGCTTTTGATTTTTGTTTTTGCTTTTAATCTACTTTGAACCTTTGTTGTTGAACTTCTGTTAGGTTTCCTTGAGGACAGTTCCCACCCCTGCATCAATTCGCTGGAGCTGCCGTAACAAAGGCCCACTGACTGGGTGGTATACACAACAGACATTCACTGTGTCACAGTTTCAGAGTTTAGAAGTCCAAGATCAAAGTGTCGCCGGGCCGGTGCCCTCTAGGCGGTGAGGCAGGATCTGTCTCAAGCCTCGCTCCTAGCTTCTGCTGCTTTGCTGGCAGTCTTCACATGATGCATCACGCTGATCTCTGCCTTCCTGTTCACAGGGTGTTCTACCCATATGTGTGTCTGTTTCCCTCTGTTTGCGAGGGGACCAGTCGTAGTGCAGGAGGGGCCCACGCTACTCTGGTCTGACTTTATCTTAATTGCATCTGCAAAGACTGAATATCCAAATAAGGCCACTTTCTGAAGTCCTGGGGGTTAGGACCTCAACAAAAAGATTCCAGTGGTAGGGGGATACAATTCAACCTTTGACCTCACCTGGGGCATGTCAGCATTGCTGGCTGGAACTGGAAGTGTGGACATCCACCTGCTTGCCTTTGATACAGAAACACTTGGCTCTTGGTACAAAACTGGAATCAAATGGGAAGCTATTTTATTTAAATAAATAAACTGTATTTATTGTTCAGTCAGTGCATGTGAAGATTCTTTGTAGGGTCCAGACACCCTGTCTTCCTGTCCTTTATAGTCCAACCTGCTATTCGCAGTTAATTTCATATCTCCCACTGTAAGGAAGGAGAAACATTGCTGTTATCACACAAGCACTCCTCAGAGCCTGGCTTGTATTGAAACAAAATAGATCTCCCTTCAGTTTTCCTCCAACATCATTAAATTAAGGGTTGTTACATGGTACCTGGTGAGCTGCCTCATTCTCCTACTCCTGGGGAAGACGGGCTCCCCGTGGCTCCTGTGACCCTCTCCAAGATTGCACTGTGCCTTCCCCTTGATACTGAGCATGAAATGCGAGGGTTCCCTATCCTGTAAGAAAGTGTGAATGTTAAATTTGCTGTTTGAAACGTTCTTGAAACGTTCTAGCACAAATATCTCCCTCTGTGTTCTGAACTCTGCAGGCGGTAATCATGGCCTTCCTAGCCTGTGATCTCTTTCCTTGGGTACCACACCCCAGCCACATACCCATAGCCCAGAGGGTGGTGGCCTGGGCAAGGGTAAGAAGAACAACCCCATTCCTGCAAAAACCAGGACGGCCTCATCAGACACCAGGACAAACTTACTTCTCTAAGAGTGTTTGGAAAATGCTGTAACTGTGGTCAAACCCAGCCAACACCTAAATATGAGAGTGAAAAATCACTTGTACAGTCAGAGACAGAGCTCTGGTCTCCAACCCTCTTTTAAAGGCTTTCTAGTTCTCACACTGGTTACAAACTGCCTTTGTCTCTCTCAAGAGATCCATGTGGAGATTCTCCCTACATGGGGGATCAATTTATTTGACCATCTATGTTTGGAAAGTTGAATAATCTTACTAGAAATTGAAAATCTTAATGTCAAAACATGAGACTCTTATAAACCATAATGCATAATTTTGCACAGTTTGAAATTGTTTTTAAAAAGTCTAAGAAATTTCAGGCTTCTTGAAACTAATATGATGCTTTATGTCAATTAATTCTCAATAACAAATTTTTAAAAATCCATACTTGTACTGGATGCTTCAGACTAACCTATTCACTTTAATGTGACTTATTCTGTATGAGATATTCGTTAGTAAAGTTTGAAACCCATTGAAACTCATGGATTCAACTCATTTCTCCATGATTTAAATGACTTTGAATATGCTTTGCCTCTGCTAGGGGTGTTCTTCCCTTTACTTGATGAACTCCTATTTGTACCTCAAAACTCACCTCAAATCTCCCCACCCCCACCCCTGCTCCACACACATTTCTTTGCCTACTAATTACAGGTTATCACCCCTTTCTCTGTAGTGTGCATAGTACAAAACTCTACTTTTACATTTATTCCACATTAGTGTAATGTATTTGTTTATGCATCTCTTTCATCTATCAGATTGGACACTCTTTCAGAGCAACACTTGCTTAATTTTATTCATTCCCCTTCCCAGTGCTTAGCACTGGGCCTGACATACAGCAGATCTCAGCAAGTCTGCTGATTAAAAGCAATGTTTTCTTCACATCTTAAAAAACAACTGAAAAATCTCAGATGCTCCGAGTTGCTGCTACTTGAAATCCAAAAGGAGATTGTTAGTGCTTTGTTTCTGAGTCAGCTGTGTGACTCTGCGTGCAGAAAACACAGGAGTTGCCCTGGCAGTGGGCTCAGGGAGGGTGGTCACAAGATCCTAGCCCCTTAGGGGGAGGGAGAGAGGAGGACGTCGAGGGAGGGAGCATCCAGCTGCTGGTCCAGCGGTAGGGCCTGCTGTCTCCCCGCTCCTCCGCCCCCTCCCAGCCTCTCCCAACAGCTCTGTACTTACAGCCACTCAGACAAGCCCTGGCATTGTTTGCCTCTAGGGTAGGGTCAGAGGCCTTATAGGAATGGCATGATTCTACTTCCTTAAATAGCGACTTGGGAATGAAATGAGTAACCATGTCTTTAATTAGCCATACCCTAGAGGCCCGGAGGGGGCTGGTAAATGGTGGGCTCCCAGCCAAGATCAGCAGTGTGCGGCTGGTTCTCGCTCCGTCCAGGGAGATTTAGTGGGACGTTTTAGTTGCCTCTCTCCCCCAAGCTGTCCTGTCAGCTCCTGCTCCCTTCTGCCATCATTTCAGCCTCGTGGGCTGCTCAAGGTTGACAGAAGCAAAGAAAGGAGGGGAAAAAAGTTGAACTTTTCTGCGCATTTCTTATGCACCAGGCTCTGTGCCAGACCCTGAGAACAGCAAAGTGAAAGACGGGAGAAACCCGAGGATGCAACCCAACGAAAGCGAAACTCCTGTGGTCCAGTCCTAGAGCAGCATCAGAGAGAGGGCCCCAGCAACCAAAAGACACTTCAGAGTGATTCAAGTCCATTACTTGTACTTTTAAACTCAGTAAATAGAGTCTTCGTGGACATCCAGAGTTACTCTCAATATAACCGCTTCCCTTTTCTATCCGCTTCCTTACACCCTCAGCCTGCCTTGGCATTCTTCCTTCAACTCCCCCCAGAAAGCTGTCCCAATTTATTCTATTTTTCCTTTCTCTATTTTAGAGAAAATGTCTTTCTAGTCCTAGTCCTTATATCTCTCATGTCTTCTAAACACCTCTTTCTTCTCTTAGTTTTCTCTCCGCAACTTTGATTCTATATCACATCAAAGAAGAATCCTGGAAAGGGAGATTGCCATGCTCAGAACAGAAAGAGAGGTGGAAGCTGAGTGGAAGAGCCTCTGTAGCTGGTAAGGAGAGGGCAGCCAAGCTGGGGATACTTAGAGGCCGGTAATTCCTCTCCTGTCGCTCAGATTCGTAAACAGCATGGAAGCTTGCAATGCAGTGCAGCCAAGGCATAGGGGAAGGAAAGACAGACTCTGCTTGGTGCTGAGGGACGGCTTTCCATAGGCAAAAGGCCTGAGATGAGTTTGGAAGGAAGACTGGGAGTTCACTGGGAGGCCAAAGACAAAGGGATTTCTATTCAGAGGAAATGACGAGAGTGAAGCCCCGCTGTGTAAGACAAGAGGAGGTTGAGTCCCTGGGTGGACTGTGTCAGGCTCCTGACCTCCAGGCTTTCCAGAAGGATCAGTGATTGCAGATGAGAGGCAGGATCCCTTCCTTTCATCGATTTATCCTGAAACCCAGGGTCCAACCAAGACGTTCGGGAAAGGTGCTGATGAGCTGGTAGGCAAGGCAGAGAGATGTTCCTTCTTTTCCAGAGTGTGTGCCTGCCTGTGTGCGTGCTTAGTGGTGTCCGACGCTTTGCGACCCCCTGGACTGTAGCCCACCAGGACTCTGTCCATGGGATTTCTCCAGACAAGAACACTGGAGTGGGTTGCCATTTCCTATTCCAAGGGATCTTCCCAACCCAGGGATTAAAACCATGTCTCCTTGCATCTTCTGCATTGGCAGGTGGATTTTTTTTTTTTTTTTTACCACTGAGCCACCTGGGAAGTCCTGCTTTCCCAGGGAAAGGAATGTGAATTCAGCCACTGAGCTGTGGCTGGAAGGTAAGTGGGCTCCCTCCTGAGGAAGGAATGAGTGCCTCGGGCAGGTCTGAGCTGAGCTGGGCTGGCAGGGCTGGCTTTGCCCAGACCAATTCCAGTACCCTTAGCAAGGAGGTGAAAAGCCCTCTCAGCTCCATTCGGTATTCTGCCCTCCAGGCCTTAAGAGCTTTATTCTTAAATGCCCATTCAGCCTGGGCTCAGCATCCTCATTTCTGCATTCCCTCTGCCTCTCAGCTCATTCACATATCTGTGCTCCTGAGATTGTAGGAATTGTGTTTGGAGCCAGGATTTATAAGAATGGTGCAGCTGGTGCTAACACAGCGCCAAGAATTCTGCAGAAAATTATCAGGAAGCCGTAGAGTTCCCGAATCAGCAGCACCAGCATCACCTGGGAAATTGTTAGAAATGCAAGTTCCCGGGCCCCATCCCAGGCCCAGGGAGCTGGTGGGTGGCGCTATAGCACACAGCATCTTGGGTTTCAGCTGTGTCCTGTGTTCTGTGGAACCAGAGAGCTGCTTAAGGTTGTGGTGTTAACCAGTGCTGAGCAGAACTGAGCCCCCAGGTTGGTGAGGGTTCCAAGGCAGAAATGCGCTTCTGGCCCAAGGGCCTCTTCTCTAATGAACGTAAAATCTCTGTTTGTCCTTGACGGGAGCGGGGTCAGCTTGACAAAATGCCAGAAGTGTTGCAACAGAGGCAGAATTCTGACTTATCTGCAGAATGAACCTTTTGCTCTCTGAGGGTATAAAGGAGAAGTAACCAGGATGTAACTAGGGCTCCGCAGAGGGGCTGGAGGGGCTGTAGTTCCAGGTAGAAGGAATGCATTCTCCCCTCCAGTGTGGGGCTGGGACCACCACCTCCTTCCTCTCGCTTCTCAGAAGTTGCCCCGCCTGGTTCTTCTCCAGCTTTGCTTGGAGCTAAGCAGGAGGAAATACACTGGAAGGGAAGTGGGAGACATTTGAGTTTGCTCTAAGGGACTTTCTGATGGTAAAGCCTGAAACGGACTTTCAGGGCAAGTTGCACAATCTTCCTTGTACATCTTTCTTAGGGGCCCTGGAGTGTAGCAGTTAAAACTGGAAACTGAAGTGGATTTCATCCTGGCTTTTCCAGGATTCAGCTCTGCGTTTTTGGGGAAAATGACTTAATCTCTAAGTGCCTTCATTATGTTGATCATAAATTGGGAGTCATAATGGAAGGATGCTTATAGATATTTGGGAAGATTACATTAAATAATATAGCCTACAAAAGCCCTAGCCTAGGATCTGGCCCGGAGAGGTCCATCAGATATCAGCTATTAGCTCTGGTCAATGCCTAACATGGGGCAGGCACTCAAGGCATGTTTACTGGACAGATGACCGGACCCACACCCCTTGTCTGGAGCAGCCGGAAAGTCACCAGAAATATACTCCACTGCTATTTCAGATCCCCTTACGTTCCGAAAAATTCAATGAACAATTCAGGGAGTGGTCTTGCTATCTGAGACTTAATGAAACTCTAAGCAGGCATTTTTCACTGTGGTTTTCTATTTTTGGAATGTCTTCTCTCTTCTGGGCTGTTGTCATCCAGTAGGCTGTTAGTGGGGCATCAGAGTGACTTAAATTGCTCCCATCAGAGGACAGAGGGAGGAAACAATTAAAAAGAAATGGGAAATGAGGCTTCTTGGGTAGAATTACAAGGCTTAACACCAGGTTGCGTTTCCTGACAAGACTCGGCTTGGAAATCTCTTAGCACGTAGTCCTCTGAAGTCATCTGAAGAGTGATCCCTCCTGTCTGCCTGGCCCCTCTCTCTACACATTCCTAGCAGCAGCCCTGTCAGTCAGCCGTGCTGAGGTGTGGTGGGGGTTTATTTCCGTGGCTGAGCTGCTTAGAGGAAGAGAGACAGGTTCACAGACGGGCATCACAAGGCCCTCACAGATGGGCCTTGACAGCATGTCGGACCTGGGACCACGTGATCACCTGAACACTTGTTTTCTTTACACACCTTTACACACAGTGTAAGTGGCTTCTTCCCACTGTGACCCTGGCATTTTACAGTGATGCTGTTAAGGAACTCCAAAGCAGGTGCCAGGGGTGGGGAGGTGGGAATGTTCAGAGGGTACTCTGGGGCCCCAGGGAACAGGAGTGGGAGCCCAGTAGCACCAGCAATTGGAATGCAAGCTTCTGATTTTGCCCGAGTGGCCTGACATCCACTCTGTGAATGAATCACCCAGTCCCCACAAAACCCCTCTGTGATGTCCTCTCCCCCTGCAGGGACCGCCAGCTCACCGTGAT
>NW_011494882.1:2792715-2798566 GCF_000754665.1 Bison bison bison
CTCTCTGATGGGTGCTAGAACTCTTGCTTGTAAGGTTAGCTCTCAAGAGGACACAACATTGAAAAGCAAAGACTCGGGAAAGAGATGAACTGGGGAAGTGGATGATTATTTGTATTAGCTATATATAGGAGAGAGTCGGTGTATAACAGGATTATTTTTATAGGCTATTTTTTTTTTCCAGAGCTCAGTATAGCCATCCAATCTAACTGTGCCTATAAGCATCTATTTTTATAGCATCTGCTTCCTCCTTATTTTGGGTCAGATGTGAACTTTTCAGACTCTCTCTTCTACTTCTTTTCTGACTTCCCCCAGTGCCTGGCTCTAAGCTCGGTACTCAGAAGGCCCAGTAATGGTTGTACTCAGGCCTGGGATGACGGGAGTTGCACAGTGTCTTGGAGCTATAGCCCACCCTTGTCTTTCCAGAAACGTGCTGCTTGAATACAAAATCCTTATTCCTCTCAAGGCGACTGGGCAATCCAAGAGCCAGGCATGTGTATTCACTCGATCTGGCCTTCTCCTCTCTTGACTGGGATGATCTGTGCAAAGTTGGAAGCAGCCTGCATGTGTTCTGTGTGGGTCTGCATGGGTGAACCCATTCCTCTGTGTCTTGAAGACAAGAAAAGCAGGAAGCATGAAAACGACACAGGCTGTAAGGCAGAGAGCTCTGTGCATTCCTGCTGTCTCACTTTCCACCTCTTGGATTAAGTCTGATTTATTTGGCTTTGATGGAGTCTTATGTCCGTATTGAAGGGAATTATTTAGAATTGGAGCTGTATCACTGAGGATTGCAAGGGTTCAGCTGTCAGCACGGATTTCTTTGTCAGGGGTTCTCACTTCCCGACCTTGGCACCAGCTGTGACTTCAGCTTTATTCCCAGGAAGTCCACATCACACCCTGCTTTCCACCTGCTTTAACACTTCTGCCTCTGGAGCCTTTGCTCACACTGTTTATCTAAACAGGAAGCTCTTGTCCTCTGTCCAGGTTGCCAGGCCCTAATGAGGTTAGAGGATTTCCTTTCTTTACATCTCCAGGGACTAGCATAGCGCTGGGCATAGAGAGATGCTCAGTAGATGCTTATTCAATGAATGGATGGAGGCATGGCTGTCTCTCACACCTGTTCTGCCTCCCTTGCATTGTGTGTGTTTCTGCCCAGCCACTCAGTCTTGTCTGACTCTTTGGGACCCCACGGACTGTAGTGCTAGGCTCCTCTGTCCGTGGAATTCTCCAGGCAAGAGTACTGGAGTGAGTTGCCATTTCCTTTTCCAGGGAATCTTCCTGACCCAGGGATGAAACCCAGGTCTCCTGTGCTGCAGGCAGATTCTTTACTGTCTGAGCCACCAGGGAAGCCTTGCACTGAGGGAAAATCATTTGGTTCTTACTCATCTGCTGGGTTCTATTCTGGGCACTTGGGCTCCATCAAAACAGACAACGATCTCTGCCTTTATGGAGAGAGATTACATCCTAGTGGTGGTGAAAGATAAGAAAACAATAAATAAATAACTTGTATGATGCACTACAGGGTGATAAGTGCCCTGGGAAAGCAGGAAGAGGCAGGTTGGAAGTATGGGGGTTAGGCAGGTTGTGATAGCAAGTAGGGTGGTGAGATCAGGTCTCAGCTGGAGGGAATGGGTTCCTTGTCTGACTCCTGTAACACGATCTAAACATTTCCTCTGAGGTTATTGTCTATTCCTTGTGCTCATATGTGCGTGTTAGTATACATGTACATACATAGGTATTGTTGTTGTTCAGTTTTGTCCGACTCTTTGGGACTCCATGGATTGCAGCGCTCCAGGTTTCCCTGTCCTTCACTACCTCCTGGAGTTTGCTCAAACTCATGTCCATTAAATCAGTGATGCCATCCAGTCATCTCATCCTCTGTCATCTCTGTCTCCTCCTGCTCTCAATCTTTCCCAGCATCAGGGTCTTTTCCAGTGAGTCACCTCTTTGCATCAGGTGGCCAACGTAGTGGAGCTTCAGCTTCAGCATCGGCTCTTCCAATGAATATTCAGGGTTGATTTTCTTTAGGACTGACTAGTTTGATCTCCTTGCAGTCCAAGGGATTCTCAAGAGTCTTCTCTAGCACCACAGTTAAAAAGCATCAATTCTTCGATGCTCAGCCTTCTTTATGGTCCAACTCTCACATCTATACATGACTACTGGAAAAACCATAGCTTTGACTAGATGGACCTTTGTCAGCAAAGTGATGTCTCTGCATTTTAATATGCTGCCTAGGTTTGTCATAGCTTTTCTTCCAAGGAGCAAGCATCTTTTTAATTTCAGTCACCATCTGCAATGATTTTGGAGCCCAAGACAATAACTGTTTCCATTGTCACTGCTTCCATTGTTTCCCATCTATTTGCCATGAAGTGATGGGACCAGATTCTGTGATCTTAGTTTTTTTTAATGTTGAGTTTTAAGCCAGCTTTTTCACTCTCCTCTCTCACTTTCATCAAGAGGCTCTTTAGTTCCTCTTGGTTTTCTGCCATAAGGATGGTATCATCTGCATGTCTTAGGTTATTGATATTTCTCCTGGAAATCTCGATTCCAGCTTGAGCTTCATCTAGCCCAGAATTTTGCATGATATACTCTGCATATAAGTTGAATAAGCAGGGTGACAATATACAACCTTGATGTACTCCTTTCCCAATTTTGAACCAGTCTGCTGTTCCATGTCTGGTTCTAACTGTTGTTTCTTGACCTGCATACAGGTTTCTCAGGAGGCAAGTAAGTTGGTCTGGTATTCCCATCTCTTTAAGAATTTTCCAAAGTATTTTGTGCTCTTGGTTCATGTACTGTTTAAGTATAGCTTGAAGGATTTTGAGCATTACCATGCTAGTGTGTGAAATGAGTGTAATTGTATGGTAGTTCAATTCCTGGGTTGGGAAGATACGCTGGAGAAGGGATAGGCTACCCCCTCCAGTACTCTTGAGCTTCTCTTGTGGCTCAGCTAGTAAAGAATCCGCCTGCAATATGGAAGACCTGGGTTCAATCCCTGGGTTGGGAAGATCCCCTGGAGAAGAGAAAGGCTATGCACTCCAATATTCTGGCCTGGAGAATTCCATGGACTGTATAGTCCATAGAGTCTCAAAGAGTCAGACACGACTGAGGGACTTTCACTTTCACTTTGAACACTCTTTGGCGTTGCCCTTCTTTGGGATTGGAATGAAAACTGACCTTTTCCAGTCCTGAGGTCACTGCTGAGTTTTCCAACTTTGCTGGCACATTGAGTACAGCACATTAACAGCATCATCTACATGTGCCCTACCCACATTGGCTCTCTTATTAGGCTGTCAGTATCCAGAAGTGGCTTCTCTGCCTGATTAGTATCCTTCTCAGCATCTAACACACAAAAATTGTTCAATAAAAAGTACTCAAATGAGTGCTTAATAATTGATTTGCAAAGAGAATTAAACTGACTCACTTTTCCTCTCCCTACAGAAATAATAACTGTCCAATTGGCTATTTTATACACATATACAACCCACTGTCATCACATTAGGTATCAAATACCTCTGGATACTTCATGAAGAGAAGTCACCCTTCAATTTGGCAAAAGAGTCAACCTGCATCAGTGGCCTGGAGAAACAGACTATGAAGAGGCAAGAACCCCTGTTGGGGGGAATGCTTCCTGTTTGTAAAGGACCTGCTTTTCTGAGCTAGTTTAGACAGGAAGCATTGGCAAATGTTTTTGCTTCAGGGAACTAATGAATGCTTTGGCATCTTTAGAGCCTTAATATGGCTTTACAAAAGTGGTGATACATGGACCCCAGAGGATTAGGACAGGTAAATCCCTGTTGGGGAAGGAAACCAAGGGTAGGGGGTGGGGTGGGTCCTGTGA
This sequence comes from Bison bison bison, assembly GCF_000754665.1. NCBI lineage: Eukaryota > Metazoa > Chordata > Mammalia > Artiodactyla > Bovidae > Bison > Bison bison. Next base: position 2,796,554 of record NW_011494882.1, read on the forward strand.
TGTGGAGTGAGTGCCTGGGCACCTCTTCAGTCTATTTTGGGAAGGAGACCTCCCCCAAGCCCTTCTGGTTCCTTTTCTCACCCTCTCCCAACAACACAAGAGAAGACTCTACACATGGACATCACCAGATAGTCAATACCAATATCAGATTGATTATATTCTTTGCACCGAAGATGGAGCTCTACACAGTCAGCAAAAACAAGACTGGGAGCTGACTGTGGCTCAGATCATAAACTCCTTATTGCCAAATTCAGACTAAAATTGAAGAAAGTAGGGAAAACCACTAGATCATTCAGGTATGACCTAAATCAAGTACCTTATGATTATACAGTGGAAGTGACAAATAGATTCAAGGGACTAGATCTGATAGAGTGCCTGAAGAACTATGGACAGAGGTTCATGACATTGTATAGGAGGCAGGGATCAAGACCATCCCCAAGAAAAAGAAAGGCAAAAAGGCAAAATCGTTGTCTGACAAGGCCTTACAAATAGGTGAGAAAAGAAGAGAAGATAAAGGCAAAGGAGAAAAGGAAAGGTATACCATTTGAATGCAAAGTTCCAAAGAATAGCAAGGAGAGATAAGAAAGCTTTCCTCAGCAATCAGTGCAAAGAAATAGAAGAAAAGAATATAATTGGAAAGACTAGAGATCTCTTCAAGAAAATTAGAGATACCAAGGGAAATTTTCATGAAAAGATGGGAATGATAAAGGACAGAAATGGTATGGATCTAACAGAAACAGAAGATATTAAGAAGAGGTGGCAAGAATACACAGAAGAACTATACAAAAAAGATCTTCATAACCCAGATAACCATGATGGTGTGATCACTCACCTAGAGCCAGACATCCTGGAATGTGAAGTCAAATAGGTCTTAGGAAGCATCACTGTGAACAAAGCTAATGGAGGTGATGGAATTCCAGTTAAGCTATTTCAAATCCTAAAAGACAATGCTGTGAAAGTGCTACACTCAATATGCCAGCAAATTTGGAAAACTCAGCAGTGGCCACAGGACTGGAAAAGGTCAGTTTTCATTCCAGTCCCAAAGAAAGGCAATGCCAAAGCATGCTCAAACTGCTGCACAGTTGCACTCATCTCACATGCTAGTAAAGTAATGCTCAAAATTCTCCAAGCCAGGCTTCAACAGTACATGAACCGTGAACTTCCAGATGTTCAAGCTGGATTTAGAAAAGACAGAGGAGCCAGAGATCAAATCGCCAACGTCTGCTGGATCATCGAAAAAGCAAGAGAGTTCCAGAAAAACATATACTTTTGCTTTATTGACTATGCCAAAGCCTTTGTCTGCATGGATCATCACAAGCTGTATTCTTAAAGAGATGGGAATACCAGACCACCTTCCCTGCTCCCTAAGAAATCTGTATGCAGGTCAAAAAGCAACAGTTAGAACTGGACATGGAACAATAGACTGGTTCAAAATTGGGAAAGGAGTATATCAAGGCTGTACATTGTCACCCTGCTTATTTAACTTATATGCAGAGTACATCATGTGAAATGCAGGGCTGGATGAAGCACAATCTGGAATCAAGATTGCTGGGAGAAATATCAGTAACCTCAGATACACAGATGACACCACCCTTTTGGCGGAAAGTGAAGGAAAAACTAGTCTCTTGATGAAAGTGAAGGAGGAGAGTGAAGAAGTTGGCTTAAAACTCAACATTCAGAAAATGAAGATCACAGCTTCTGGTCCCATAAGTTCAATTCAGTTCAGTTTCTCAGTTGTGTCCAACTCCCTGCGACCCCATAAACCACAGCACACCAGGCCTCCCTGTTCATCACCAACTTCTGGAGTTCACTCAAACTCACATCCATCAAGTTGGTGATGCCATCCAGCCATCTCATCCTCTGTTGTCCCCTTCTCCTCCTGCCCCCAATCCCTCCCAGCATCAGAGTCTTTTCCAATGAGTCAACTCTTCGCATGAGGTGGCCAAAGTACTGGAGTTTCAGCCTTAGCATCATTCCTTCCAAAGAACACCCAGGGCTGACCTCCTTTAGAAT
>NW_011494882.1:2799010-2812200 GCF_000754665.1 Bison bison bison
CAGCCCAGCGTTGCTCATGATGTACTCTGCATATAAGTTAAATAAGCAGGGTGACAATATACAGCCTTGACAGACTCCTTTTCCTATTTGGAACCAGTGTGTTGTTCCATGTCCAGTTCTAATTGTTGCTTCTTGACCTGCATACATGTTTCTCAAGAGGCAGGTCAGATGGTCTGGTATTCCCATCTCTTTCAGAATTTCCACAGTTTATTGTGATCCACGCAGTCAAAGGCTTTGGCATAGTCAATAAAGGAGAAATAGATGTTTTTCTGGAAGTGTTGCAGGTCAATCATACTTCAAAAACAAACAAATTCATAGAAAAAGAGATCAGATGTGTGGTTACCAGTGTCAGGGGGTGGGGGAAAGAAAAACTGGATGAAAGCAGTCAAAAGGTACAAATTTCTATTTACAGGATAAATCAGTACTACAGATGTGTTGTACAACATGATAAATACAATTAATATGGCTGGATGTTATATATGAAAGTTGTTAAGAGAGTAAATCCTAAGGGTTCTCCTCATAAGAAAAGGATTTTTTTTCTATTTCTTTTATTTTGTATCTCTATGAGCTGATGGGTTTTGCTAAACATATTGTGATCATTTTGCAATGTGGGTGTTAGTCACTCAGTCGTGTCTGACTCTCTGCGATCTTGTGGACTGTATCCTGCCAGGATTCTCTGTCCATGATGTTCTCCAGGCAAGAATATTGGAGTGGATAGTCATTCCCTTCTCCAAGGGATCTTCCTTACCCAGGGATCAAACCTGGGAGCATTGCAGGCAGTTTCTTTACCATCTGAGCCACCAGGGAAGCCATTTTGTGAAGTACGGAAGTCAGATCATTATGCTGTACACCTTAAACTTATACAGTGCTGGATGTCAACTGTATCTCAATAAAAACACAGAAGTAAAAATATATTGAAAAAACTTGTCAAATACACTGAGACTGCTTCTTAAACAGCACAGAGAATGTCTTATTTTAGCTTAAGGTTTGTCCAAATTGAGTCAATACATGATTAGTAAATTTGGTGTGCTCCATGCTGGGGCAGGGGACGTTTGTGGAGGAGTTAAGTGCACATGCCACCAAATCTCAAGCTTTCTTCAGCCTCTTCAAAAGTCTCTAAGAAAGGAAAGTCTCCTGCACAGAAAGGACAGAGTTGAGTCCTCTCTTTTCTCTCCTGGAGGAGCTCCAAAAAGAAGGAAACTGGTCCCAGGGCAGGCAGTGCCAGGAGCTGCTCTAGCTGCGCCATCTACCCTGGGGAATTCAGAGAGCTCTATACTGACTTCGGGCTTTGAGGAAACTTAAAAAAACATGGAGCCTTGTCCAAGCCACATTGCACTTGATGCCATCGATCTAATAGGTGATTTACCAGCTGCTACGCTTGGTGGGGGAGGTCACAGGCCTGCCTCTTACCCAGTGAGCTACACAGATGTCCCCACACCATACCTCTGGCCACACCATACCTCCTGTGACGCCTGTTCTACCCTGCGCCCTCGTTTACCTCTATCACTGAGGATCACATGATTGGTTGAGTGGGTGTGAGAATGTTTTTATTACCCTGTTTCCAGTCCATCTGCTTTTTCTTCGGAGGTTTTGCTTTATTTTGCACTGCCCTTGCTCTCCTTGACCCCGTCACGCACACACACACAGGCAAGTGCAGTATGCTTACACCATCCTTTTTTTTTTTAATTGAAGTACAGTTGATTTACAATATTGTGTTAGTTCAGGTATGCAGGGAAGTGAGTCATTTGCGTATATATATATATATATATATATTTCATGGAGAAGGCAATGGCAACCCACTCCAGTGTTCTTGCCTGGAGAATCCCAGGGATGGCAGAGCCTGGTGGGCTGCTGTCTATGGGGTTGCACAGAGTCGGACACGACTGAAGTGACTTAGCAGCAGCAGCAGTAGCATATATATTTCAGATTATTTTCTATTATAGGTTATTACATGATATTGAATATAATTTCTTGTGTTGGGCTTCCCTGGTGGCTGAGTGGTAAAGAATCTGTCTACTGATGCAGGAGACATGGGTTCAATCCCTGATCCAGGAAGATCTCACATATGGAGGAATAACTAAGCCGGTGTGCCACAACTATTGAGCCTGTCCTCTAGAGCCCAGGAACCACAACTGCTGAAACCCATGTGCCTAGAGCCTGTGCTCTACAACAGGATAAGGGGCTGCAATGAGAAGCCCAAGCACCACAGCTAGAGAAAGCCCCCACACACAACATTTCTGTGTTATACAGTAAATCCTTGTTGCTTGTCTATTTTATGTGTAGTGTGTGTCTGTTATTCACCTACTCCTAATTTACTAACCCCCCTCCCCCTTCGGTAACCATAGGTTTGTTTTATATGTCAGTGAGTTTGTTTCTGCTTTGTAAATAAACTCATTTGTACTTTTTTTTTTAGGTTCCATATATGAGTGATGACATATAATATGTGTCTTTCTCTGTCTGACTTACTTCACTTAGCATATGTTTACCCCTTTCTTTCTTCCAGCCCAGAGGAGGGCTATGTTGATGTCTGCCACTTCCACCCAACCTCTTCACCAAGTTCCTTTCTTTATCAGAGCAAATAAAGAGCCATCTGAACAGTGATCAATGGTCTTTCTCATTTCATTCTATCAGATACTTTTATTTAACCTACCATGGATTTCCGTGAACCAGTCCTAAAACAAAGAGGTATTTTGAAAGTATCTGTGCCAACAAATTCCACCCCATCAAATCACAGATTTACCCTTTTGCAGCAGAATTTCAGGCTTGTTTAATAGTCGTGGTTAGTCCACTGGTGGACAAAGGTCCAAGACAATGAACTGCCCCCTAACTTCCCCTTCTGCCACTTGCCCTGCCCCACTGTGCAAGGCTCCACACAGCAGACTCATTTCAGTTCCTCAAACCCGCTGTCTTTCCCACCTCAGGGCCTTTGTGGATGCAGCTCCTTCTCCCTGATGTGACCTTTCTTCCCTCTGCCTCTGTTCTGACTCTTTGCAAGTCTTCCCGCATTCATCTGTGGATGCTCAGCTTGCACATCGTCTCCTCAAAAAACTACCCGATGATATCACCTGTCTGGGGTGAGGCCAAATGCTCGTGTGAACTGTCCTCTGGCCCACGAAGAAGGCTGAGGTTGATGTGGGCAAAGACCATGAAAGCGTCCTCTCATTTAGGTTCTTAACAGTCAGGAAGAGGACTGGAGGGAAGGTCAAATATTGTGGGCTACAAAGAAGCAGTTTCAAAGTGTCCAAAGATGAGATCAGTGTAAGGTTCTTCAAGGGAAGATGGCATGACAAGTTGTGAGCCCTCAAAAAAGGAACCCCTACTATGTATGGAATTAAAAATGGAGTCAGGGAGGAAGAAACGGAGGTGGTGTCTAAAAAGGTGGATGTGGCTGCCCAAGGTAGCTCATAGAATCCAGACAGGCACAGAGGGGGGAAGATGACAGCGGGGTTGCATTTAGAAGAGTCACTTGAATCTATACCAAGATCAGCAGGTGGTTAAGGAAAGAAGAAAAATCAACTTGCTAAAGTGTTGAAGACAGAATGATCTCTGGACGAACATGGAACAAGGACTAGAGAGGGACATTTTTGCTGTTTGGAGAACAGAGTGTCACTACTTCAATGAGGACTGCCCTGGCCCCTGGGCCCCCTGCCCACCCCTCACCCCCCATCTCATTATCCTTCATGGGTTTACTTCATAGCATTGACTGCTGTGTGGAATTATCTAGGTTATTCATTGTTCTCCTATTCATTATCTACTTCTCTAGAATGTAAGCTCCATGAGAGTAGTGGCTTTATTTGCCTCATAAGGCCACTAGATTGCCAGGGCCTACAACAGTGCCTGGCACGTCAGGTGCCACATAAATGTGAATGAATGAACAAAAGGTGGAGACAAAGTCAAATAACCTGTATTCTCGGGGAGGGTACTCATTGTCCCTTCTGAACAATTCTATTGGCTGAAACCAATCACGTGCCAGCCAAACCCAGCACTAACGGGATGGAAGGTACATGTTGTCTCTAGTGGGGTGAACTGCAAAGGTAGATGGCAAAGGATATCCATCCCTACAGGAGACAGCAATAGAGATTTATGATGCAATTGACTAGAGGGATGTGTGGACCGAGCTTGGTGGGCAGCATTGTGCTCCGTACTTTACATTTGCTATCACACTGAAGCCTCACAACAATTCTGTGTGGTAGGATTAGGGTCATCTCTATTTGTCAATGAGAAAATTTAGGCTCAAATTGGGTAGTAGCTCAAAGTCTCATAGAAGTAAATAGCCTGTCAGGAACTTGCACCCAGGCCTGTTTGGCAGCCAAAGTCCATATTCTCAGCCTTGATTCAACTCTAGTGAGATAACTATCAAGTGTGATGGAAGAGGAGCTGCTGGCAGTTTTCTAAAAACTGTGGGTGAGAAGGAAATAACCAGAAGACTAGACACACACAAATAGAAGCATTTTCAAGAAGTGGGAGAAAGTGGGCTCCTGAAACTTTATATAAGCTTCAGTTTCATTTTGTGTCAAGGATGAATGCCTTGTTTTGTTTTTTTTTTTAAAAAAAAAGGCCTAGGGAACAAGCCACACTTCTTGTGTCTGGGTTAATAAGTCAGGTTGGACACTGGTAGGAGATGGGTGGAGTTCATCTGAACTTCCTCTTGCTAATCACTCAGCCTGGTGGGTGATATTCACTTACCCTTTCTGCTCCCAGTCTTGGTTTTACTCTCGTGGCCTTGATGCTCTTAATGCCTGGCTGCCTTAATTCTCAACTTGCCTGTACCCTGGATTTTTTATTTGTGTCCCGCCATGGATGACATGAAGACTACTTGCATAAATACCCACATGAATTCCTGCCAGTCCCCTGCACCTCCTTGCATATGGCTCCCAGACAAAACCTGGTGCCTGAGCTCTGCTCTCCTTACCAACTTGATGTGCCATCCGGATTCTCCCAAGACCCATTGCCCTGAGGAGGGATACCTTCCCTAGAACATTCTAGAACAAATTTAGAACAAGTGGCTTGTGGGCATGTCTAAAGATGATCTGTAGGGAGTGCCACGAGCTCAGTGAGGATAAAATTGGTCTAGTAAATCTGATTTCCTTTGTTAAAAAATTGGACTAACAGATCAAGGAAGGATTGTGAAGGTAGCATCCAGATTTCAAGGGGCTTGACAGATCCTTTCATGATCTCTTTCAGAAGATTGGGAAACACAGGCAGATTTAGGACAAATAGATTAGCTATTAAAATAGCTAAATTAAAAAATTATGCTGTCATTAATCAGATGTGCTGATTAATGACAGCTTGAGGGAGGCTGTTGCTATTAAATAATAGAGCTCTGACCTCAGCCAGATCCTGTTGCCCCCACCCACATCCCCTCATCTCTCTAAACAACTTGGATGAAGACACAGGAGGCTGGTTTACAAAACTGGTGAGTGCCATAAACTGAGGGGGAGCAGCTCTTACAAACGGAGAAGGCGATGGCGCTCCACTCCAGTACTCTTGCCTGGAAAATCCCATGGGCGGAGGAGCCTGGTAGGTTGCAGTCCATGGGGTCGCTAGGAGTCAGACGCGACTGAGCGACTTCACTTTCACTTTTCACTTTCATGCACTGGAGAAGGAAATGGCAACCCACTCCAATGTTGTTGCCTGGAGAATCCCAGGGACAGGGGAGCCTGGTGGGCTGCCGTCTATGGGGTCGCACAGAGTTGAACACGACTGAGCAACTTAGCAGCAGCAGCAGCTCTTACAAAAAATGAAAGGGTCCCAAATTTTAGAACAATAATGAACATATGTAGCACCCTATAAAGCCCTTCTCTGGAGAATGATCTTGTTTAAATCTCTAAACAACTTTGTGTGGTAGGTATGGCCAATCATCCTCATTTTAGGCCAGACTTGGGGCTTAAGTAAATTCCCTAAGATCAATGAACAATGCACTGCAGAGCCCTCAGGTTTAAATCCTGGTTTTTCCAATTCCACATTCTATACTCTTTAAAATGGGGAAACAAATAAGAGAAAATGAATAGAAACATATTTTTTTTAATTACACAGGTTGGGAGAGAGACCCCGATGTACCAAAGGCCACTGGACCTCTCTCAGCATTACTCCCAGGTCCCACATCTGAGGGCAGCCTGACTCCTTGACAGGGCTGTCAACACCTCCACCCTGATACTTCCTCAGCCTGGCCTCCCCTGAGTGATGGTAAGCTCATCCACCTAGGGCAGAAGAACAGGAATGTGAACTTGGCTCCTGACTCTCATAAAGCCACCAACTCCTGGTCTGATTCCGGGGTACCCATGGCATGATAGAGAAGACATGAGCTTAGAAATCTTACTAATTAATTGTGTACCCTTGGGAAAGGAAACTAAGCCTCTCCCAGACTCAGTTTAATTTTCTATAGAAGGGGAGACTGACAATGAGAATCTTAGAGGCTAGCAGTGAGGATTATGTGAGATGATGCGTGTAAAACATGTGACACATTGCCTGGCTCATTCAGTTCATTTCAGTTCAATTGCTCAGTTGTGTCCAACTTTTGAGACCCCATGGACTGCAGCACACCAGGCCTCCCTGTTCATCACCAACTCCTGAAGCCTACTCAAACTCAAGTCCATTGAGTTGGTAATGCCATCCAACCATCTCATCCTCTGTCATCCCCTTCTCCTCCCGCCTTCAATCTTTCCCAGAATCAGGGTCTTTTCAAATGAGTCAGTTTTTCGCATCAGGTGGCCAAAATATTGGAGTTTCAGCTTCAGCACCGATCTTTCCAATGAATATTCAGAACTGATTTCCTTTAGGATGGACTGGTTGAATCTCCTTGCATTCCAAGGGACTCTCAAGAGTCTTCTCCAACACCACAATTCAAAAGCATCAATTCTTTGGCACTCAGCTTTCTTTGTAGTCCAACTCTCACATCCATACATGACTACTGGAAAAACCATAGCTTTGACTAGATGGACCTTTGTCAGCGAAGTAATGTTTCTGCTTTTTAATATGCTGTCTAGGTTGGTCATGACTTTTCTTCCAAGGAGCAAGTGTCTTTTAATTTCATGGCTGCATAGAAGATCCTAATAGATTGCAGTTCATCTTCAGAGTCGGGAGGTCTGCGGCTGCTGCAGGATCACGACCATGATTGTCTTAAACACTGTTACTGCGCTCTTACACTTTCTGGATCTAAGTGTTGGTTTCAGTAATGCAGAAGGCTCAGGTGGATTAAGATTCTTCTGGAAATGTCCACACCTGGTCAGTCATGTTTGTTCTGCTGCACCTTGTGGGAACTTCCTAATACTGCAGAAGGTGTGAACTTAGCTTTTTTAGAGTCATCCAGCCAGGCAGGCAGAGACATTGAGTAACTCCTCTCTTTTCCTTTACTTCTTGGGAGGTATGGTGGGTGGACTGGAAGAGAGGCAGGGTGGAGGAAGGCGCAGAAAGTGTTGGGAGCCCATGCTTTTGTAGATCTCTTCCTCACTGTTGCATTCTTCTTTAAGTCCCTTTATCTTCTGCGTAATATAAGGAAGCCCCTGTTTACCTAGAATCTTAACACTCTCCTCTGTCTGTTTTCATCTTTACGAGGACCAGGCGTTTCTTTTGGGTTTCGAAATTTTTGTCAACAGAACTTTACTCATTTGACACCATAAATCTCTATTTTAAACAAGACACATGATTTCATCCATCATAAAAGTAAAAGCAAATAAAGCATTTTCAAAGCAATGTATTTTAAACTATATTCAAATACCAAGCACTTACTGAGGGCAAGAATGGAACATTTCTAGGTTAATAGATTATAAATCTGATTCATTTTTTGTATAACAGTAGATATTAATGTATCAAACATTTGCTACAGTAAGGATTTTATCCAGAATGCTTCAGTGAGGCCAGCAAAACATAATGGTCTGGACCTATGTATCCTCATCTTCCCTACAGGTTGGTTTCTGATAGTGGACTCCATAAAATCTCATAAGCTCTTGAATTTATATTAATGGACATTAAACCTTGATGTTGGTCCTTTAGCTTAGCATTCCAAACTTTGCCTTTCTGTTGAATACTTGTCCTCCTCTCTGGATTACCATTCATTGCATAACCACAGCCCACATTTCGCATATGCCAGCATGCACTATGTTCCTTTAACTCTACTCCTATGGTCAACAATCCTGCCCATGTAAGCCAGCCTCACCCATTTCTCTCCTCTTTCTAATTAATTTCTCTGAGTTTCATCATAGTAGGACACTTCTTCCTTCTCCTCCTCCTTTTAACAACTTTGTTGAGGTATAATTTTTGTACCTCATAAAATGTGTCCATGTTAAGTGTACAAAATTTTAGTAAATGAACAGTTATGCAACCATTACCATAATCCAGATGAAGAGCATTTCCATCAGCCCAAGAAGATTTCTCAGCCCACTCTCCCAATCCCAACCTCAGGCAACCACTAATCTACTTTCTGTTTCGATAGATTTATGTTTTCTAGGTATTTTATATAAATGGAATCGTAGAACATATGTAGTCTTTTATGTCTGTCTTTTTTCACTTAGTATCTAAATTTCCTCTATGTTGTAGCATGTATCAGCATTTTGTTCCTTTTAATTGCTGAATAGTGTTCTGTTGTATGGATATACAACCTTTTGTTCATTTATCACCAATTGATAGACATTTGGATTATTTCCACTTTTTGACTGTTGTGGATAATGTTGCTATGAACATTGGCATACAATTCTTTGTATGGACATACACTTTCATTTCTCTTTGGTAAATATTTAGTGTGAAGTTGACATACCCAGCTCTTTTTAATATCATTTTTAAAAAAGGATTTGTTTATTTATGGCTGTGCTGTGTCTTCGTTGCTGAGTGGGTTTTTCTCTATTTGTGGTGTGCTGGGGCTATTCTCTAGTGGCAGTGTGTGGGCTTCTCACTGCAGTGGTTTCTCTTGTTGTAGAGCATGGGCTCTAGGCACATGGCTGGCCTTTAGTAATTATGGTGCATAGGCTCAGTGGTTGCAGCTCTGGGGCTCAGAGCACTGGCTTAATAGTTGTGGCACACAGGCTTAGCTCCTCCTCAGCACGTGGGATCTTCCTGAACCAGGGATCAAACTGTGTCTTCTGCATTGGCATGTGGATTCTTTAACACTGAGCCACCAGGGAGGCCCTAATATCACTGTTAATAGTGTCATGATTGGCAATCTATAGATATACTAAGTTTTGAGGATAATGTACAAATTCAGTTGAACATTTGGTTCAAATATATGAACACATTCAATTTACTTTTAAAATCTTAATTGAAGTGGGTTTTTTTTTAAATTACATCTCTGAACTGACATGGCTCCTTCTACCATGAAGAATTGTGTATTTGCTTAGTGAAAAATTGATTACTACTCAAAATCCTTCAAGTTAGGCTTCAGCAATACATGGACTGAGAACTTCCAGATGTACAATCTGGATTTAGAAAAGGCAGAGGAACCAGAGATCAAATTGCCAACATCCATTGGATAATAGAAAAAGCAAGAGAATTCCAGAAGAAAACATCTAATTCTAGTTCATTGACCATGCTAAAGCCTTTGAATATTCTTCAAGAATAGTGGGAAATTGTGGAAAATTCTTAAAGAGATGGGAATACCAGTCCATGTTACCTGCCTCCCGAGAAACCTGTATGCAGGACAAGAAGCAATGGTTAGAACCAGACATGGAACAATAGACCAGTTCAAAACTGGGAAGGGAGTACGTCAAGGTGTATATTGTCACCCTGCTTATTTAGCTTCTGTGCAGAGTACATCATGCAAAATACTGGGCTGGATGACTTACAAGCTGGAATCAAGATTGCCAGTAGAAATATCAGCAACCTCAGATATGCAGATGATACCATTCTAATGGCAGAAAGCCAAGAGGAACTAAAGAGTCTCTTGATGAAAGAGGAGAGTGAAGAAGTTAGCTTAAAACTCAACATTCAAAAAACTAAGATCATGGCATCTGGTCCCATCACTTCATGGCAAATAGATGGAGAAAAAGTGGAAACAATGACAGATTTTATTTTCTTGGGCTCTAAAATCACTGCAGATGGTGACTACAGCCATGAAATTAAAAGACACTTGTTCCTTGGAAGAAAAACTATGACCAACCTAGACAACATATTAAAAAGCAGAGACACCACTTTGCCAACAAAGGTCCGTATAGTCAAAACTATGGTTTTTCCAGTAGTCATGTATGGGTTTGAGAGTTGGACCATAAAAAAAGGCTGAGCACCAAAGAAGAATTGATCCTTTGGAATTGTGGTGCTGAAGAAGATGCTTGAGAGTCCCTTGGACTACAAGGAGATCAAACCAATCAATCCTAAAGGAATCAACCCTGAATAATCATTGTAAGGACTGATGCTGAAACTGAAGCTCCAATACTTTGGCCACTGGATGCAAAGAGCCGATTTATTGGAAAAGGCCCTGATGCTGGGAAAGATGCTGGAGGAGAAGGGAGTGACAGAGGATGAGATGGTTAGATAGCATTATCACATGAGTTTGAGCAAACTCCAGGAGACAGTGAAGGACAGGGAAGCCTGGCATGCTGCATTTCATGGGGTTGCAAAGAGTCGAACACAACTTAGTGACTGAACAACAACATTAAAAAAAATTACACTTCAAACACTTTATTGCAGGAGCACAGGAAAAGACCAGTGAATTGGGAATCAGAAAATTTGGATTTGGTTCTCGTTTCTGTTACTTCTTGAAGCCTTTGGACAAAATCATTTAACAAATCTGAGATTAAATTTTCTTCTCAATAGTAAGGGATAAAGATGTTTACTCTGCCACATCACAGAATCACTGTTCATGTAAACCTTAAAACCCTGGAGCCAAGTGGTTCAGTCCCAAAATGGCATCATTACTCAAGAAGCACAGTTGAATAGCCAAAAGTAATTAAAAAAGAATTCCATTCTTTCCTTATGTCTCCTGAGGGACTAGAAAACAAATCTAAGCACTTAACACACAGAAAATCCCATTTCCTCACAGGTACAGACTTCATGCCCTTGACCCCTTAGGTCTCCCCCATCCCCCACCCAAACCTTGTTTTCCACCTCCTGTGCGGATATTTTTCTCCTTTTCTTCACACTCTCCCTTCTTTATGGAATTAACTTAGCTTCTCTCCTGTATGTGCTCAGTCATTTCAGTTGTGTCTGATTCTTTGCAACCCCATGGACTGTAGCCCACTAGGCTCCTCTGTCCATAGGATTCTCCAGGCAAGAACACTGAGTGGGTTGCCATGCCCTCCTCCAGGGGATCTTCCCAACCCAGGGATCAAACCTGTGTCTCCTGCATCACCTGCATCACAGGCAGGCTCTTTACCGCTGAGCCACCAGTAGCTTCTCTCCCAGGAAGAAGGAATTTTCCTTGGACAGAGGAGGAAAATCAGGTTGGCAACTTCAAGGTTTTTCTTGGATGGATGAAGGAGGAAGTTTGAGTATAAAGTCTTTTCACATAAGTTATAAAGTGTAAAACATAATTAAAATGTAATATATTATTGAGTTTTCATAGTCTTCAACACGATTAAGAATATAAGTATAGCTATGCCTTGTACCCCAAACAAATAATTTAGCGACTAGAATGCTACCACGTTTATGATATTGTATTTTATTCATTTTAAACACTTACCTCATCTGCAAATAGTGAGAGTTTTACTTCTTCTTTTCCAATTTGGATTCCTTTTATTTCTTTTTCTGCTCTGATTGCTGTGGCCAAAACTTCCAAAACTATGTTGAATAGTAATGGTGAAAGTGGGCACCCTTGTCTTGTTCCTGACTTTAGAGGAAATGCTTTCAATTTTTCACCATTGAGGATAATGTTTGCTGTGGGTTTGTCATATATAGCTTTTATGATGTTGAGGTATGTTCCTTCTATTCCTGCTTTCTGGAGAGTTTTTATCATAAATGGATGTTGAATTTTGTCAAAGGCTTTCTCTGCATTTATTGAGATAATCGTATGGTTTTTGTTTTTCAATTTGTTAATGTGGTGTATTACGTTGATTGATTTGCGGATATTGAAGAATCCTTGCATGATCCTCTACATAGAAAACCCTAAAGACTCCACCAGAAAATTACTAGAACTAATCAATGATTATAGTAAAGTTGCAGGATATAAAATCAACACACAGAAATCCCTTGCATTCCTATACACTAATAATGAGAAAACAGAAAGAGAAATTAAGGAAACAATTCCATTCACCATTGCAACGAAAAGAATAAAATACTTAGGAATATATCTACCTAAAGAAACTAAAGACCTATATATAGAAAACTATAAAACACTGGTGAAAGAAATCAAAGAGGACACTAATAGATGGAGAAATATACCATGTTCATGGATTGGAAGAATCAATATAGTGAAAATGAGTATACTACCCAAAGCAATTTATAGATTCAATGCAATCCCTATCAAGCTACCAACAGTATTCTTCACAGAGCTAGAACAAATAATTTCACAATTTGTATGGAAATACAAAAAACCTCGAATAGCCAAAGCGATCTTGAGAAAGAAAAATGGAACTGGAGGAATCAACCTACCTGACTTCAGGCTCTACTACAAAGCCACAGTTATCAAGACAGTATGGTACTGGCACAAAGACAGAAATATAGATCAATGGAACAAAATAGAAAGCCCAGAGATAAATCCACGCACATATGGACACCTTATCTTTGACAAAGGAGGCGAGAATATACAATGGATTAAAGACAATCTCTTTAACAAGTGGTGCTGGGAAATCTGGTCAACCACTTGTAAAAGAATGAAACTAGAACACTTTCTAACACCATATACAAAAATAAACTCAAAATGGATTAAAGATCTAAACATAAGACCAGAAACTATAAAACTCCTAGAGGAGAACATAGGCAAAACACTCTCTGACGTACATCACAGCAGGATCCTCTATGACCCACCTCCCAGAATATTGGAAATAAAAGCAAAAATAAACAAATGGGACCTAATTAAACTTAAAAGCTTCTGCACATCAAAGGAAACTATTAGCAAGGTGAAAAGACAGCCTTCAGAATGGGAGAAAATAATAGCAAATGAAGCAACCGACAAACAACTAATCTCAAAAATATACAAGCAAATCCTACAGCTCAACTCCAGAAAAATAAATGACCCAATCAAAAAATGGGCCAAAGATCTAAATAGACATTTCTCCAAAGAAGACATACAGATGGCTAACAAACACATGAAAAGATGCTCAACATCA
>NW_011494882.1:2812300-2815505 GCF_000754665.1 Bison bison bison
TGAGATACCATTTCACACCAGTCAGAATGGCTGCGATCCAAAAGTCTACAAATAATAAATGCTGGAGAGGGTGTGGAGAAAAGGGAACCCTCTTACACTGTTGGTGGGAATGCAAACTAGTACAGCCACTATGGAGAACAGTGTGGAGATTCCTTAAAAAACTGGAAATAGAACTGCCTTATGATCCAGCAATCCCACTGCTGGGCATACACACTGAGGAAACCAGAAAGGAAAGAGACACGTGTACCCCAATGTTCATCGCAGCACTGTTTATAATAGCCAGGACATGGAAGCAACCTAGATGTCCATCAGCAGATGAATGGATAAGAAAGCTGTGGTACATATACACAATGGAGTATTACTCAGCCATTAAAAAGAATACATTTGAATCAGTTCTAATGAGGTGGATGAAACTGGAGCCTATTATACAGAGTGAAGTAAGCCAGAAGGAAAAACACCAATACAGTATACTAACGCATATATATGGAATTTAGAAAGATGGTAATGATAACCCTGTATACGAGACAGCAAAAGAGACACTGATGTATAGAACAGTCTTATGGACTCTGTGGGAGAGGGAGAGGGTGGGAAGATTTGGGAGAATGGCATTGAAACATGTGAAATGTCATATATGAAATGAGTCGCGGGTCCAGGTTTGATGCACGATACTTGATACTTGGGGCTGGTGCACTGGGACGACCCAGAGGGATGGTATGGGGAGGGAGGAGGGAGGAGGGTTCAGGATGGGGAACACATGTATACCTGTGGTGGATTCATTTTGATATTTGGCAAAACTAATACAATAATGTAAGGTTTAAAAATAAAATAAAATTAATTTAAAAAAAAAAAAAAACACTTACCTCCCCCCCTTATCGTTTAACATTTCAGAAATAAGAACGAGCCTTTTGATGAATAATGTTTTCAAATCACCACTAGCCATTTCCTCACATGTTATGTCTCTGAAATCTATAACCAGGGAGGTCTGAGAGAAAATATGAACTATTGATTTCCCCTCTGTCTGGCACTGTGTCGTGAGTGTCTGCAGTGAGGCTGCAAGTCTGTGGTGATGATGGAAGGAGGGTTTTCAGGTTGAGCGTGGAAGGAGCAGCTTAGGCAGCTTGTCCACTGGAGTGGGGAGGTGACTCAGGGGCTGTCAGGGTGGGGCCAGGTGCTCCTGGGGTTTTGATAACTTACCTGACTTAGGAGAACCAGGCAAAAGGGAGGTTCAGGCTTCTATCTCCACCTCTCTGGATGGCACACTCCCACTTCCCACACAAACCAGTTTCAACATGGGGCAGCCTATCTGAAAAATATCTACCTCGTCTAAAGTCAAGCACTGCTGTGACATTCACTCCTAACTAGCGACACAACTACCAAAGGGCCGCTTAGAGGGACCGCAATTAGAAGCTGAATGAAACATTTCCATTGATGCCAAAGGATGGCATATCACCCCGCCTGCTGACCAGCAGCGCCGGGGCTGTAAGATAACATTAAGACAAGGAAGTTCAGAGGCACAGGAAACGAAAACAATGCAGTGGTCTGGGATGGAGCTCCAGAAGCGACTTCCAAGTGGCTTGGGTCTGTTTGTAAAAGCAGAGGTTGTTCAAGCAAAACAATAATCCGAGCAGAAACCTAGAGCTGCCACTCCCAGGAAGCAGCCTGCCAGGGGAAGGGGAGGACGTGTTCGAGGCTCTTGCCCTCCATTAGGGCCTGTGTGGGAGAGCTGTGGCTGCAGGGAGGCTGTGTTTGGTCTGGCCGAGGCCCCAGCAGGGCCAGGTTTCCAGACTCTAAGTAAATAAAAGGCAGTTAAAATGTATAAGGGCTCACCTTTCAGAAAATGTATTTCTATCTTCCTCGCTTCCTCTTAGGCCCTGTTGATTTAGCACCTACTGTTAGAGCTTTTACTTTTGGCCTATGGTGGCCTGGCCAGTGAGTCTGAGAATCTGGAGAGGGTTTACGGTTGGGATCTTGAAGCTAGTAGTCCATCTCTCTAGGCTGATCTAACTCCTAGGGGCCTTAGAGTAAGCTGGGCCTTTCCTAGTTATAGAAGGAGCTAAATGTGGCCAACGTGGTCCCCAAAGCTGCAGGTACCTTACGGGGACACCTAAGCCCATGGCTCTGAAATGGTTGACTTTGCTCCCAGGATGCTGTGGACAGGGTGATTGTCATTCATCCTCTTCATCCTGAACCTGGGTCCCTCGTCTACTTGCAGTCTGTATAGGGGACAGCAGCACTGGATAAGACCGTATCAGCATCCAGGGGCACTGGGCTCCAGGAGTAGACAGGAGGGAAGAAATGAGCCGGCTGGAATCATTTGTCCCTTTTTCTCATTTCATTGGAGATTTGTACAACCAGGCAAGTGGTTTTCCTTGTATAAACCTTGTCTCATATAATCTTACAGGAACCCAATGAGGGACGATGTCACTCAGAGTTATGCAGAAAAGAAACAGCAACAGAATGTATGTGTGTGTATATAGAGATATAGATACAGATATAGATATACAACAGGCTTCCCAGTTGGCACTAGTGGTAAAAAATCTGCCTTCTAGTGCAGAAGATGTCAGAGATGAGGGTTCGATCCCTGGGTCAGGAAGATCCCCTGACGGAGGGCATGGCAACCCACTCCAGTATTCTTGCCTGGAGAATCCCATAGACAGAGGAGCTGGGCAGGCTACAGTTCATGAGGTCGTAAAGAGTCAGACATGACTGAAGCTATTTAGTATGCACACAGGCATAGATATATAACAAGTATAATATATCTGTATCTACTATATACAGTATATTTCTTTTTTAGAAAATCTTTTGGCCTTGTCACTTGGCATGTGGAATCTAGTGCCCTGACCAGGGATCAAACCCTTGTCCGCTGCATTGGCAGTGCAGAATCCTGACCACTGGACCTCCAGAGAAGTCCCCTATATGGTATCAGTTCAGTTCAGTTGCTCAGTCATGTCTAACTCTTTGTGACCCCATGGACTGCAGCACACCAGGCCTCCTTGTCCATCACCAACTCCTGGAGTTTACTCAAACTCATGTCTGTCAAGTCGGTGATGCCATCCAACCATCTCATCCTCTGTTGTCTCCTTCTCCTCCTACCTTCAATCTTTCCCAGTGTCAGGGTCTTTTCAAATGAGTCAGTTCTTCACATCAGGTGGCCAAAATATTGGATTTTCAGCTTTAGCATCAGTCTTTCCAATGAATATTCAGA
>NW_011494882.1:2815605-2817820 GCF_000754665.1 Bison bison bison
GAACCGATTTCCTTTAGGATGGACTGGTTGGATCTTCTTGCTGTCCAAGATATATATATATATCTAAAAGCCCCTGATGCTGGGAAAGGTTGAAGGCCGGACGAGAAGAGGACGACTGAGAATGAGACAGTTGGATGGCATCACCGACTCAATGGACATGAGTTTGAGCAAGCTCCAGGAGTTGGTGATGGACAGGGAAGCCTGGCATGCTGCAATCAATGCGGTCACAAAGAGTTGGACACAACTGAGCGACTGAACTGAACTAATCTATCTATCATCTCTCTATCTATCTATGGGCCAGGGGAGAGTGTTTAAAGATTAGTTCATGGGAAGCTGACAAGTCTGAAATCTGTGGGGTGGGCCTGCACGCTGGAGACTCCTGAGGACTTCAGGAGTTTTCAGCTGAAGACTTGAGGTTGCAATTGAAGTCTGAAGGTCACCTACTGATGGAAGTAACCTTTGATCAGTCAGTCTTTTTGTTCTGTTTAGGTTTTTACCTGACAGAAAGAGCCCACCCATATATAGTGGGCAACCTTGTTTACTCCAATTCTACTCATTTAAACATTAATCTCATTCCAAAGCATCCTCACAGAAACATCCAGAATAGTGTTTGATCAGGTATCTGGGCACTGTGACCCAGCTGAGACACATATAATTAACACATAATTACATTAAGATTTAATTTTATATCCATGTCACAAGGTGAGGTGGTTGAGCCTTCGAAGGTTGAAAAAACTTGACTGAGATGACAGAGCCAGTAAATGGCAGCTGGAGGATTCCCCCCCCCGGGCCCTTATTGTTTCCAGCACAGATATTTCTGTATTTGGAGCTTGGGCTCTTAGCCATTTGGTTATACGATCTTACAGGTGGTGGCTCCGGTGGAATCTGATATGTAGGAAAGTCAGTCCTGTCAAAAGAGCTGTCATAAGGATAAACAGAGAATCAGTGGCTAAGACATGCTGGCCAGGGGAGAACCTCTGGGGACCTCAGGAACCAAGTGTGAGGGGACCCTGAGGAAATAGGAAATGATCAGACCTACCAGACATTGGCTCATTGGTTTCCTGGTGGAGAGCAAGATGGTGTAAAGCGGTGTGGGCAGGATTAGTGGTGGGTGAGAGAATGGAGCAGGAAAAGACTGAGAATTCCCGCATCAACAGGGTAGATGGAGCGGGGTGGAAGTGCACACTCCAGACATCCTTTCATTTCAGATAAGGTGTGCTCCATTCTAAAAAGAGGTCGTGCCTGGGAGGAGACTTGCCTGGAGACCCAGGAGAGTTCCACATGCTAGAGACTGTTCTAAACTCAGAACTTTCAATAGCCAGCTCTGTATTTTGCTTACTCCAAGCCAATAAATCAGAATTAGAAGAATCCTGGTGCTTTGAGGAAATTCTAGCTCCAGTATGCTTCTCCCTTCAGAAAGGTGGCTGGTGGCTCAGATGGTGAAGAAGCTGCCTGCAATGAGGAAGACTAGCATTTGAACACTGAGTTGGGAAGATCCCCTGGAGAAAGGAATGGCTACCCACTCCAATATTCTTGCCTGGAGAATTCCAGGGACAGAGGAGGGCTACAGTCCATGAGGTCACAAAGAATCGGACATGACTAAGCGACTAACAGTTTCAGGAAGGGGTAGTCACTCCCCAGATCTGCAGCAAAGCCTCAGAGGCTAAGGTACCTCAATACAAACCTCCAAGAACATTCAGGAAAACTGGAAGGAAGCTTGTGGAAGGGTCTCTTAAAATTCCAGGGCAGCAGAACAACCAAGCATATTCTTAGGATCATACAAATTAGATGTAAAAAAGGAGACTCTAGGGGTTAACTCAAAAAAGACTCGTGATGGTTTACAAAATTTTGAGCAAAGAATAAAAAATCAGCATGTTCCTCCAAAGAAGATATACAGATGACCAACAGGCACATGAAAAGATGTTCAACATCACTAATCATCAGATCAGATCAGTCGCTCAGTCGTGTCCGACTCTTTGCAACCCCATGAATCGCAGCACGCCAGGCCTCCCTGTCCATCACCAACTCCCAGAGTTCACTGAGACTCACGTCCATTGAGTCAGTGATGCCATCCAGCCATCTCATCCTCTGTCGTCCCCTTCTCCTCTTGCCCCCAATCCTTCCCAGCATCAGAGTCTTTTCCAATGAGTCAACTCTTCGCATGAGGTGGCCAAAGTACTGGAGTTTCAGCTTTAGCATCATTCCTTCCAAAGAA
>NW_011494882.1:2817920-2827129 GCF_000754665.1 Bison bison bison
CTCCTTCAGAATGGACTGGTTGGATCTCCTCGCAGTCCAAGGGACTCTCAAGAGTCTTCTCCAACACCACAGTTCACTTTCATCAAGAGGCTTTTTAGTTCCTCTTCACTTTCTACCATAAGGGTGGTGTCATCTGCATATCTGAGGTTTTTGATATTTCTCCCGTCAATCTTGATTCCAGCTTGTGTTTCTTCCAGTCCAGCGTTTCTCATGATGTACTCTGCATATAAGTTAAATAAACAGGGTGACAATATACAGCCTTGATGGACTCCTTTTCCTATCTGGAACCAGTCTGTTGTTCCATGTCCAGTTCTAACTGTTGCTTCCTGACCTGCATACAAATTTCTCAAGAGGCAGATCAGGTGGTCTGGTATTCCCATCTCTTTCAGAATTTTCCACAGTTGATTGTGATCCACACAGTCAAAGGCTTTGGCATAGTCAAGAAAGCAGAAATAGATGTTTTTCTGGAACTCTCTTGCTTTTTTGATGATCCAGCGGATGTTGGCAATTTGATCTCTGGTTCCTCTTCCTTTTCTAAAACCAGCTTGAACATCATCAGGAATATGCAAATTAAAAGCACAATAATATATCATCTCCCATCTGTCAGAATGGTTACCATCAAAAAGACCACAAATAGTAAGTGTTGGTGAATATGTAGAGAAAAGGAAACCCTCCCGCGTTGTTGGTAGGAATGTAAACTGGTGCAGCCACTGTGGAAAACAATATAGAGTTCCCTCAAAAAATTAAAAATAGAATTACCATATGATCCAGCAATTTCACTCTTAAGTATTTAGCTGAAGAAAATTAAAATAGTAATTTGAGAAGATACATTCATCCCTATGGTCATTGCAGCATTATTTACAATAGCCAAGATATGGAAGCAACCCAAGTGTCCATCGATAGATGAACGGATAAAGAAGACGTGATATATATATGCATGCTAAGTCGCTTCAGTTGTGTTCAACTCATTGCAACCCTATGGACTGTAGCCCACCAGGCACCTCTGTCCATGGGATTCTCCAGGGAAGAACACTGGAGTGGTTTCCATGCCCCACTCCAGGAATCAAATGCACATCTCTTTACATCTCCTGCTTTGGCAGGTGGGTTCTTTACCATTAGTGCCACATGGGAAGCCCTACATAGAGGGCAGGAGACCTGAGAGATGCGGGCTCAATCCCTGGATTGGGAAGATACCCTGGAGAAGAAAACAGCAACCCACTCCAGTATTCTTGCCTGGAGAATCCCACGGACAGAAGAGCCTGGTGGGCTATAGTCCATGGGGTCACAAAGAGTTGGACACAACTGAAGCAACTTAACATGCATAAGTGACTTGGCATACTGGAAATTAATATTTATATTAATATAATATTTATATTCTATAAATATATAATTTATATATTTCTTTACCACTGAGCCACCTGGGAACCTTGTCCAATTGAGATAAACTGGTAAATATCAGAGCTAAGACTTTAACCCAGGACCTTTCATATCCAACTCAAACATCTTCTTTCTACACTTGGAAGAGAGATTGCCATGAAATCATGGTCTCCTAACTCTGGTCCAGCATGTTTTCTGTCATTATCCTTGGGATGATACAAGGACTCTGGAAAATAGAACCAGAAAGGGAACGTGGGGATGACGGTGGTGGTGGGAAAGATAAGACATTTTTTTTTAAACCAATGAAAGACTATGACATAGGACTCAGGGAGAGGAAAGAATTTCCCCAAATGCAAAGATCAAGGAAGCAAAATGTGGAAGAGAAAGAGGAAGGAAATTCAAGCTACCCCAGAATTTAAGCTGAGAGAAGTACCAAAATCCCCCAGGTTTGGGAACCTAATTATTACAGAAAGTCTTGCTTTGTTCAGAGTCTAAAGACTGTCAAAGTTGAGAAATTTTAGAAATTACAGATATTTTTCAGATGAAAGATAAGAAACAACTTTGAAGGGGTGAGGGGAAGTTCTATTTTGAAGTAGACAATGACATGGAATAAACAGTTATAAAAATAAGACTGATATAGGCATACTGCTTTGAATTTTACTTGCATTATTTCATGTACCATGAAAGGCTTATAATTGTTTTATGGCCAAAGGAGTCTCTTCTCCCAACTTTTTGCTTCTCTGATGGAATCCCATACTCTTGGATAGAAATGCTTAAGCTCTGGGGAAAGCTGAGAATATCTCAGATTATGTCCATGAGAACAGATACGTTGCTTGAAAAGTGGTTTTATTTTGCACAAGGATGTTTCTTTCTTGTTTGTTTCTAGCAACTGTTTATGTATGAGAGGCCAGGGGAATAGTCTCTAACTTGATTAAACTGTATGTGGGCAGGCTGTGGTTCTGGCAGAAGAGTGAAAAGTAAGAGCTCTGTGGTTCCTACACTCATAGAGTTGAGTTGGTCCTATGGAGTGTTGTGATTCACTAAGGCTGGATACAGTATGATATTTCAACAATTTCCAATAGCCTTTCATGTCCCCAGATATTACTCTTTAGTTTGCTGTAATATTGGCCAGGCCTATGGACCTTCTATACACGTACCTCCAAAAATGCCATGCTGTGTGTGATGTCTCAGTTAGCAGCACTTGAATTTACATAGCATGCGGAAGATACTTTACAACTTCCTCCCTTTTGTCACCTGTTTTTTACAGAAAGTCAGCTTTGGGTGGGTCCACAGAAGATTATTTCTCTTCTGGGTTTTTTCTGTCTTGTGCTGGCCAGGATCTCCTGGGTGATGCTGAATGGAGATGGTAATAGTGAAGATTGTCACCATGGCCCTATTCTTGAAGGAAATGGCTCCTGGCCATTGAGTTTTGTGCATTCACCATTTACCATTATGTTTGTGATAGGTTTAAAAATAGCATTTTTTTTCTTTGCCTAGTTTACTTAATTTTTCTTATCGTGATAGATGTTGAATTTTATTGAGTGCTTTTCCGCATCTATTAAGATTATCATGAGATTTTTTTTGATCTGTGAATGTAGTCAATTTATTCTATTGTATTGTCTTTTTTTTAAATCATTTATTGGTGGATTCAGTTTTCTAATGTTCTGTTTAGGCTTTCGTATTCATGTTCATGAGTAAATTTGTCTTGTTATCTTTCTCCAAACTATCCTTGGTTGTTTGTATGGGGTACACCAGCCTCATTAAATGGAAAGAGCTATCTGTTCTTCTATTCTGTAGAAGAATTTATCTAAGATTGGAATGATATGTTTACTTTGTAGGAAGATTTTTTTTTTAACTAGAGGATTTAATTTTTAAATTTTTCATAAAATTATTATTTTTTTCTCTTTTGGGTAATATTTTAGTACTTTATATTTTCTAACTTTTTTCTATTTCACCTGTTTAATATGGGGCACAAATCTCTTTATAAAACCCTATCTTTTAAATATCTGCAGCAACTATAGTTTACTCTTTCATTCATAATATGATTTTTAAAAATGATTGCTTTTTTTCTTTTTTGATCAGTATTGCCAGAGGCTTGTCAACTTTATTGTACTTTTTCAGAGAACCTGATTAATTGATCCTCACTGTTGTATGTTTATATTTAACTTTATAAATTTCTACTTTTAATATTATTTCAGCTTTTGTGAGGTAGGTTTATTTGTACACTAACAGTGCTGGTCTGTAATATCTCAGTTCTACAAGGCAGGACTTCCTATGCTTCTTTTCTTGCATGAAACTTAGCTTTTGCCATTGTTCAAACAAAAGTTCAATGACACCAGGGTTTGACTTAAGCCCCCAAGAGCAAAGTGAATTACCTATCTAAATTCTTATCTTTACTTTATTTTTGGACTCTGAAGAGTCCTTTTCTTACCATCTCAGTGATTCATTTATAAAGGTACATTTGTTAATGTTGTATTAGCATGTTACCTGTTTTAGTGGGAGGCTTGCTCGGGGTGTCTGGGTCTGCTCTGCTGATAGAAATAGAAGTCACTAAGGTTTGCTGTTTCCCTCTTCTCCTCCCTGGGGCTTCTTTGTCTTTTGCACCAGGCTTCTGGCTTTGAATTCCAGGATCTGCCTCTGATCCTTGGGTCTTCTGCAGTGGCTTCATATGCTTCAGATTGTACCTCCAAACAATAAAGAACCCTTTTTACTGCTGATATTGATGATCCTTCATTGCCTCACTAGCAGATGCTGTTTCATGTACACTGTCTCTGTTGCTTCTGTCTGGAAAGGCAGGGGAGTGGAATTTGGGGAGAGGGAAGGAATAAGAGGAGAGGTGAATATAAAGCAAACTCCCTGCTCACTGCTCTGAGAAGTTCTGAGTGTCCCTCTCCTACTCCCCCTTACACACACACACACAGACACACGTACACACACACACAGGTGTACACACACACACATACACACACACAAGGAGGGCCTTGTCTTAGACCAGGCTAACAGGACAGGCTTCTCCCTGATGATGAGACAAAAGTGGTCAGAAGCTGTCACTTTTTTCCCAGTTAAACTTTTCAATAACAAAATTTTAGTTTATTTATATACACAAACACATATGATTTTTTAATAAATGTGAACATATCCAAGAGGATTTTTTTTTCTTGTCATTTGCTGCTCGATTCCTCTCTCCTGAGCTTTACCTCATCTCTTCTTGTTCATCAACCACGTGCCCCGGCCTCCACTGAGTTAACATGTTATAGCCCAGGGTGACCTCTAGATTTTTCTCCATGCACATGTAATCCTACAAATGAAGATTGTTATGAATCATACAAATGAAGATTTGCCATTATTTACTTTACAAGAATAACATACACACTTGTGTTCTTGTATTCAGTATGCCTGATGGAAATCCTTTACATCAATTGATCAAGCTCTCATTCATTCTTTTAATGGTGGTAAAAGATCTCCTTTTGTGTAGATACACATAATTTATAGTCATTCCCCTACTGCTGGGCATCATTTCCAGGTTTGTCACAACAAACAAGGTTATGATAAATATTCCTGCAAACTTGTCCTTTGTACTGGTGGTTTTATGTTTGTGGGATAGATTCTCAAGAGTGGAATTGAAGGATTAAAGGGATGTGATATTTATTAAATTTTAATAGACATGGTCAGAATGTTTCTAAAAAGGCTATCATAATTTACTCTTCAATCAGAGGTGTATGAGAATACCCTCTTCACTGTAGCCCAGAGTTTTTACTCCATCCCATAGTCACTTGATGTTTTCAATTTAAAAATCTCTTGGCATTTAATGGGAGTAAAGTGATGTCTCATTATTTCCCTAGATGTAATTGATCTAAGTAATTTTGTTATTTGGATTAGCTCTTTTTCTGAATTGTCCATTTACTATCTTCTCTGTATTTTTCTAAGTTGTCCATGTTTTTGGTGCCAGTTTGTAAATGCTCTTTTTATATTACAGATGCTAATCTTTGGTCTGTCACGTGTGTTACGGTTTATCCTGAATCTATTATTTTCCTACTAATTTTTTTTGACTCACAAATAAGTAAATATATTTACATGGTTAAATATATTTACTTTTATTTTTGAGCTTCTTCTGGTTTTCAATCCCAGTTTGAAAAGTATTTGTCAACCTTAGGATTGTAGGTCATAGCAAAGAGGGCCCCAGAGCCATTGGAAGAGAGGTCCTTACAGTTGGATCCCCAACCTGGATATTAGACAATGAGGTGAAGGAACTATGCTTTGTAATTGGATAGAATCAGTTCTGACAATGGCAAGCGAATCTGCTTCAGGCAAATGGACCCACCAGTGAGAACTGACCGAAGTGTGATGACATTACACCTGGGACCTGCACAATATCCTGGAGGACAGCTGATGTCACTACAAGATGACCTGGAGCCCAGGGGGAGGGTTGAAGGAAGAGGAGAGAGGCTGATAAGAAAGTGCCCTTCCCTTCCCCAGAAAGAGGGTAGGACTTGAGAGTTCCAAGTCCAAGTATGGATGAGGAAATGAAAGCTCAAAGGGGTGATAGGACAGTCCCAAGTTCACATAGCTTGTTCAAGGGCAGAGATGGAATGTCAGTCTTGTCTTCTAACTCAAAGACCTGTGCTTTTCTCAAATTTCATAGACACAACCCTTGTAGAATTTTAGTTATAATCATGATAGCATCGTTGAAATCTTACTATGTGCCAGTCACTGTTCCAAGCCCTTTGCATATAAATAGCATATTTCATCCTCATAGAAGTCTATCAGATTGGAGCTGGTATTTTCTCTATTTTTTAAAGAAGGGAACAGAGTGAGACATGAAGAAATTAAATGTCTCATCCAAGGTTACAAGGTTCAAAAGTGTTAGAGCTTTGATCCAAAACCTATATTTCCAACTTTATGCTACACAGCCTTCGGACACAAGTTCTCTACCTCTCTTCTTCTCTTGGCTTTCTATCCTTTGTAAGATACATTTTGTTGTTGTTAAGTTGCTCAGTCATGTCTGACTCTTTGCAACCCCATGGACTATAGCACACCAGCCTTCCCTGTCCTACACCATCTCCTGGAATTTGCTCAAACTCATGTCCATTGAGTTGATGATGCCATCTAACCATCTCATCCTCTGTCACTGTCTTCTCCTCTTGTCCTTAATCTTTCCCAGCATCAGGGTCTTTTTCAATGAGTAAGCTCTTTGAATCAGGTGACCAAAGTATTGGAGCTTCAGCATGAGTCCTTCCAATGAATATTAAGGGTTAATATCCTTTAGGATTGACTGGTTTGGTCTCCTTGCAGTCCAAGGGACTTTCAAGAATCTTCTCCAGTACCACAATTTGAAAGATATACTTATTGGTATATATATTTATTATATTTGTTTGCTTTTCTGCATTGCATTATTTTTAAGATTGTTTCTCTGCTCCAACAGTGAGTTTGGCTGAATAAAGTTCACTGGGTGGGGAATTGTCTCATGGCCAGGCTTCAGTTATTGATGGAATGATCGACCTTGTGAAGTGTATTTGCTGATGTTCTGGATTACATAAACAAACCAAATGAAAAGGAGGAGTTGGAGAGGAGACACAAAGTAAAGACACCAAAACTTCCTGGAGTTTGCCATCCATCTCCACACTGGGCTTGCTGGACTCCTGAAAGTTCTCCCAGACCCTTCCAGTGGATCCCAGATTAATTAGAGTTGTTCAGGGTATTGGTTATTAGCTGTGCTGCTCTTGCTCAAGAATAAAAAGAAAAACTTTAAAAAAAAACACTATGTAGAGTGAGGTTTTCCCCTTCTCTGTTGGCATGCTCACATTGCTGAAGAGGTTTGGGACTTCTTTTCTTCTAGTAGAGTCAATACATAATTTTAAACATTTACTTTGCACAGAGCGTGCTGGTAGGCATTGTCAGGAACCCATAAATGCATTAGTTTTCATCTGTGTTTAATATCCTTCAGTTCAATTTAGTTGTTCAGTCATGTCTGACTCTTCGTGACCCCATGGATGGCAGCACTCCAGGCTTCCCTGTCCTTTACCAACTCTTGGAGTTTACTCAGACTCATGTCCATTGAGTCAGTGATGCTATCCAACCATCTCATCTTCTGTTGTCCCCTTCTCCTCCAGCCTTCAATCTTGCCCAGTATCAGGGTCTCTTCCAATGAGTCAGTTCTTTGTATCAGGTGGGCAAAGTATTGGATTTTAAGCTTCAGCATCAATCCTTCCAATGAATACTCAAGACTGATTTCCTTTAGGATTGACTGGTTTGATCTCCTTGCAGTCCAAGGGACTCTCAAGAGTCTTCTCCAACACCACAGTTCAAAAGCATCAATTCTTTGACGCTCAGCTTTCTTCATAGTCCAACTCTTACATCCATACATGACTAATGGAAAAACCATAGCTTTGACTAGATGGACCTTTGTTGGCAAGGTAATGCCTCTGCTTTTTAATATGCTGTCTTCATGGCTGCTGTCACCATCTGCAGTGATTTTGGAGCTCCCCAAAATAGTCTCTCATTGTTTCCCCATCTATTTGCCATGAAGTGATGGGACTAGATGCCATGATCTTAGTTTTCTGAATGTTGAGTTTTAAGCCAACTTCTTCACTATCCTCCTTTACTTTCATCAAGAGGTGCCGGGAGCCGGCATATTGCATATTGAGTGCATATTGCATATGGCATATTGAGTGCAGCACTTTCCACAGCATCATCTTTCAGGATCTGGAATAGCTCAACTGGAATTCTATCACTGCCGGTAGCCAGCGTGAGGAACTCCACCCATGACAAAGGTCATGAGGAAGGAGGCTCGGCATACACAAAGGCGGGATCAAGCCTCAGGAGTCCCCCATCTACCCCCAAAACCAGAGTCTGCCTACTTTCTGCTTTGTGCTTTCACCTACACCTCTGACTTTACGGGGGGCTGTCCCCCACTACCTCTCTCTGAAAAAAGAGTTAGCTTACAGCTCCAGTTAATAATTCCTGAGTGTGACAGTGTTTCAACCTACAAACTCCCTTGGAAGTCCTCTAGCCTGCCTGAATAGGTTTTTCGGCCACATGTGATTGCTCAGAGCCTCCAAACTGTGATAGGCATGAGATGTTCTAAACTGTCTAAATACAGATTCCTTTGACCAGTTGAAAGATTGATTAGAAATTGTATTGGTGAGGGGATTTTCACTTGTTGGGCCAATGTTTGCTGTTAAGTCTCCATATCCCTTACCTGCTGTGTCCCTGGCAGTGTATTGATTAATATAATTGGTGTAAATAGTAGCTTTAATGTTTGTAACCTGGGACCCTTGAGTTAATTCTTTTTCTTGTTATAGCCCACCACACCTTTGCTCTGTAGGAATGCAACTTTATCTAGTGCTTTTGGAGGGTGGCTCCTGACCAATCACCTTTAGAGAAAAATAAGTTTTCTGAAGAAAGGGTCTTAAAATGTTAACAGGCCTCCGGGCCAGAAGATGACGCAAATCACCTAAGCTTTTGCATATGATAAGTTTGCAGGAAGAAAGCCTGGCTTGCTGCAGGACTCTACCCCTTCCCCCATTATCCTCTATGCATAACTTAAGGTATAAAAACTACTTTGGAAAATAAAGTGCGGGCCTTGTTCACCGAAACTTGGTCTCCCCATGTCGCTCTCTCTCCCAAATTCTGGCTGAGTCTCCATCTGGAGCGCGGAACCCGCCATGCTTGCTAATTATGCCTGGGCTTCTAAGATCCGACCAGGGAGGCCTCAGTGTCTCCTCTCCTTCGGGAGAACGGAAGGACGCCTGCGGCCTACGTAAGTGGTGCAAACTTCTGTCTTGAGTTTTATGGTCTCCGCGTAAAACCAAGCTACTCAGCCTCTTTTCTCC
>NW_011494882.1:2827391-2833495 GCF_000754665.1 Bison bison bison
TTCTAACTGTTGCTTCTTGACCTGCATACAGATTTCTCAGGAGGCAGGTAAGGTGGTCTGGTATTCCCATCTCTTTCAGAATTTTCCAGTTTGTTGTTATCCACACAGTCAAAGGCTTTGATGTAGTCAATAAAGCGGAAGTAGATGTTTTTCTGGAACTCTCTTGCTTTCTTGATGATCCAAAGGATGTTTAATATCCTTAGGGAAGCAGATATATGCTAACTTTTATGTAAAATTGACTTTGTTTTGTCCCATTAGAGGGTAACTCAAAACACAGGGTAACTCAAAACACAAAGGGAATATAGGAGAGGGAGAGATGAATTTTCCATGGGAGTCATGGAAAAGTCATTCTAGAATAATGGATTAATTAGGGGAAAAAAAGCATTATATTTGAACAGGCAGATCTGTGAGAATGGTGGGGGGGAGAGTGTAGAGGGTAATGATTTCCTTCCTGACCAGGGAACTAGATCTGCAAATTAGAATTCACATGTCACGAGTAGAGATCCCACATGCTGCAGCTATGACTGGTGCAACCAAATAAATAAAAACATATTTAAAAATTCAACTATAATTTTTTAAAAAGAGTCAAAATGAGAAAAATCTTATATTTCACTCTGTTGGCAGCAGTGAACCAGTAATATTGACGCCACATCTATTCTGTGTGGCAGATGGCAGATTGTACCACTCCCTGAAATGTCCCCAAATCCCACCCTCTCTCCCTTTTTAAAGGCTGTTTTTCCTGTGTTGTGAAGCCTGGAGGATAAAAATGATTTGACTTTTTGAAAAAACCCAGAAAAGTATGCTTAACCCAGTTATGGTCTCCAAATCAGCTCTTCCTAAAGTTCCTCATACATGCTCCAAAAATTAATGGGGTTACAGGGAGAGCTTTATAAGGTTAGCAGAAAATATCAAACAACATAAGACTTGATTTACTTCCATGGAACCGTCTTTCTTCCCAGGTACAATAGGCTGTAAAATTGTAAAGAAGGTGTAGGAGCTGCTAAATCAATCCCAAAGGAGCCTTCTTGCTGCCAACCCATCCTCTGGAGAATAAAATCCTGAGGGCAAGTTTAGGGAACTGAAATCCAAATCTGTGGAAGTGCCAAAGTGTCCTGCCTTGGCCTGCCAAGTTCAACGTTGAACTCTTGTGAACTTTCTCTGCAACAGTTCGAATCAGCTGCCTTTGTGCAACACAATTCCAATTTATGGCACTATTGACTATAGGGGTTTTTAGGAAAATATACCAGGCCAGTGCATTTATTTAACCCTTGAAGCTTAATTGCCAACATTAGATCTATGACATCAGCAATCTTTCCTCATTAAAGCTTCTAGGAACTCAATCTGGCACCAATCTCCTTTATTACTGCTTTCCAGAAGAAAGTCTCAGAACTGTGCCTGTCGTGGGAGTTAAGATTTTGAGTCAATGATTAATGACACGATTGCGTGTGTTTTCTCTCCGAATTAACCCATATGATCCATGGCATTTGCACCTTGTGTTAACCATTAGACACATAAGTGAGCCCTGTGTTTATTTGGGTGTGTGCATGAGTGCTTAGTCGCTGAGTCCAATTCTTTTGCAGCCCCATGGACTGTAGCCCACTAGGCTCCTCTGTCCATGGGATTTCCCAGACAAGAATACTGGAATGGGTTGCCATTTCCTTCTCCAGGGGAATCTTCCAGACCCAGGGATTGAACCTGTGTCTCTTGTGTCTCCTGCACTGGCAGGCAGATTCTTTACCACTGTGCCACCTGGGGAGCCCTTTTATTTGTGTGGTGGAGTTCTAATGCCCCTTGTTTCATGTTGCAGTGAGAGAAGGCCATGATCAGTGGGTCTTCTCCACAAAAGTGGATCTGGGGGCTGCCTTCCTTCCTCTGGTTTGAGGAAGAAGTTCAGTTGGCCTCTGTTTGCTCCGGACTGAGGCTTGTCACAACAGGGCCTCCACTGAGTGTTTCAGATAAAAGTCCCTTTGATTCCATGGCCTGCTAGTGCATCACTGAGCAGTCTAGACCCACGACAGGCCATTTTGCACTTCTGACAAAGTCAGGCACCTCTCTTTAAACATGTTTGCTCTCCTTGTGGCAAATGTTATGTTCTCTACTCTTCAAACTCTTTTCACATTTACTGGTGGAAAGAGGCAGTCTCTAGAGGTACTCTTGCCAAGTTACTAGTTCTAGGTAAAGTCAGCTTGAATTTGGGCTAGAAAATATAACTCTGATTATCAGTTTCTCTGGGATGCTTCTTCCTGTCAGAAACAGTGTGTGCCCTGCTCTCTCCTGATTATCTTCACTGCATTGCCTAGCATTGTGTGTGCGTGTGTGTGCATCTGTGTAACTGCTTGGAATGCTGTGGGGAGGACGGATGGTAAATGTTTAGTTCACAGTCCTCTGGTTTTGGAATGGATCGCCTTCATATTACTTGTTCCCTTAATAAGAACTGGGTGACTAGGGAAGCAGAGAGAGTGAGTTGGGATGTTAGAATTTAGTTTAAGGACTTCATTTTCTTTAATGACTTCAGTTTGTTTTAAGGGTTGATATTTATTTTGAGGTTCAAATAGCATTAAATGAGGATACGGCTTTTTCATGCTTATTGAAAAAAAGCATGACTTCTTTCTTTCAACGACTTATTTAAATGGAAACATATTTGACAGACAACCTTGTGTGTATTTAAGATGTATAACGCATCACTTGAAACATTTCTATATTGTAATGTGTAGCTGTGGTTAATTATCACATCACATAATTACCATTTTTGTGTGTGTGTGGTGGAAAATGATTAAGATCTAGTCTCAGATAGCTTTATGATTATGACATAATATTGTTGTCTGTATTCTTATACTGCATATTGACTCTCCAGAACTTATTTATCCACTAGCTGCCAGCATGTACCCCAAAAAGCATTTCTCTTATTACCCTACTCTCCAGCCAAGAAAGCAGGAACTTAAAAGGCTGAGGAATATTAGTATAAAGTCTCCCAACATAAAAGTTTCCCTCACCTAGATCTTCTCTCAAAGGAAATCTACTCATTTCTTTAATGCCTAGCTCACACGGCTCCTCCTCTGAGGAGACGGCCTCGACCATCCCAGCCAGGAATATTTCCTCTTCTAAAATTTTCACTGCATTTTTCTGTTTCTTACACATGCTGGCTGTTTAGGATCCTGCCGCGGGTCCCACTTTCTACTTTCCCCTTAGAAGGCTCTTTCTTTAGCTATTCAGCCACCTGGTGGCCCCGATGGCAAAGAATCTGCCTGCAATGCAGGAGATCTGGGTTCAATCCCTGGGTCAGGAAGATCCTCTGGAGCAGGAAATGGCAACCCACTCCAGTATTCTTGCCTTGAGAATTCCGTGGAAAGAGGAGCCTGGCGGGCTGCAGTCCATGGGGTCACAAAGAGTCAGGCATGACTGAGCAACTGACACTTTCAGTTTCTTTCACTTTCATCAGAGAGGCCATTCCTTACCCTCTATCTAAAACTATTCTTTTCAAATTTCTTAGTCCTTCACAGTTACTATAATACATATACATTTGTCTGCTGTATTATTTTTACCACCCACTTAAATAAATGCTCTATGAAAGCAGAGGCTTTCTTTTGTTTGCTTGACTTGGAACTGATCCCAGTACATGGTAGGAACTCAGTAAATCCTGGCTGAATGAACTCCATACAGTATGGAGTGTAACTTTCTGGATGGGTGTAATAGGATGCTGTCTCCTGCAGCAGTTGTTGGGGTCTAAGAAATGAAGGAAAAGGCTATGGAGCATAGGGTAGGGCAAACCCAGCTGTGAGTTGAGTCCTTCTCTAATTTCTACAATAAATGGGCCAGGTCTTCTGTTTTATTTTCTCAAGAGAATGGGAGAACATCCATGGCCAACCGAGTGAGTCTTCTCTTGGAGTAGGTCAACAACTTATGCCGTTGACATGTTTCTGTGTGCAACATCCTAATGATCTTTCCCAACTTCCAACTATGTCAGAATAAATAGCTGTTCCATATTTGAGCTTGTTCAGACACACACACACACAACCTTACTGCTGGCTATCATTGTAACTGATCCACACTCTCCAAGCAAGAGGCTGACACTCTACTCTAGACACCACTCCTCCTCCTCCTCCTCCTAAGTCACTTCAGTCGTGTCCGACTCTGTGCAACCCCATAGATGGCAGCCCACCAGGCTCCCCCATCCCTGGGATTCTCCAGGCAAGAACACTGGAGTGAGTTGCCATTTCCTTCTCCACTAGACACCACTAGGAAGATCCAATGTTCTCATGAGATTTCAAACAGTTTTCACCAATAGTTTAGGAACTCTGATTTGTATTTCAAGTCTTTCAGATTCTCTTATTTTTTAACGCTACAACAACAAGAGCAGTAATAATAATTTAAAAACTCTTAAACATTCTTTCATCTGAGTTAAATTCACCCCTTCCAGTCCATCTTAGTTCGCCGATTCCTAGAATGTCAACGTTCATTCTTGCCATCTCCTGTTTGACCACTTCCAATTTGCCTTGATTCATGGACCTAACATTCCAGGTTCCTATGCAATATTGCTCTTTACAGCATTGGACCTTACTTCTGTCACCAGTCACATCCACAACTGGGTATTGTTTTTGCTTTGGCTCCATCCTTCATTTTTTCTGGAGTTATTTCTCCACTGATCTCCAGTAGCATATTGGGCACCTATTGACCTGGGGAGTTCATCTTTCAGTGTCCTATCTTTTTGCCTTTTCATACTGTTCATGGGGTTCTCAAGGCAAGAATACTGAAGTAGTTTGCCATTCCCTTCTCCAGTGGACCACATTGTGTGAGACCTCTCCACCATGACTTGTCCATCTTGGGTGGCCCCACACGGCATGGCTTAGTTTCATTGAGTTAGACAAGGCTGTGGTCCGTGTGATCAGATTGGCTAGTTGTCTGTGACTGTGGTTTCAGTCTGTCTGCCCTCTGATGCCCTCTCTCAGGGCCTACAGTCTTACTTGGGTTTCTCTTACCTTGGACATGAATCAAGGTAAATTGAAAGTGGTCAAACAGGAGATGGCAAGAGTGAACATCGACATTCTAGGAAACAGCGAACTAAGATGGACTGTAATGAGTGAATTTAACTCAGATGACCATTATATCTACTATTGTGGGCAGAATCCCTTAGAAGAAATGGAGTAGCCATAGTCAACAAAAGAGTTCAAACTGCAGTACTTGGATGTAGTCTCAAAAATGACAGAATGATCTCTGTTCATTTCCAAGGCAAACCATTCAATATCACAGTAATCCAAGTCTATGCCCTGACCAGTAATACTGAAGAACCTGAAGTTGAATGGTTCTATGAAGACCTACAAGACCTTTCAGAACTAATACCCCCAAAAAGGTGTCCTTTTCATTATAGGGGACTGGAATGCAAAAGTAGGAAGTCAAGAAATACCTGGAGTAAGAGGCAAATTTGGCCTTAGAGTACAGAATGAAGCAGGGCAAAAGCTAATAGAGTTTTGCCAAGAGAACACACTGGTCATAGCAAATACCCTGTTCCGACAATACAAGAGAAGACTCCACATGTACATTACCAGATGATCAACACTGAAAACAGATTGATTATATACTTTGCACCCAAAGATGGAGAAGCTCTATATAGTCAGCAAAAACAAGACCAGAAGCTGACTGTGGCTCAGATCATGAACTCCTTATTACCAAATTCAGACTTAAATTAAAGAAAATAGGGAAAACCACTAGACCATTAAGGTATGACCTAAATCAAATCCCTTACAGAGGAAGTGACAAATAGATTCAAAGGATTAGATCTGATACACAGAGTGCCTGATGAACTATGGGCGGAAGTTCATGACATTGTATAGGAGACAGGGATCAAGACCATCCCCAAGAAAAAGAAATGCGAAAAAGCAAAATGGCTGTCTGGTGAGGCCTTACAAATAACTGTGAAAAGAAGAGAAGCAAAAAGCAAAAGAGAAAAGGAAAGATATATCCATTTGAATGCAGAGTTCCAAAGAATAGCGAGGAGAGATAAGAAAGCCTTTCTCAGTGATCAGTGCAAAGAAATAGAGGAAAACAACAGAATGGGAAAGACTAGAGATCTCTTCAAGAAAATTAGAGATACCAAGGGAACATTTCAT
>NW_011494882.1:2833732-2838992 GCF_000754665.1 Bison bison bison
ACCCAGATAATCACGATCGTGTTATCACTCGCCTAGAGCCAGACATCCTGGAATGTGAAGTCAAGTGGGCCTTAGGAAGTATCACTATGAACAAAGCTAGTGGAGGTGATGGAATTCCAGTTGAACTATTTCAAATTCTAAAAGATGATGCTGTGAAATTGCTGCACTCAATATGCCAGCAAATTTGGAAAACTCAGCAGTGGCCACAGCATTGGAAAAGATCAGTTTTCATTCCAATCCCAAAGCAAGGCAATGCCAAAGAATGCTCAACTACCACACAATTGCACTCATCTCACACGTTAGTAAAGTAATGCTCAAAATTCTCCAAGCCAGGCTTCAACAGTACATGAATCATGAACTTTCAGATATTCAAGCTGGTTTTAGAAAAGGCAGAGGAACCAGAGATCAAATTGCCAACATTTGCTGGATCATCGAAAAAGCAAGAGAGTTCCAGAAAAACATCTATTTCTGCTTTCTTGACTATGCCAAAGCCTTTGACTGTGTGGATCACAGTAAACTGGAAAATTCTGAAAGAGATGGGAATACCAGACCACCTGACCTGCCTCTTGAGAAACCTATATGCAGGTCAGGAAGCAGCAGTTAGAACTGGACACGGAACAACAGACTGGTTCCAAATAGGAAAAGGAGTCTGTCAAGGCTGTATATTGTCACCCTGCTTATTTAACTTATATGCAGAGTACATCATGAGAAATGCTGGGCTGGAAGAAGCACAAGCTGGAATCAAGACTGCCAGGAGAAATATCAAAAACCTCAGATAGGCAGATGACACCACCCTTATGGCAGAAAGTGAAGAACTAAAGAGCCTATTGATGAAAGTGAAAGAGAAGAGTGAAAAAGTTGGCTTAAAGCTCAACATTCAGAAAACTAAGATCATGGCATCTAGTCCCATCACTTCATGGCAAATAGATGGGGAAACAGTGGCTGACTTTAGTTTTTTGGGCTCCAAAATCACTGCAGTTGGTGAATGCAGCCATGAAATTAAAAGACACTTACTTCTTGGAAGAAAAATTATGACCAACCTAGACAGCATATTAAAAAGCAGAGATATTACTTTGTCAACAAAGATCTGGCTAGTCAAGGCTATGGTTTTTCCAGTAGTCATGTATGGAAGTGAGAGTTGGACTATAAAAAAAGCTGAGCACCAAATAATTGATGCTTTTGAACTGTGGTGTTGGAGAAGACTCTTGAGAGTCCCTTGGACTGCAAGAAGATCCAACCAGTCCATCCTAAAGGAAATCAGTCTGGGTGTTCATTGGAAGGACTGATGCTGAAGCTGAAACTCCAATATTTTGGCCACCTGATGCGGAGAGCTGACTCATTTGAAAAGACCCTGATGTTGAGAAAGATTCAAGGCAGGTAGAGAAGGGAACCATAGAGGATGAGATGGTTAGATGGCATCACTGACTCAATGGACATGAGTTTGGGCAAACTCCAGGAGTTGGTAATGGACAGGGAGGCCTGGCGTGCTGCGGTTCATGGGGTCGCAAAGAGTTGGACACGACTGAGCAACTGAACTGAACTTAAAGATTCTTTCAGAGTTTATATTGCTAAAATGTCTAATATAGTGTGCTAATTGCCCAGTCGTGTCCAACTTATTGAGACCCCATGGACTCTAGCCCACCAGGCTCTTCTGTTCATGGGATTCTGCAGGCAAGAATGTTTGAGTGGGTTGCCATTCCCTTCTCCAGGAGATCTTCATGACCCAGGAATCGAACCCAGGTCTCTTGCATTGCAAACAGGTTCTTTACCTCCTGAGCCACCAGGGAAGCCCAGTCTAATATAGTAATATTACTTAAAATTAAAAGTTTGGAAATCTTGGATGTGTAGCTAGATCTAAAAACTGTATTCTGGCATGAATTTCAGATGGTGGACTCAGCATACTCATCTAGATTAACTTTCTCCCCAAACCCAACTAAAATGACAAGAGTTTTTTTTTTTTTTTTTAAAGAATGAACTCACAAGGACATGGGGAATAAGAGAAGAGACACAGCAACATAATTTCTGAAGTTGAACAAAAGATGGACATGTACTAGCTGACTTAGCAGATTGGAAAAAACTCAAACTGGCAATGGGGAACGCTGCTAACTAACCTGTGCAAAAGGCATAGATGTTTCTGGAACTATCATGAAAGAGGAGCTAATATAGGAAGTGGGGTGAAACCTTTTTGAGAAATTTTGGATCCACATCACCTTCCCCAACCCATCCCTCTGAGATCATGCTCCCCTGAAAGGCATTTGGAAGTTTGTTCTCAGGAAAAACAGAAAATCTCTGGTTGGGAAATACCAGGTAGATGGGGGCCATGGCCAGAAGAGAAGGAGGAAGTGACTATGTACAGACTGAACACTTACCAGCATTCCCACTCCAAACTGGTAGGGGGGTACTTTTAAGCAAGCCCCAGAGATAGGGGGAAAATGAGCAAAAAATGACCTCAGTAAAGGAGTCTCTGTAAGCAGCAGGGTCTTGGCCCTTGACAGAATGCTAGAAACAACCTTTAACGACCAGCAAGAGCACCAGCCAATCAGAAACATACCAGACATACACAACTGGGAAGACAATCCCCAGTCCTGCATTGTCTGGTTGTACAGGCCACACACTGTACAACTACGGGCAGTAGGCTGGCCACAACAGAGCACATAAGCCAAATATCAGTTCTTAGCTTGGGTGATCCGTCCTCATTTCTGATATGACCAGTGTGCCATATGGGTAGAGCCAAGACCCACAGTATTATGACTTCTGTGACTGGTTTTTCCAAGACTGGAAACATATTCAAGAGGGCAGCATCACCCTGCTGATCCCAATTTTCTCCTCTGACATTTCATATTAGTCAATTGATTTTAGACTCATAACTGTTAATGAAGTAAGCATAAGAAGCAGTTCCTGCTGGGAAAAGAAAGATAAATATTCCAAGCCTGGCTCCAAATCAGTGCAGTTGAAAAACAATGTTAATTGAAAACAGTTTAACTCAGCAAAACTCACAAAGACAAAGTTCTTGCCAATATGTTTGCTAAATTAATCTATTTTAACATTTATCCTGCATTCTTAAAGCAGGATCATTTGGAAACGAGTGACCTGACTTTGTCACTTTCCATTGCTTTCTTTATGGGATGAGGGGGAGGGAAGGAGGTGGGTCGGTCTAGGATTCTGGTGCAGACTGGCTCCCCATCCTTACCTGAGTACCTACGCTGAACTGTCATCTGATGTTAATGAGCTTCTAGCTTATCTAAGAAAATGCCAGCCTTTCATTTAACGTGGCTAACTTCTTTCAAGTCTGAATTTAGGCAAAGGTTTTTTTGAAAAAAATCACAGTTATTAACCTATTGCCTGATTTATCTTTTAAGCCTTACGGAATCTTGCATTTCATTATTTATTGTGGATGAGTGATCCAGAAAGTTAATGCTCTCCTTTGTATAAATAGTCTAGTTGTAAATCATTCACTAGGTCCCTAACTGGTCTTCAGGTAGAGGGAGAAGGAAATGCTTTGAGGCCCAAGGCCCCTCCCTCTGTGCAGGCTTTCCCAGTGTCCGCCTTGATTTCTGTAGAAGCCTTGGTCTCTTGGGTCTGTCTAGAGACCTGTGTGTGCTCTGAGTGCCTTGTGACAGGGGTCAGACCAGGCTGGATGCTGTTACCTACTATTTCTTGAGGTGGAGCCGAGGGTGGGGCTGCAAACAAAAATAATTTCATCCTGATGAGCCAGGTGGTGGAGACTGGTGTCAGCAGGGTGGATCCCTGTGTGCCCTTGCTCAAGTCCAAGGTGAGAGTCCAGAGTCATCCTCTTTATCTACAGCTCCTGACCCAGGGTCGCTATGCCAGGAAACCCAGCTGTTTCACACAGCCCTCATGATGTGCCTGGATGCTGGCCTGTGGAACGTGGTTCCACAGGCGCTGGTCATTGTATGGCAGTGTTAGGGTGTCAGTTTCTTTTTAGGAAACAACCTAGGTTTTGGACTAATTCCTCCATGGATTGAAAAGGCTTCCCTGAGACAAATGCCCTCTTGAATATGTTAGTGCTAGCAGGCAATCTTCTTAGTTCAGATTCCCATTAACCCATTAACCTCTAGCCGGTAATTTAAGTTTCTGTCTGAGCCAGCCTCTACCCTTCTCCCATCAGTGCTGTCCTCTGAACTTGTGCACGTGGCTGAGGCCCCTGCAGAGTTCCCAACAGGTGTGTCAGGCCTGCCTACAAATCGCTATCCCTTGTCCAGGGCCCTGCCCTTGGCTTTCTTGGGGAAGTTCTCATCTGCCTTGGCATGTGTAACTCTGAGTTACAGAGTTATTCCTGTCAGTTCCCTATACTCCCACCTGGGACACTCATATTCCATTTCAGGTTATCAAGACAATAAAGACAGGCCCTGTATGTCTCTGCCAAACACCAGCCAAGGGGGAATTTCCCAAGTATCAACCCTCGAAGAAGTTTTTCTTCCAAATGATCAATCTAGTGAGGAAGTTCTGTTTTATTTTTCCCGAGACCTAGTTTATCCCTGGTGGCTCAGATGGTAAAGAGTCTGCCCATAATATGGAAGACCTGGGTTCAATCTCTGGGTTGGGAAGATCCCCTAGAGAAGTGAGTGGTAACCCAAGCCAGTATTCTTGCCTGGGAAATCCCATGGACCGAGGAACCTGGTGAGCCTCAGGCCTTGGGGTTGCAAAGAGTAGGACACATCTGAGCAACTAACACATACACAATGCATATAAACCCACTTCTATGAGAAGGGCCTGACCTCAGATAGATCTCAGTCTCTACTTCTTAGCTGCATGATCTTGGAGGGATTACTTAATCTTCCTGAGTTTCAAGTTCCCTGTTTACAAATTGAGGATAATAATAACCACTCAGTAGGGTTGGGTTGTTGCAAGGATTCAGTGAAATAATATGTCAGAGCGGGTGGAGAAAAAGCATTTTAATACACAGAAAGGCGGGTGCTGCTGTTATTTAACAGGTGCTATCCAGGGACTAGGCACTGGACCCAAAGGTGACAGTCCCCGCACAGTGTATGGCCCAGTGGGGAAGAACCCACGAACAGATGGCTCTGATAGGGCGGGAGCAGAAAGCTAGAGGCACTGGAGCAGCTTAGCTGAGTGCAGCCAGAAACCTAGTACAGCTGGAGTTTCTTCATCTTGTTTTGTAATTGCCTGATAGTGATGTGTTTTCTGGCCAGGTAGAGTCTTGGGTGTAACTAGGTGGGGCAGGTAAGGCTGGAGGCCAGGTGCAGCCTGGGGAAGAGGCGTGGGAGTAGGGGAGGGT
>NW_011494882.1:2839093-2842037 GCF_000754665.1 Bison bison bison
GGTTAGTGAGGTTCAGGACGGCCCACCCCACTGCTTGATCCCTCTTCCCTCAGCCGGGACGGACGGTGTCTAGACTGTGAAAACACCTGCTCAGCGTGCCTGTTCTCACGGAAACCGTCTTGCTGTCATCTTTACCTCTCACTGGCACCTTTTACCACTGGTTGTTTTTGTGGAGGCTCCAGCTGTTCATAACTTGAAGTTCTCAGAAAAACTCAATCTTGGGGGCCAGAGAAGGGCCTAGTCAAAATGGACGTGATGAATCTCGTTGCGTGTTCAGTCATTCTTGGGTTTGGCTATAAATTCAACAGCCTGGTCTTGAAGGCTGTGCGCTGTGTGGTCTTTCCTGATCTTCCTATTGACTCTCTCAATCGTTCATATTCTATCCCATTCAACCCCTGCACCTTAGTTCCTTATATTTGAAACGTTCTTTTTTCTTGACCTCCTCAGATTGGATGCCTTGCTTCTCTTTTTTGAAGCCAACCCTGGCAACATTTTGGTACTCCTTCAAAATACTTTATGTGTGTTGTCTTTAATTATGGTTATGTAAATATTCCTCCTTCCCTTGAGATGGTAAGCTAATGAGTTGAGGGTAGGAACCATGCCTTCTTCCCTTTGTACATAGGACATGTTCAATAAATATTCGTTGAACTAAAGGAAATTAAAAGAAGATTGAACATCTATAGTGTACCACATGGTGACTGGAGAGGCCTCTAAGCCACAGTACCCAGTTTCCTGTCTTCCTGACTTGCCTTAGTCTTGGATTATAAACATTCAATTCATTTGTAGCTTTCAGAGTATTTAAACAAGTACTTGCTCTTGATGTGGCTAATGTTAACTTTAGAAATTGATAATGAACAACAGAAAATAAGGTGTCTGTGGGTAGCAGTGATTAGCAGTACTGTCTGTAGAAGGGCTGCTGTTGGGTATCTGGGGTTTCTGCAGGTATGTTCTATGATGTGTAAATCAGTAACTTTTGTTCAGACTGCTTTCCTCACCTTACTAGTCGTTCTGCAAATACCTTGGATGGATCAGTGAAACTCATCACCTATCAGTTCAGTTCAGTTACTCAGTCGTGTCCGACTCTTTGCAACCCCATGAATCGCAGCACACCAGGCCTCCCTGTCCATCACCAGTTCCCGGAGTTCACTCAAACTCACGTCCATGGAGTCAGTAATGCCATCCAGCCATCTCATCCTCTGTCGTCCCCTTCTCCTCCTGCCCCCAATCCCTCCCATCATCAGAGTCTTTTCCAATGAGTCAACTCTTCACATGAGGTGGCCAAAGTATTGGAGTTTCAGCTTTAGCATCAGTCCTTCCAAAGAACACCCAGGGCTGATCTTCAGAATGGACTGGTTGGATCTCCTTGCAGTCCAAGGGACTCACAAGAGTCTTCTCCAACACCACACTTCAAAAGCATCAATTCTTCGGCACTCAGCTTTCTTCACAGTCCAGCTCTCACATCCATACATGACCAGTGGAAAAACCATAGTCTTAACTAGACAGACCTTTGTTGGCAAAGCAATGTCTCTGCTTTGTAGGGTGCTGTAGATTTCAATTTAAAAAGCAAGAAAAATACCAGAGGGAGGTTTGAAATATAGCTCTATATAGGAATGGATTTGCCAGTTTTTATTGCAATAATGCTGTGTAACAAACAACCTCAAGTTCTTAATGGCCTTCAATAACAAGTGTAAATTATTTGCTATGTGTTGTGTCAGTGCTGTGAGTTGTGCTGTGGTTTAGGACTGTCCCCATGTGTCTTCTTATTTTGGGACCTGGGCTGAACGAACAGCCCCCATTGGCCAGCAGTGTTTCCATTTAGGAGGGCAGGTGTTCAAGACAGCCAGCAGACATTTGCAATGCCTCTTCAAGGCTTCACTTGGAACTGGCAATCACTGTGGCCCACATTCTATTCACAAAAGTATTTTACATGGCCAAGTCCCCAGTCAATGGGGCAGAAATTGAGGGAGTGAGAGGGAAGAGCAAAGTAAATGTTTGCTTAATTGTAATACAGTTGACCACTGGTACACAGAATATTTTTATTCCTTCTGCTGATGGATGTATAAACCCCTGGGAAGAGAGAGCCCAATACCTTGCTCTTTCCCAGGAACATTGACACTTGGCGTGTGTTTGTTGAATGAATAATTGAACTATCATGGCTTAGTTTAACTAGGTGCCTGGTCTTTCTCCACTTGCATCTGTTTTTTATAAAGAAAATGAAAGTGTTAGTTGTTCAGTTGTGTCCAACTCTTTGTGACTCATGGACTGTAGCCCACCAGGCTCCTCTGTCCATGGAATTCTCCAGGCAAGAATACTAGAGTGGGTAGCCATTTCCTTCTCCAGGGGATCTTCCCAACCCAGGGGTTGAACCTGGGTCTCCTGCACTGCAGGCAGATTCTTCACCACCTGAGCCACAAAAGCCATTCTTTTAGAAACACAGACCAGACAGAGGTTGCATATCACTAGAAGCTCTGCTGCTGCTACTGCTGCTAAGTCGCTTTAGTCGTGTCCGACTCTGTGCAACCCCACAGATGGCAGCCCACCAGGCTCCCCCATCCCTGGGATTCTCCAGGCAAGAACACTGGAGTGGGTTGCCATTTCCTTCTCCAATGCATGAAAGTGAAAAGTGAAAGTGAAGTCGCTCAGTCATGTCCGACTCAGTGATCCCATGGACTGCAGCCTACCAGGCTCCTCAGCCCATGGGATTTTCCAGGCAAGAGTACTGGAGTGGGGTGCCATTGCCTTCTCCACACTAGAAGCTCTAACCCTAGTCAAAGTCGAATGTTTGCTGCTGTCCTTTGTGATGGCTCTGTCAGGCAGGCAGACCAGCTGACGGAGTCATCCTGGGGAGGACCTGTCAGTGACAAGATATAAAGAGGTGGTTTGGATGGCTCTCCACCCACTGCCACGCCCGGTGGTACAGGACCAGCTGTGGAAGGACAGTAAA
>NW_011494882.1:2842137-2861359 GCF_000754665.1 Bison bison bison
GACAGTAAATAGGAGGTGTCACCTGGGAGATTTCCCCCACCCCATAAGAAGGATTAGACTTCCCTGGTGGCTCAGATGGTAAAGTGCCTGTCTACAATGCGATGGACCCGGGTTCAGTCGGGAAGATCCCCTGGAGAAGGAGATGGCAATCTACTCCAGGACTATTGCCTGGAAAAGTCCATGGACAGAGAAGCCTGGTAGGCTAAGTCCATGGGGTTGCAAAGAGTCAGACTGAGTGACTTCACTTCACTTCACTTCACTTCACAAGAAGGATGGGTGTGTCTCGCCGAGGGAGGTTCCTTATATAAAGGTTTAAACTTACAGTTTGGGTAGTTGGGGAGGGGCTCTTTCTGTTGCAGAAGCTTGATCCTTTCAAGGGAAATTACAATGGGATTACTTTAACTAGTGAGGCG
This sequence comes from Bison bison bison, assembly GCF_000754665.1. Lineage (NCBI taxonomy): Eukaryota > Metazoa > Chordata > Mammalia > Artiodactyla > Bovidae > Bison > Bison bison. The sequence continues at coordinate 2,842,551 of NW_011494882.1, forward strand.
ATGAGGGCAAGAAGGCTGGGATTTGGAATCCAGCAGGCCAGTGTTGAAGCCTGAGCTCTGCCACTTGCTGTGTGGCCTTTGGCAAGTCCCTGCACCTCTCTTAGCTTCCGTTTTCTTGACTGTACCTGGGCAGAATGATAATATTTACTTATTCCAAGGGCTTCTGTAAGGATTAAATTAGCTGATGTGTATAAAGTTCACAGTACAGTGCCTCGTATGTAGCAAACGTAGTAATTGGAAGCTCTTATTACTATCAGCATCACATGATGATTTGGAACATGTTGTCCAAATTTCAAATGTTACAAACTTTAATTACATACAAATCCCCAGGAAAATATTTTTCAGAGCAAGGAATTCCTGTAACTCTTTTAAGGAAGAGTGAGAGGCGAAAATGTAGAGAAGGAAAGGAGAAAAGGCACAAAAAAGAGAGTAGAGAATAAAGAAAAGGAAGAGAATTGGTTTTTCAGGGCATCTGAAGAAGAGACATTAGAAGAGGCTGAAAAAAGAACTGTTGGAGTTTGGGAATGGGTGGGGGAGGAGTTGGGCTTTAAGAGACCAGAACTATGAAAGCAGGTGCTCCGTAAGGCGGTATGGGACAAGAAAAGCCAGAGATGAGCTAGGTCAGACTCGCCAAAAGAAGGCAAGAATCAAAGACCTGGAAGGTTGAAGAGAAATACCGATTTCACTGCCCGAGGGGTGATTGATGGTAGAGGCAGCCGAGTCTGAGGTTCAGTCTCCAGAATTAATGAACTGAGAGTGAGACCAGATCGGGAAGAAGAAAGGGGGCACTGGGGTAACGGCTGTGGCATGTTGGGACACACACACCTTGCAGCTGGGCCTGGGGCAGGTCAGGTGTGAGAGGGTAACAGGCTTGGAGAGAGCAGAGGCAGGGTGAGTGGCAGGATGGTGACAACCCCTGGAGACAGGACAGACAGGATTGTGGGTGCTCAGGGCGAAGCTTTGAATACAAAGAAACTGAGGCTCTCCCTTCCTGTCTTCTTATATTTCTGAGAGTGACGTTCTTTTAGGATATCATGAAATGTCGACTAGAGACCTCCAGAAAGAAGGGGTACTGGCCTTCAACCAGTTGAAACATAGAACAAAAGGTCACTCTTTTTGTGAGAAGCAATTTCTCTGCAGAGCATCCAGGGTTGCTGGTCTCGTGTTCCAGCTTATTCTCACACTCTGACGTGTGCGTTGCCCCAGGTGAGTCTGGCTCAGTGTCTGGCACATAGGAAGTGCTCGGTGAATATTTGTTGTTAAATGTATAAGTGGAAAATGCTGGAACATCTGAAACAGTTCTTGTCAAGAGAATTTCAAAGTCTTCTTTTGTATTAAAAAACAGTAAGAACTCCAAAAGAGCTACATGTTTATGGATCTGAGAGGATATGAGGTTCAGTTCCAGAAGGCACTTGGCCTCATTGCAATCTGTCTGCAAGCAGAGGTGATGAACCTCAACAGAGTCCAGCCCAGCCCTGTAGTAGCCTCATCCAAGGGCTGGCCGTGTTACATGGTGTATCAGTCATGGTCCCAGTAGAGAACAGATGACACTTTCCTATTGGGTAAATCAAGGAGAATTTAATAAAGACATTATTTTCAAGGGATGAGCAGGGTGAGGGCAACCACAGGGGTTGCATAGAGAGCCCAGGAATGGTAGGAAAGGGTTGTGACCATTCCTAGGAGGAAAAGGGCAAGGAGAGGGTGTGGGTGGGGGACCTGGAGAGAGCTGTGTGACGAGGGCTTCCTGACAAGGCAGTGACTGTTGGTGGAAGGACTGGGCATCAGTTCTGAGGAAGGGAGCTGAGAGGCTACCCTGCCCTCCCTCCCCTGCAGGGCTCCCAGTTGGCTAAACACAACTGGATGCCAGAGGGCTGTGGAGTCTTTTGAAGCAGCCTGTCCCAGTGACCTTCCTGAGTATAGAGCAAGCTAGAGAAGGCAGGGTTTGGAGACGGAAAGGTATATGGAGGCTTTCCAGCCCACGGGGTCATTTAAGAGTCTGGGGAAATGTGTGGTCAAAGTGTGGTGTGACCATGGAGCCCAGCTTCTTCAGCCAAAGTGTGGTCACATGAAAATTAGAAAGCATGGAAGTGTCATGAAATCCAAGGATGAAACTGACACAGGGTGGAGCCATGGGTGGGACCAGGGAGGTCAGCTTACTTGTTGCCCATTTAATCTTTATTGACGATCCATCAGATATAAACATCTTGATGAAATTGGCCAGGTGGCCAAATTACAAGCTGTTACAAACATGGGCAGAAACAAACTAATGGAAGATTTCCCAGTGGAAAATGCTCTGGATTTAAAAGACAGAATTTGGTGCTGAGAGATTAGGGATTCAGGGGAAGCAAGATTCTAAGCGCACACATCCACTAGGAGGCAGAAGCCAGGAAGGCAGGACTTAGCAACCATGACTAAGTTAGGGTGAAACAGGCTGCAGGAAATGCCAACCTCCCAGGGGTTTTTGGTAGAAGGAAAAACCTGTGTTAGGTGAATCATATGCAGCACAAACATACTTGTAGTTTGGCAATCATGAGTTTAACAACCAAAATCATTTAACTAACCAGGAACTCACATGGAGCCAAGTCCAGAAGAGTCATATGTGCTGATGGAGGCCTGTCATAAAACTTAAAAGATTATCTTTTGTGGAATAAGAATAAGGGAATTTTTTCAAGTTTTTTACATATCCTTTGACCCAGAATGCTATTTCAAGTAATTTATCTTAAATAACTCAGAGAAGGTAATGGCAACCCACTCCAGTGTTCTTGCCTGGAGAATCCCAGGGACGGGGGAGCCTGGTGGGCTTCTGGCTATGGGGTCGCACAGAGTCGGACACGACTGAAGTGACTTAGCAGCAGCAGCAGCATCTTAAATAATTAGGGCAATTGTTGAAGCTGTAGGTATAAGAATGTTCACTGTAGAGTTTGTTATAATGGTTCCAAATGAGAAACAACCTATATATTCAGTGCGTAGGGGATTGGTGAAAGAAATTTTGCTAGATATGAATAGATGCTATAGAAGAATATGAATTACATTGGGATGTTCAAGGTGTGGTTTACAGAGGGGAAAACAGATTCTATGTCACTTTGATCCCATTTTGGTTACACACACACACATACATACACACACACACACACACACACAAACACACAGAAAGAAGCCTGGAAAGATGACTGTGAATTGATTGAAAATTATTAATTCTAAAAAAGACATGTGAATATATATAAGATATATAAAAATAATTCCATTTTTCTTTTTTCTTATCCAAACTACTGCAATTTCTATAGTAGATGTGCGTTATAATACTTTATGGTGTGAAAGTAATTTTTTTTTGCTCTTCTAGGAAAATACGGTTTTTCTCCTAAGAACACATAAAAATATGTATAATTTTTTAAAATGTTGCCATTCTATTCTTCCTATGTCTCATTTGCAGTGATGAAAATCCCTTTGGTAACACAACCCAACAAATTTTCAGTGTCCTCTTTCAGAACATTTTTCATAATCAAATTTTACTAGAATAATAACCCCTACTTTTTCTACCTAAACCTCTCCACATGTTTCCAAAATTTGGGAGGATCGCACATGTTGCATTTTTTCCTTGAGGTGGGCTTTTATTTTATTTTGTATTTTATTTTTTAAACCCACAGAGAGGACTTTCTCACCTCTCCTGCATCTGTTACCTCTGGTGTTATACTCAAATCCGTAGCGGGTGGGATAGAGACAGATGTGCAGAGGTGTTTAGAGGAAGTGGATAAAGAACTGAGGGAGACAAAGGAAGGCGTGTGTTTTATGTGACACTGCAGAGTAAAAACTAATGAAAGATCATTGATTACTGAATCCCAAGGAGGAAGTAACATTTGGCTGATGCACTAATTACTTGGCTTCAAATAACAATGATACGACAGTCAGTGGTAGGAAGGGGATGGAGTTGGGATGGATCTAATAATAGACTATTAGACTTAAATAATTATAGAAATTATTAAATATGCAAGAGGTTCATTCTAGTATCAAACATAAACATAAAATCTTGACAAACATCTGAATTTATAACAGGAGGGATTTTTCAAAGTAATTTTTAATAAACCCCAACAGAGAAGGAAATGGCAACCCACTCCAGTATTCTTGCCTGAAGAATCCCAGGGACAGAGGAGCCTAGTGGGCTGCTGTCTATGGGGTCGCACAGAGTCGGACACGACTGAAGTGAATTAGCAGCAGCAGCAGCAACAATAGAATAATATGTATCCCTTAGAATGAGATTACAGAGGAGTGTCCTTCAGCCCTTGCAGATGGTTTCTGAGGACCCCCCTCAGGTTTGCAGGACACAATTTATAAACTTCAAGATCCTCTGAGCTCTAAAATGTGATGATCTCATGGATCTAGGATTCCTTATTCCCTCAAAGAGCCCAATTTAACAAAAATAATAAGATCAAGATGTAAAGTGCATTCCAGGAAGTAAGGAAGGAATTTTTTTCCCCTCCATTTACAAAAATGTATTAAGCACCTATTCATGCTGTGGCCTGTGCTAGGTGATAGAGATAACAAGATAAAGAAACCACAATCTTCTCCTTTAAGGGGTTCACATTTAAGTGGAGGAAATAGATCCTGAAATGGACAATGATAATAATGTGAGGCAAGTTCTTCATCTAATGATAAAAGCTCATAGACAGCAGTATTTACATATTTACCAAGGAAGATAAGTACCTTGAGTATGACTTAGGAAAGACAAGTGAAAATTTAGCAGTAAAAAAAAGTGTGTGTGTGTGTGTGTGTGTACATGTGTAGTCCAGGAGGACAATGGCAGAATTGAAAAAGCCATGGTATTTTTTAAAATATTTTCTTTGGTAAATAGTCAGATCTTTTAACTACTTTTTATTGGGTTATTTTGTTAATACTCTACTGAGTTTGAGAATTCTGTATATACCTTGGAGTCCTTTGTCAGTAATACATATTACAAATCTTTTTTCCCTGTCTCTGGATTGCCTTTTAATTAATGGCATATTTTGAGGAGCAAAAGTTTTCAATTGTGATGAAGTTCAGTTTTTTCTTCTGACTCCTGCTAAATCTTTGCCTACATTGGGATTCCCAGGTTTTCTTCTAGAAGTTTTATACTTTTAGCGTCTAATAATTTGTCTAGTTAATTTGGGGATATGGTGTAATTATGGGTCAATGTTCATTTTTTTTTTCATGTGATGATTCAGCTGTTCAGCATTATGTGTTAAAAAATCCATTTTTTCCACCATAGGAAATCAATTGTTGAAAATCAATCAATCGTATCTGTGTAGGCTGATTTCTGTACCCCCTGTTTTGTTGCACTGATCTACATGCCTATTCTTATGCCAATACCAGGCTCTCTTAATTGCTGTAGCTTTTCAGTAAGTCTTAAAATCTCATACTGCAAGCCTCCAACTTTGTTCTTATTTTAAATAATTGCTTTGGATATTCTAGATATATTGTATTTCCTTACATTTTAGAATTAGCTTGTTCAGTTCAGTTCAGTCACTCGGTTGTGTCCAACTCTTTGCCATCCCATGGACTGCAGCATGCCAGGTCTCCCTGTCCATCGCCAACTCCCGGAGTTTACTCAAACTCATTGAGTTGGTGATGCCATCCAACCATCTCATCCTCTGTCATCCCCTTCTCCTCTTGCCTTCAATCTTTCCCAGCAGGTGGCCAAAGTATCGGACTTTTAGCTTCAGCATCAGTCCTTCCAATGAATATTCAGGACTGATTTCCTTTAGGATGGACTGGTTGGATCTCCTTGCTGTCCAAGGGTCTCTCAAGAGTCTTTTGCAACACCACAGTTCAAAAGCATCAATTCTTTGGCGCTCAGCTTTCTTTAGAGTCCAACTCTGACATCCATACATGACTACTGGAAAAACCATAGCTTTGACTGGACAGACCTTTGTTGCAAAGTAATGTCTCTGCTTTTTAATATGCTGTCTAGGTTGGTCATACTTTTCTTCCAAGGGATTAGCGTCTTTTAATTTCATTAGCTTGTAATCTCCTACCAAAAGTGGCAGCTGAAATACAGATTGGCCTCTGTTGAATCCACTTGGAGACCAATTTGGAGAAAACTGACAACACTTTTGAATCCTTCAATTCATGAATGTGGTACGTGTATGCTAAGTCGCTTCAGTCGTGTCCAACTCTTTCTGACCCTATGGACTGTAGCCCCCCAGGCTCCTCTGTCCATGGGATTCTCCAGGCAAGAATACTGGTGTGGGTTGCCAGGCCCTCCTCCAGGGGATCTTCCTAACCAAGGGATCGAACCTGCATCTCCTGAGTCTCCTGCATTGACAGGAGAGTTCTTTACCACTAGCGCCACCTGGGAAGCCCCAGAATGTGGTATATGAATACATTTGTTTCATTTCTCTTTGCTTTTTCTCAGTGAACATTTGTAAATCTCATTGTATTAATACCAGTCTTGCACATAATTTGTTAAAATGATCTCTCTATATTTTATTTTGATGCTATTCTAATTTGGTTGTTTTACATCCATTGCCATTTTTTGCTAGTATGTAGAAATATAATTTTTATATTGCCCTTCTATCCTGTAACCTTATAAAACTCAGTTATCCATTTTAGTAATTAAAAAATAGATGCCTTAGGATGTTTTCCATACAGGGTCTTGGTGTCCACTCAAAAGAGACAATTTTACTTCTTCCTTTCCATTCTTAATGCCTTTTCTTTCTTCTTTCCCTCCTTCCTTCATTCCCCTCTTTCTCTTTGCCTGATTACACTGGCTAAGATCTCCAACACAGTGTTAAATAAGTGGTAAAGTGGTTACACCTGCTTTACTCTTGATCTTAAGGGGAAAACCTTTAGCAAATGGCCTGACACATGGAGACTGGTAGAGGATGCTCCAAGCCTCCAAGAGATCTCTGAGCTGTACATCAAACCCAACAACTTCTCATTGCTTACCTGCTGACTTTGGCCCTCCCCTTTATCATATCTCCACTGAACTCTCCCAATAGCTTCCTTACCGTCTCCCTACTCCCAGTCCACCTCCCTGCCCCAGCTCCACTCCCACTTTATTCTCCATACAGAAGTCACATTCACCTTTTAAGACACAAGTCAACACAGCAATGAGGGCCCCTTCTCTTTCCCCCACTCACTTCTCTTTTCCCCACACCCCTACTTAATGTAGTCTTTTAAAAATATATATATTTAAATTTAATTAATTTTTGATTAGGCTGGGTCTTTGTTGCTACACGTGGGCTTTCTCTAGTTGCAGCAATCAAGAGTTACTCTTCCTTGCAGTGCACAGGCTTCTTATTGTGGTGGCTTCTCTCATTACAGAGCACAGGCTCTAGGTGCATGGGCTCAGTAGTTGTGGCACATGGGCTTAGGTGCCCCAAGGCATGTGGGATCTTCCCTGGAAGATCAGGGATCGAATCCATGTCCCCTGCATTGGCAGGTGGATTTCTTATCCACTGAAGTCCTAATGCAATGTCTTGATTCTCCTTCTCCAAGAGTGACTTGCTTGCTCTTTCTATAAGTACTAGAAGATGGATGGGTCTTGATTCTTTTCTCTTAACTTCTTCTGAAGCCTGGGATTAAGCTTACCAGGCTCAGTAGTTGCTGAAAGGGGCACTTAGAGCTTTAGAACATCTGTGTGTTGGTGACCAAGTGTAGAAAAGCCCAGAAAAGCTGGTGGATTTGCCAAGTCTCAGAAGACAGACATTCCTCGGGGGCCTCTCACAGGAAGCCCTAAGTAATAGGAGTGCTTCCTAAAGTGAGACATAATGACTTTTTATCTTTCTTGCAAGTCTTTAATTAGAGACTCCATCACAGACACACTGTGTTAAATGGGACAGGAATTCCATTAGAGGAGGGAGCAAGTGGGAAACTCCTTGGCCAGAACACAGTGTTCAACCAGTTTGACATTTGTAATCATGTCTTTGCCCCTGAAGACTGCATCCATCATCCTGTAGCTTCTGGTGAAAAGTGTTTCCAAAAAGGCAGGGAAGCCTTGTCGCCTGAAGCATCATCTGTCACTCAGGCCATCAGTTAAGCAGCAAACCTTCCTTGAGTACCTGTCATTCCCTCATGTTTGTGGAAAGCACTTTCAGACGCCCTGTCTCATTTCTCCCTCTCAGCACCCCTGTGAGGTGGGCAGGACAGATGTCACTCTCCCATGATAAATAATCTGAGTCCCCAAGACTGGGTGGCGTGAGATCGCATGGTTAGTGAGTGATGGAGCTGGAGCTGGAACCTGGGCTTCCTGATCATCATCCAGTCTTTTTTTCTACACCCGCATTGCCTCTCTAGGTGCCTGACGCTGACTAAGCTCTGGGAGATGGAGGGGAAGTACAGATGCCACGCGCTCGGCCAGCAGATGCTTTGTTGTCTTTGAGGTCAACAAGATGACTTGTGTTTTGAGGTCGCTGCAGATGCTATCTCAAAAAGACTTTCTCACCCAGAGCAAAGTCAGCTGTGACAGGAAAAGCCTGTGGTGTGAAGGGTGACCACCACCTGCCACAGAGAGAGGACAGGAAGGAGGGCGAGGAGGGCTGGACGGCAGTGGTGGTGGCATTTTAAAGGGAGGCCCACTCCAGGGCTTCGCTGGCTTCCTGGGCTGCTGGAGCCCTCAGAGCTGTTGATCTTGGCTCCTTTTTAATCACTAAACTCTCTTTTAAAGAGTTGTTTCCCCTGCTCCTCCTCCCCTTCCGCCTCTCTTGGAGAGCCCTTTCAAGCAGAACTTAAACAAAATAAACACGCAAGTGAAACAAGCCAGGGCTGTCAGATGTGAAGAATGAAGCAGGTAATGTTGGGATGATCAGTGGTCTTGGACAGTGTGTGTGTGTGTGTGTGTGTGTGCGCACTGACATGGGATGGAGTGATGGTTCCCACACAGTACTTAGCCTCTCTCCTTTGGTCTATTTCCTGGGCCTCTTTCATAAGTCTTTTAAGCAACCACCATCTGCCTTGATAGAGAAGCTGATGCTCACTTTTATCTTGCTTTGTTTTCATCTGTACCTGCCTGCGGGCCTTTCTGTTCTCTTCCTCCCTTATTCCCACTCGTTCCCTTCCTTTGTTTCCTTTCTTCAGTGGAGTAGATCTTTCTGTGATCTTGAAAGATGCACATTGGTTGATGGGTAGGAGGAGAAGCATAAGCCATGGAACATAGCTTTAAATCTCTCAGAGCTCTGTTCCCATGTATAGTTTGGGGTTACATATGGTAACCCCACTGGTGGTTGGGAAGACTAAGCAGGAGAACACACGGAACATTTAGAACAGTGCCTGGCACGCAATAAGGATGCGATATTGTAAACGGATTTCCTGTTAGTGAGGCACTGGGGCCAGCAGCAGTGTGTTCTCTTTGAATTCCAGGTCGACATTGACCTCTGAAGACCAGACTTGATGACAGCCTATAAATCCCATATTCTGTTTGGCCCATTGTTTGCTTATCCAACTAGAAAACTGCTGGACTACTTAAAACATTTTCATAAAACCCCTAAACCTAATGGAGGACAGAGAGACATGTTGACAGATCTGGAGCCCAGTGGCTGATGTTACCCAGAGTTGGGACAGGGCCTCTGGAAAGATGGGAGCACTGGTTCTGCCTTTTGGGACAACTTTGTGATGGGGCACATTGATGAATCTTCCTGGGTTGCCATTTCTTAAACAATGAAATGGGGATAATTAGCTTCCTCACAGGATTTTGTGAGGGCCAATGAACTGAAGTCTGAAAAAAGCACTTAAAACTCCAAAGCTAGACAGATTAAATTGCTGAGGCCGTGCATCCATCCTCTCCAGCACAAGGAAAGAACCTTGGGGAATGTCAGAGAAACTGAGAGCCGGACTAAGCTTGATGTGTATAGTTCTCACGGGGCAAGTCACAGCTGAGGAAACAGGACTGAAAAAGAAAGTGACTTGCCCACAGCTACACAGCTGTTTAGTGACAGAGCTGACAGTGGGGCTGTGAGCTGTGTTCCTTCACTAGGCCACACTGAAGGACACGAAGCGGGTGAGATCCAGTACAGGCCCTGATGGATTTCCCACGGGCAGCTCACAGGGAACCCACTCAGATTCTTTGGGTACGGGAAGGCAGGTTTGAACTCTAGCCCTGCCCAGCTGTTTGTTTGTTTGTTTTTAAACTTGACCGTGACCAAGTAGCCACCATAAATGAGAAAGAACATTTCCATCCCTCCACAAAAATTCCTTCATGTGCCTTTGTAATCAAGCCCTCTCCTCACCCAACCCAGGCAACCAGTGGTCTGTTTTTTTGTCTCTATAACATTTTGCCTTTTTCGGAGGTCACCATCCTAGTTCATTCAGGACTGTTATAACAAATAAGTAAACCAGGTAGCTTAAAAAGAGCAGAAAATTGTTTCTCAGAATTCAAGAGACCGAGAAGCCCAAGATCAAGGCACCAATAGATTCGGCATCTGGTGAGAGTCCACTTTCAGGTTCATAGATGGCCAGCATTTTGCTGTGTCTTCATCTGGCAGAAGAGGCAAGGGAGCTCTCTGAGGTCCCTTTTTTAAGGGCACTAATCTCATTCATGAGGGCTCCACCCTCATGACCTAATCATCTCCCCAAGGCCCCACTTTCAAATACCATCACACAGGGGTTCAGATTTAATATGAATTTTGGGGACACAGCATTCAGTTTACAGCATCAAGAATTTGCCTGCAATGCAGGAGACCTGGGTTTGATTCCTGGGTTGGGAAGATCCCCTGGAGGAGGGCATGGCAACCCATTTCAGTATTTTTGCCTGGAGAATCCCATGCACAGAGGAGCCTGGCGAGCTATAGTCCATGGGGTCACAAAGAGTTAGACACGACTGAGTGACTAAGCATAGCACATAAATGGAAGATACATTTGTGGTCTTTTAAATCTGACTTTAGTCATTTCGCATAATGGGTGTGACATTTATCCATGTTGTTTCATGTATCAGGAGTTGGTCTCTTTTTTATTGGTGAACAGTTCTCCATTCCATGGGTGTACTGCAGTTTGTTTAACCATACACTAGGTAATGGTGTTTGAGCTGTAATACGTTTTTCACTGTTAAAAATCAAGCCACTGTAAGTATTCACATACTTATGCTTTCTTTTCTCTGGGATAAATACCTAAGGGTGAAATTCCTGGGTCATATGGCAAATATATGGTAAGTAAATTTATTAGGAACTGCAAAACTCCTTTAAAGTGCTGTATTTTTGCACTCCTGCTAGCAACACAGGAGAGTTAAACTTGCTCTGACTCCTCACTGAAAGTGAAAGTATTAGTCAGTCATGTCCAGCTCTTTGCAACCCCATGGACTGTAGCCCACCAGGCTCTCTGTCCATGGGGATTCTCCAGGCAAGAATACTGGAGTGGGTTGCCATTCCCTTCTCCAGGGGATCTTCCCAACCCAGGGACTGAACCCGGGTTTCTTGCATTGCAGATAGATTCTTTACCGTCTGAGCCACCAGGGAAGCCCTAGCACTTGATATCGGTGGTTACATCTTCCATTCTAAGATGTGTGACATGGTATCTCATTATAGTTTTAATTTATTTCCTTTACTGCTAGTGATATTGAACATAAAAGATGTTCAATATGCTTATTTGCCATTTGTATGTCCTTTTAGCAGTGTTGGTTCAAATCATCTGTCCACTTTTTAAAATTGGGCTTTTGTTTTCTTATTATGGATTTTTGAGAAATATACCTATATTCTGGGTATAAAACTATAATTTCTTTTTCTTGTCTAATTTTACTGGCTAGTACTTTCAAGAGAATATTGAATAGAAGTAGTGAGATTGGACACCCTTGTCTTTTTCCTAATCTTAGGGAGAAAACATTCACTATCTCATTATTATGTGAGATGTTAGCCATAGATTTTTCATAGCTGCTCTTTATCAAATTTAGGTTTCTAGTTTCTGAGAATTTCTGTCAGGAATGCATGTTGGAGTTAAAATGCTTTTTCTGAGTCTTTTGAGATGCTCATATGGTTTTCCTTTTGTTAATGTGGTGAATTTCAAATTTTAGGCCAATCTTGCCTTCCTGGGCTAAACTCTGCTAAATTATGTTGTTTTTATATTATATGGAATTGATTTGCTAAAAGTTTGTCTAGAATTTTTGTATCTTTGTCTGCAGTTTTCTTTTCTTAAAATATCTTTGTCTGGTTTTTGTATTAGAATAAAGCTAGCTTTATAGGGTAAGTTGGAAATACTTCCTCTTCAATTTTCTGCAAGTCTGTGTAGAATTGGTATTTTTCTTCCTTAAATGTTTGGTAGAATTCCAGTGGAGCCATATGGACTTGGAGTTTCCTTTGTGGGAAGGTTCTTAAACTAAAAATTCAGTTTCATTAATAAGGATAGGGCTGCTGCTGCTGCTGCTAAGTCGCGTCAGTCGTGTCCGACTCTGTGCAACCCCATAGACGGCAGCCCACCAGGCCTCCCCCGTCCCTGGGACTCTCCAGGCAAGAACACTGGAGTGGGTTGCCATTTCCTTCTCCAATGCATGAAAGTGAAAAGTAAAAGGAAGTCGCTCAGTCGTGTCTGACTCTTAGCGACCCCATGGACTACAGCCCACCAGGCTCCTCAGCCCATGGGATTTTCCAGGCAAGAGTACTGGAGTGGGGTGCCATTGCCTTCTCCAAAGGATAGGGCTACTGAGGTTATATTTGATGAGTATTGGTAATTTGTGCTTTTAAAGGAACTGGTCTGTTTTATTCAAATTATCGAATTTATTAACATAAATATTTCATAATATTCTCTTATTTTCCTTTTAATGTCTGCCTACAGAAAGATCTATAAGAGAAGTGATAAAACTTTTCTCATTTCTGATATTGGTAATTTGCATCTCATTTCTTTTTCTCTTGATTAGTGCAGCTAGATGCTTATAAATTGCATTGATCTTTATGAAGAATCAGCTTTTAGTTTCATTAATTTCTGATCTTATCTTTATCATTTCCTTTCTTCTTGCTTTGGGTTTATTGTTTTCTTCTTTTTATAACTTCTTAAGAGGAACACTTAGATAATTGATTTCCATCCTTTCATTCCTAATATAATCATTTAATTTTGTACATTTCCCTCTAATCTCTGCTTTGGTTGCATCCTACAAATTTTTTCAAGCTTTATTTTTGTTTTCATTTAACTCAAAATATTTTCTAATGCCTCTTCTGAAATCCTCTCTGATCTATTTCTATTTAGAAGCATGTTGTTTAATTTCCAAATATTTGGGAAGTTTTCACCTGTATTTCTGATATTGATTTCTGATTTAATCCCAGTGAGGTCTTAGGAATCCTTTGCATGATTTCAATTAGAAAATTTCGTTGAAATGTATTTTATGGCTGAGTACACTGTTTACCTTAGTGAATGCTTCATGTGTATTTGAAAAGAATATATATTCTGACATTTTGGAGTCTTTTACAAATGTCAGTTAGGTCAACTTGATTGATAGTGTTATTCAGGTCTTCTCTAGCTTTAGTGACTTTCTGTCTGCTTATTCTATTGATTACTGAGAGAAGAGTGTTGGAAACTTCAGCTGCAATTGAAGATCTATTTCTCCTTTCTGTTCTATTAATGTTTGTTCCATGTATTTTGAAGCTCTGTTTTTAAATGCACATACATTTAGGATTGTTATGTCTTCCTGGTAAATTGATAGTCTTTATGATTCTGTAGTGCTTCTCTTTACTCCTAATAAAATTCCTTGCTCTGAAGTCTGTGTTTCACAGTTTTTCTCTTTTTTTTTGCAACCAGAAGGCATCAAGACCCAGGTGTAGGGGTTACCAACAGCAACCCTTCAAAATCTTTCTCTCTGTTCCTGTTTCCATGATGAGGCCTTCCCAAGCATTGCTTGGCACCCAAGCCCCATGAGGAAGATGAGCTAAAAAAAAAAAAAAGTTAAATATTGATTCTTTGGCTGTTAAGAGCTAAATGTTGAGATATTTCAGTAACTATCTGGCTCCAGCTCTGGGATACTTGGAGTCAGAGATGGCAACGTGGATGCTGAGTGCTGCCAGGCAGGCAGGACAGTAAGCAGCATGTGGGCATGCAGCAGCCAAGTGTCCTGCAGTTCCCCAAACTAGGTTCATATCACAGTCAGCCGCAGACACTTGAGAAGATGCAGGAGACTACGGAGTTTCCATTCTCAGCTGGAAATCCCCCAGTCTAGGGAAAGTGGCAGGTGGCCCTTAGGGATTTCAGAGGGCTGTGTATATGATGGGTTCAGTTCAGTTCAGTTCAGTCGCTCAGTCGTGTCCGACTCTTTGCGACCCCATGAATCGCAGCACGCCAGGCCTCCCTGTCCATCACCAACTCCCAGAGTTCACTCAGACTCATGTCCATCGAGTCAGTGGTGCCATCCAGCCATCTCATCCTCTGTCGTCCCTTTCTTCTCCTGCCCCCAATCCCTCCCAGCATCAGAGTCTTTTCCAATGAGTCAACTCTTCGCATGAGGTGGCCAAAGTACTAGAGTTTCAGCTTCAGCATCATTCCTTCCAAAGAAATCCCAGGGCTAATCTCCTTCAGAATGGACTGGTTGGATCTCCTTGCAGTCCAAGGGACTCTCAAGAGTCTTCTCCAACACCACAGTTCAAAAGCATCAATTCTTCAGCGCTCAGCTTTCTTCACAGTCCAACATTCACATCCATACATGACCACAGGAAAAACCATAGCCTTGACTAGACGGACCTTTGTTGGCAAAGTAATGTCTCTGCTTTTGAATATGCTATCTAGGTTGGTCATAACTTTCCTCGTATGAGGGTTTAAATATTTGAAGAGTGAAATGGGGGAGAAGGATTTGAACACCAGTCACTATGGGGTGGAAGAATAAGCTAAAACAATCTTCTGCATTGTTCGGGCCCGTTTTGTCTTAATATTGTTAATTTAAAATCTCTATCACCATGTCTGGAACATAAAAAGAGCTCATTAAGAATTTGTTGAGTGAATAAATACTTAAACTTAAGAATAAAAGGATATCATCTGTATCTCTAAATTTGAGAATAAAAGGATATCATCTATATCTTTATACATGTTTTATAATATATTTACATATATATATGTGTGTGTGTGTGTACATTCATACTCAGTCACTTCAGTTGTGTCCAAGTCTATGTGACCCTATGGACTGTAGCTTGTCAGGCTCCTCTGTCCATGGGATTTCCCAGGCAAGAATCCTGGAGTGGGTTGACATTTCCTAGTATTGATATTGATATATATATATACACACTGAATCTCAATACTGTGACCATGTCCTTTTCTTTGATGGTTATATATTAGCCAGCTATTGTTGTTATAACAAATAACTCTAAAAACCTTAATGGTTTACAACATCAAGATCTTTGAGTCATGGGTCTGTGAGCTGACTGTATGGCTGTATTTTAGTTTGGGTTTAAGTTTGCTCCCCGAGTCTCTTGTGAGATCAACAGCTACCAGAGGCATAAACTGGTCATGATGGATTCAGAAAATTAAGAGGCCAAGCCAAGCTATAAAAGTACATTTAAAACCTCTGATTGCATCATATCAGCTAATATTTCATTGGCTAAAGCAAATCATAAAGCTCAAAGTTAGATAGGAAGATATATATATTGCTATGTAAAGTATTTGTTATCCACTATTAACATAGCAATATCTCACTAATACATGTCCTTCAAAGAAAAGGAGGTGGTTACAGTACTGATATTTATAAGACATAGAGGGAAGTTTCTTTTCCCCTTAGGTTTAAGCATTTATTCATCCAACAAATTCTTAATAAGCACATATTATGTTTCAGATATGGACACACACACACACACACACACTCACACACACTTTCATGTTGTCCTCACAGCTACTCTGGAAGGCACAGCAAAGCCACATGGAAGAATGTGGACATATAATTTCATTAAAGGAGAGAGTAAAGACTTGTAAACAATAATCCAATCTTCCACATCTTCAGTGATAACTGCTAACACACACATGTATGCCAGCCACTGTTTTAATCGTTCTACGTATGTGGACAGATCTGGTTAACAGTGCCTTTTATCTGATGGCTTTAAGGATGGATATAAATGCAAAAATTTAAATTGGTTTTTGCTTAGACTTACAGGGCTTCCCAGTTGGTGGAGTGGTAAAGAATCCTCTTGTCAGTGCAGGAGATGCAAGAGACGCAGCAAGTTCAATCCCTGGGGTGGGAAGATCTCATGGAGTAGGAAATGGCAACCCACTCCAGTATTCTTGCCTGGAAAATTCCATGGACATAGGAGCCTGGAAGGCTACACAGGGTCACAAAGAGTCGGCCATGACTGAGCATGTATGCATTATGCATAGGGTTGTAAAGGAAACAAGTTATGCTTGTGATAATGTTGCCTCAGGCACTAAAATTTTAAAATTCTATGTAAAAAGCTGCAACACGGAGGACCTAGAACGTGTCATACTAAGTGAAGTCAGACAGAGAAGGGAAATATATGACTCCCATTATATATGGAATCTAAAAAGAAATGATATAAATGAACTTATTTACAAAACAGAAACAGACTCAGACTTTGAGAATGAGCTTAGGGTTGCCGGGGGCAGGGATGGGGGAAGGGATAGTTAGGGAGTTTGGGATGGGCATGTACACAAAAAAGAAAAAAAAAAAAAACTATCTATCATGGAAGGAGTCCAAATATTTTGTATTTTTATTCTAGGAGTTTTCTGAGAATATTGTTTTAAAATCTTTTAGAAACTGTATGCATGCTAAATCACTTCAGTCGTGTCCAACTCTTTGTGATCCTATGGACTATAGCCCACCAGGCTCTTCTGTCCATGGGATTCTCCAGGAAAGATTACCAGAGTGGGTTGCCATGCCCTCCTCCAGGGGAGTCTTCTCAATCCGGGGATCAAACCCATGTCTCTTGTGTCTCCTGCACTGGCGGGCAGACTCTTTACCACTAGTACCACCTGGGAATTCCAGAAACTGTATATACCCTTCTATTTATATCAATAAATGTTAGTCAGTAAATATTTATTTACTGTGCTGTGCTGGGGGATGGGCTTCCCCTGTGGCTCAGCTGGTAAAGAATCTGCCTGCAATGAGGGAGACCTGGGTTCAATCCCTGGGTGGGTAAGATCTCCTGGAGAAGGGAAAGGCTACCCATTCCAGTATTCTGGACTGGAGAATCCCATGGACTGTATAGTCCATGGGGTCGCAAAGAGTCGGACATGACTGAGCGACTTTCACTTTCACTGTGGGTATTCTTGCCCCTGGGGAACTTAAGATTTAGCCAGAGTAGAAAAGTCATGTCCATGAGGACAGTTACCCATAACTCAAGGCAGTAAATGCCAAGTGCCAAATGGCAGCTGTGGGGACAACAGAGTCCCAAGGAAGGCCTGGTCTATGCCTTCATCTGTGCACGCTAAGTCACTTTAGTTGTGTCTGATTCTGTGTGACTCTGTGGACTATAGCCCACCAGGCTCCTCTGTCCATGGGGATTCTCTAGGCAAGAATACTGGAATGGGTTGCCATTCCCTCCTCCAGGGGATCTTCCTGACCTGGGGATACAACCTGCATCTCTTACATCTCCTGCATCAACAGGCAGGATTTTTACTATTAGCCCCACCTATGCCTTCATCCTTCTACAAAAGTGCTTAAGAGTCCTGTCATTAAAAGGTCCATAATGAGGAGTCATTGTAAAGCCCTGAATGCCTGCCCACACCCATTTCTTTGGCTCATGTCCTGTCCATAGGTTTCTTTGTTCCAGACATTCAGAACGAAATGTGAATTGTCATGTATTGAATCATTTTCTAAGACTCGGAAAGTGTCCTAGAGAAACGGGGAGCCAACTGTGCTACAGTTCATTGGTCTGGAGAACATACTGGGTGTCACTGCTCTTTCCCTTCCTCTGTCCTCCACTTGTCATTTCTAGGTATCAAGACAGAGTACAGCCCAGTAAATGTAGATGTTTGTTCAAAGTCTCAGCGCTCACAGTACCGCTTGCTGCCTTGCGCATCGCTGTCTTTATTTCTTTGTTCAGGGGTCCTGAGGTTGTTCCTGTTTACACATGAGGAGAGGAAAGAGAATGTGGAAGTTATTTTCCTATCAAAGCCCTACCCTTATTTTTTATTTTTGCCAATTCCAAGTTTGAGAGAAAGGACAAAGGTAGAGAGAGAGAGGGATACTGAGATTCCTGAAACATGAGTACTATGAAAGTTAATGTTTGACCTCAATTTTTTCCTTCTTAAATGATATCATAAGGATAAGGGATTTTTTCATTTTGATTTTTCTCTCAGCCAGTTCATTACTGATTTTAAGTATTTTTGTTCAAAACATTATACTTTTCATAGTTTTTTTTTTTTTTTTTAATTGGCCCTTAACTCCTATGAAACACTATGTAAAACGGTGGTCAGCTTAAGACCTCAAATTCTTGCAAGTCATGAAACACTTGTGAAGTGGCTCTGGCCTTTTTTGATCCATGAAATAAGATACCTGTCCAAACACACCCTTACCCTGGGAAATGGGCTACACTGACCGAGGTTTCAACTTCCATAGTCAATTTTTTGCATTGAAAAGTGTTGAAATATACCCTTTAAAACCAAGTAATAATGAGCTTATTTATATTCACTTATTTCCACAGAGCAATCCCCCCTTTAAGTTTTGAAGCACAAGAGGAAAAGTGTGTGCCCACCTCACCTTTGAAGAGTGGTTTAAAGTGTGTGGGTTTGATAATCCCCTGAACCACAGGCTGCTATTTATATATCTTTCGGTGATTTTTGTCTACCGGGTTTGCTCATCTACCTCTCTATGCTTCTGACTCGTGTCTGGAAAACCACAATGTGCAGAAACCCTCAAGAGGAGCTGGGTTTTCATAGACCGTTGCATTACATCGCCCTTGGCAAATATCTTAGGGCTTTCTCTGTGAGAGAAA
>NW_011494882.1:2861459-2874371 GCF_000754665.1 Bison bison bison
GTTGAAAGGAAGAACAGGGAGCGAGGAAGGAAGGGGAAGGGATAAAGGAAAGCAGGGAGGTTGGCGGGGGTAGAGAATGCTTGTGGTGTGTATGTGTAAGAGTAAGAACATTCATGCAAACCATAAAAATTGGGTTTTACTTCATCAAAACTGGAAATGTTTTCTCACCAAAAGATATGATAAGCTGGAAAAACAGGGCACACATTGGGAGGAAATATTTGCAAATACATACCTGAAGAAAAACCTAAAATGTAAAACCTAAAGCTATAAAACTATAGAAGAAAACATGGGAGAAAAATCTTTGTGAGCTTGGGCTAAAAATTTCACAGATACTACACAAAGTGAAGTCACTCAGTCATGTCTGACTCTTTGAGACCCCATGGACTGTAACATACCAGTCTCCTCTGTCCATGGGATTTTCCAGGCAAGGGTCCTGGAGTAGGTTGCCATTTCCTTCTCCAGAGGGTCTTCCTGACCCAGGGATCGAACCTGGGTCTCCCATATTGCAGGCAGATGCTTTACTGTCTGAGCCAGCAGGTAAGCGTTTGATAGATGCTACACAAAATTACAGCTCATAAAAATTAATAAGTTGAGCTTCATCAAAATAAAGAATAAACAATAAAAATATTGTTAAAAGACAAGCCAGAAACTGGGAAAAATATTTACTAACTGCATATCAATAAAGGATGGGCATCTAGAACAAATGAAGAGTCTTCTAACTCAGAAATAAGAAAAGAAATAATCCCTGCAAACACAGTGAGAGATCTGAACAAACTTTTCACCAAAGAAGAGATACAGATACAAATAAGTACATGAAAAGATGCCTAATGCTATTTTTCATTAAATAATGTAAGTTAAAACCAAAAAAGATCACTGCATACTATCAGAAGGGCTTAAAAAACATTAACGAATGAACAAACAAACAAAAAAACCTGGCAATTCCAAGTGCTGGAGAAGCTTAGGATGGTGCAGTCACTTTGGAAAACAGTTTGGCTATTTCTGACAAAGCTAAACATACACTTACCATGTGACCCAGCAATTCCACTTCCAAGTATTTATGAAATGTATATGAAATGAAAACATATGTCCATACCAAACCCTGTATGAGAATATCTATAGCAGGTTTATCCATAATAGCTCAAAACTAAAAGCAACTCAAATGTCTATCAACTCATGAATGGATATACATATTATATTATATCCATACCATGAACTGCTAATTCATGTAAGAGTGTAATTTTGAAATTTGATGCTAAGTTAAAGAGGTCAGATTCAAAAGGTTACACATGATATGATTCTATTTATACGAGAGAAAACAGATCAGTGATTGATAGTGGAGAAGGAACTGATTACAGAGAGACTCAAGGGAACTTATTTGGAATGATGGAAAATTTGTGTCTTGATTATGTTGTATATATTTGTCAAAACTCATAGGACTAAATACTAAAATGTAATTTTTTTCCTATATATACAGACTATACCTTAATAAACCTGATTAAAATAATTATCCACCTTTACCATAACATTAATAGGTGTTTTTCACACTGAAAAGGATAACCAAATCAAATGAGTGTAGAAAGTTTAGAAAATACATTGATAAGCAAGAAAAAATTACTCAACTGTAATTATAGTATATATAGATGTATTATCAATTTGATATAAATTTTTGTAGCTCACTTTGATTTTTTAATTTGATTTATTTATATGTTCCTCTGTACTATCACTTTCCATGGCCTGTTGTGTGAATGGACAGTCTGTTGTATGAATGTAATACAGATTATTTAACAAATTCTCTATTTACTGGAATTAGGTAATTTACTGGAATTAGGTAATATATAATTTTTTCACTTTGGTGCTGTAATATACTTGCAACTGCAAGTCAAGCTGCAATGAACATTAAAAAATATTTTTTTTAATTAAAAAATATATTTTTGTGGGTAACTGTGATTTATTTCTTTATGATAAATTCCTAGGAATGACATTGCTGGTTCAAAGGAAGGGCACGTTTTTAGGAATATTGATACAGGTGTCATCAAATTGTCCCTCAGAGAGTTTGCACCAATTTCTGTAAGTTTAATTTTAAGCTCTCTTTACTCTATTTTATCCCCATTTCATAACCTTTCTCATCTTGCCCCTGCTTGACAGAAAAATTCTAACCAAGAAACAAAGCATAAGAGAAATTTATAAAGGGGAATGTGTAAAACCATGTCAGAGCTTCTTGTCTTCCCCCACCTCCTACTGCTCTCTTCATTTCCCGTGTGTGGGAACTTTTTTTTCTTCCCACTAAATAAACAATTTATTAGTTAAAAATTCATTTTTCTCACAGATAACTTTACTTACCAAACTAAGGGGTCTTAAGTCCAATAGGAAAAACTCAACCTCACATTTAGTTAGCTAATGTGTGATTTCTGATCAGCATTTTGTGTATTGAAAACCTTGGGTAGAGGCCACATCCTGACGGCAAGGACTTTGAGAGGTTTGAGACCCCAGGTCTGGGCCTGATGTAAACAACTTCAATCAGGAATAAGGGCCCCCAAGTTCAAGGACCACTCTGTCATTGGCCTGTGCTGAGCACTTCTCCTTCCTTGGCCTCTTGTGCTTACTTGTGGCTTTAATGAGATATAATAATGTCCTCCTGCCTGCTGTTGTGAGGATAAAATTGGGTGATGCTTCTGAAAGCACCTCAAAAAGTATCAAAAGTGATTCAAATGTGCACATGAACATTTCCTATTTTTTTTTAATGATAACACTAGCCAAAAGTTCCAACAGGACCAGTGCTCAAATCTATTCAACACTCTCACCCCCAGGAGAGATGAGCAGGGTGCTTCCTTCCCTCGCTGGGCCTCGTATCTCACCTGCGGTGCTGTGGGGTGGTGTTCTCACAGAGGTCCCCTCTGACCAGCCTCTCAGATACCTTCTTATTGCTATTTTTCATCCCTGCAGAGTTTGGTCTTTAGTCTGTAGATGTCAAGGAGCTGGTCTGATTACATTTAGGGGAGCTGGGGGACAGCAAGTTCAGACCTGCAGCAGCAGCAGTGGGAGGAGAATCAGAAGGGTGACTGCAGGTTGGTTGTCTGCTTGCTCCCTGTGCCCCTCCCTGGCCTCCCTGGCTCTGCACTGTGTCCTGGCAACTACGTTTCCCAGTCTCCTTTGCCATTTGGCTTCCAGACAAGTGGCACCCTTGGAAGACACTGGCAGAAGCCTGGCAGGAGGGAGTTGGGGAGAAGCCAGAGTGTTTTCAAGCTTCCAGCTTCCAACAGCGTCTCCTTTAGAGGCTGTCTTCCTCCATTTCCTCAGTGGGAGAGCCCCTCCACACATTCCAGCTCCTGCTGTATTTCAGCTCTGGTCACACGGTGTCAGCTTTAGGGCTCTGGCCACCCTACCTCCTTCCCCCATCAAGAGTGCTAGCAGCTTCTTGCAAATGCTAATGTTTAAATTACTTAAAACCTCCTGTTGGATGAATGGATTAAGTTGTGGTACATATACACAATGGAATATCACTCAGCCATAAAAAGGAATGAATCTGAGTCAGTGCTAGTGGGGTGGATGAACCTAGAGCCTGTTACACAGAGTGAAGTAAGTCAGAAAGAGAAAAACAAATGTCATATTAATGCATATATATAGAATCTAGAAAGCTGGTACTGATGAACCTATTTGTAGGGCAGGAATAGAGACTCAGACATAGAGAACAGACTTATGGACACAGCAGGGGAAGGAGAAGATGGGATAAGTTGAGAGAGTAGCATTGAAATATATACATTACCTGTGTAAAGTAGATAAGTAATGGGAAGTTGCTGTATAGTGCACGGAGCTCATCCTGGTGCTCTGTGACAACCTAGAGGGGTGGAGTGGGGTGGGAGGTGGGAGGGAGGCTCAAGAGAGAGGAGACATGTTTATACCTATGGTTGATTCATGTTGATGTATGGTGAAAACCTGCACAACATTATAAGGCAATTCAGTTCAGTTCAGTCACTCAGTTGTGTCTGACTCTTTGCAACCAACCCCATGAATTGCAGCACACCAGGCCTCCCTGTCCATCACCAACTCCCAGAGTTCACTCAAACTCACGTCCATCAAGTCAGTGATGCCATCCAGCCATCTCATCCTCTGTCATCCCTTTCTTCTCCTGCCCCTAATCCCTCCTAGCACCAGAGTCTTTTCCAATGAGCCAACTCTTTGCATGAGGTGGCCAAAGTACTGGAGTTTCAGCTTTAGCATCATTCCTTCCAAAGAAATCCCAGGGCTGATCTCCTTCAGAATGGACTGGTTGGATCTCCTTGCAGTCCAAGGGACTCTTGAGAGTCTTCTCCAACACCGCAGTTCAAAAGCATCAATTCTTCGGTGCTCAGCTTTCTTCACAGTCCAACTCTCACATCCATACATGACTACTGGAAAAACCATAGCCTTGACTAGATGGACCTTTGTTGGCAAAGTAATGTCTCTGCTTTTGAATATGCTATCTAGGTTGGTCATAACTTTCCTTCCAAGGAGTAAACATATTTTAATTTCATGGCTGCAATCACCCTCCAATTAAAAATAATTACTTTAAAAAAAAAGAACCCTCTTGGCTTTTTGGCTCTTCTCTTGCAAGTCAGTCTTCTGTGTTCAATTCCCACTTTTGGAAACACCTAGAATGGCTTCTTTTATTCTGACTGAAGTCTGATGGATGCAGAGGGGAATAGTAGTGGATAGCAGTTCAGCTCAAAAGCTGAACTCAATCACAAACTTAGGGAGAAGGCTCAGGCTCCTGGGGAAACAAGCCCTTATAGGGACAATTGCCCTGTGTTGTTGTCCTAAGTGTAGCACAGGCATGGGTGCGGGTCTGAAGGGAGACAGGTGACAAGACAATTGTCAATGCAGTGGTCTGGATAAGATCACTGTCAAAGGCAGTGGTGGGTGATCAGAGAAAGGACTTGATGATCAATTAGATGTGAAAGATGAAGGAAAAGAGGAGCTGAGAAAGATCCCCTGGTGGCTGATTTTGCTTTCACCACATTTAGAGAGTCAACATCTCTCTATCCTTTAACATATAGTTAAAAAGCTACCTGCACCATGATATCCTCCAGTGGAAATTCTTTTTCCTGCCTCTGTGCTTTCCTAGCATTTTACCTTGTTGGTTTCAGCACCATACTTCTCTTATATTCTAAAAATTGCCTCTAAGAGGAGCTGGCATTACCAACCACTTACTATGTACCAGAAAGTATTAACCTGTTCATCATTTTGTCCTTCCAACAACCCTATAAGGTGGGAGCTATTACTATTCTCTGTTTTATAGATAAGGAAACTGAGTTGGGGAAGATTTAATGATGTGCACAAGGATACACAGCTAGTGAACTGCAGAACTAGAAATCGGTATGTCTTCAGGATTTATGCTCTTAATCATCACATCATATAAGTCTCTCTATAAAATATCTCTGGGCTTCCCTGGTGACTCAGACAGTAAAGAATCTGCCTGCAAAGCAGAACACCTGGGTTTGATCCCTGGGCAGGGAAGATTCCCTGGAGAAGGGAATGGCTACCCACTCCAGTATTCTTGCCTGGGGAATCTCATGGACAGAGGAGCCTGGCAGGCTACAGTCCATGGGGTTGCAAAGAGTCAGACACAATTGCTCAGTTAACTCACACACACATAGAATATCTCTGTGCACTGTATTTTGACTTTTCCTACAGAGGAACATTAAGGCTCCCAGGAAGCTAGTTTGGGTTATGAAGAAGCACAAACTCACAAGTTTCTAGAACACTCCAGACTTTTGCACACGCGGCTCCCTTGCCAAGAACATGTTTCCCACACTTAGCATAGTGGTCTCTGCTCATTCTTCAGTTCAGGTTTTTCATGTTACTCCCTGAATGAGATCCTCCCTGCCCTGCTAATCAACCACACCCTCCTCCCCTGTCCATTGTTCTCTGGCACCGAACTCCTCCTATCTCCTTCAGAGCACATTGTTCAAGTTATGTACTTATTTGTTTACCTGCATCTACCTTCCCCAACTAGACTAAAAAGTCCAAGAAAGCAGACACACACCACTGGTTGCTCAGGGCCCATTAGGGCACCTAGCACATAGTAGGAGCTCAATAAACGAGGAAGGATGGTGTCTTCTAACCGAAGTGGGTGAAGCCTATTCTCACTCTCATACATTGTTCAGAATTAATTCTGAGTGTGAATTAGATGGAAGAAGCAATCAGGCAGAAATTGAGAAATAGGAGTTTTCAAAAACACCCCAAATGAGAGATTGGAGGTACAAACTATTATGTATACAATAAGCTACAAGGATCTATTGTACAACACGTTTTATAATACCTATAAATGGAGAATGAACTTTAAATATTGTGGATCACTATATTTACATATATAATATATATCAACCATACTTCAATAAAAAGTAAATTTAAAAAATTATAGATAAATTTTTTTTTAAATAAAAACAAAAGGATTGGAAATGTCTTAAAGATAAGAAAAAATAATATTAACAAAGTGTTCTCAAAGAGAATAGTTCTGGTGAATCTATCAGTGAAATATATAATTTCCCTTACTTAGTCTGCTTGGCTTGTATTTGCTCCTGTTTTGCTATCACTTTCTTATCTCAGAAGAACCCCACCCACATCTCAGTTTGCCCCAGTCGTGGGTGCTTTTTCAAAAATTCCCTTCACACTCTGATTCAAGCCCTGGGTGAGATGCTGTGGAAAACCAAGATGTCAAAGTAAAAGGGTAAATTTCACGGTTAGTCATGAAGCCCCTGAATTTAACATCTGTTTGATTGCAAGTATAAATTTTGCAATTCTGAGACAAATGTTATGATGTTTAACCTGAAAGCTAATTATAGCAAGAAGGCTGTATGTTACCAAATGCTTGTCACTGAGTGAAGAAATTAGCATCCATGAGCCCTGATTCTGCTCCAGGATTATAGCACGTATCCACGGATCAGTTAACTTCCAAAATTATAAGATACCAACAGCTTTTGAGGGCTTCCCTAGTGGCTCAGTGCTAAAAAATCTGGTTGCCAATGCAGGAGACTCGTGTTCCATCCCTGGGTCAGGAAGATCCCCTGGAGGAGGGCATGGCACCCATTCCAGTGGGAAATCCTGGAAATCCCATGAAAAGAGGAGCCTGGCAGGGCTACAGTCCTTGGGGTCACAAAGAGTCCGATACAACTGGGTGACTCAACAACAACAATATTTTTTGAATTTTCAGCTCAAGAACTTTAATGTTTTAAATAATTCTGTTCTTTTGCATAATACATCCTATATTAGGAGCTATCCTCTAGCTAATAATAGTATAAAACCTGAAGTAGGAAAAGGACTTTTTAAAAAATTGTATAAGCAGATGAAAAAAATACTGATAAGATAGAAGGAAAAGCAGTTTGACAGATCTCTAGGGATTCTTGTTCAATCAACAAGTATTTGTCAGGAATGTGATCAGGTCAGAATATGCCACAGCTGAATTCATTTCCATGTTTCTCAAGCCTTTGGAAGCCCATTTTATAGACTAGAAAACTAAGGCATAGAGAAGCTGAGTACTTCAGAAGGTCATCTAGCACCTTCTGAGTAGCACCTTGCTACTCAGAGAGTAATCCTTGGACTGGTACCATTACCTGGGAGAATCTCATGGCCCCCAAGATCTACTGAATCAGAATCCATGTTTAAATAAGATTCCCCAGTGATTTGAATGCTCACTCAAGTTTGAGAAGCACCAGATTGGTAAACCATGCTGGAGGTAGCATTGCCATCCTGATCATTCAGCTTGATTAGACGGCCTCACCTTAAATCTTGGCTGAGATCTCACCTCCTTGGGGAAACGTCTCATGACTTTCTTAATTTCATTAGTTGTCCTTGCCATGTGATTTCAAAACACTCTATCCTTTCCCAGTGGTAGAAATTATAACATTTTATTGCCAAGCAGGGCAGACAGGTAATTCAATGGGCAATTACAATAAACTCAGTGAGGGTCAGAATCATATATGCCTGCCCCAGGGGCTTAAATGCTCACTGGATACCCCAAAGAGGGCCATGCATCAGAGATACCTTCTTTCCAAAAATGGTTTCATTGAAAAAGCACATCTCTGTATTTGAGATGACCATTTGGACCTGGTCTTTGAATGGTCTCCAGTTAAGGGCTTCAGGGCAAGCTGTAATACTGTCTCTTCCCTTTAGAGCCCTAGCCGGCCATTTATGAGGTCTAGTTAATGAAGTTCAGCAGATGGTAATTACCTTACATCAAAGGATTACCCCAATAAAATTCATTAATCAGGAAAGCACCTTTCCTATCATTTTCAGTCTAGTGGGCCCCACCTTTCCCCTGACTATCACAGTCCATAGGGCACACCCCCAGGAAACAAACAAGGAAGCCCTTCTCTGCCAGCTCTTCCTCAGTCTCTTGCCGATTTACAGAGTGGCACTGTCCCTTCCTGCTAAATAAACTGTGTTGTGGACTGGAAATGAATTGCTTAAATGATGTTTGAAATTCTGGGTACAACAGTATTTGCAGTCATCAGAGATCACCTTGTCAGTGGCTAATTCATTGGTTGTTGCAGAAGGTACAATCCTTGAGGAGGCAAGCAGATTGCAAATAACCTACACACACACACACACACACACACACACACACACGGTCATGGAAGGTGTGTGAATTGGCTTTGGAGGCTTTCCAACTCTTCTAAACAAAGTGGTCAGTCCAGCTGTGATAATTTTAAAGTTTCCCTAGGGTTAAGGCAGCTCAGGACTTAAGCTGAACTTATTTCCAAAGTCTCCTTCCCATGTTAGTCTGGTTCCTACAAAAAACATCTTGAAGACTGGAAAGCAAAAGGTACAAATGATGAAAAGGAAATGGAGACAGCCATGGTATGAAGTGTGAGCAACTTTACACCATCTCAGGAGACATAGGCTTGGTGGGGAGGGGGCAGTGGAACTAAAATTTCAGGTGAATATCTGTATTGAATAGTAGTGAGAAGTTCCTGAAGATAAGAGTTTAAAGAGTAAATTTGAGTGGTTCTAGGAGAAGGCGATGGCACCCCACTCCAGCAGTTTTGCCTGGAAAATCCCATGGATGGAGGAGCCTGGTGGGCTGCAGTCCATGGGGTCGCGAAGTGTCGGACACGACTGAGTGACTTCCCTTTCACTTTTCACTTTCATGCATTGGAGAAGGAAATGGCAACCCACTCCAGTGTTCTTGCCTGGAGAATCCCAGGGACAGGGGAGCCTGGTGGGCTTCCGTCTATGGGGTCGCACAGAGTCGGACACGACTGAAGCAACTTAGCAGCAGTAGCAGCAGCAAGAGATACTAATACCTAGGTGGGTTGTGAAACTACATTTCTAGAAATTCCTTTGGAAAAGAGTATTCTCTGGACTAGCTTAATTCTCTCTAGAGGCAATAGAATGGGTGGCCTAACATTTATAGGGATTTTTTTTTTTTTTTCAGTTCTGTGATTTTCCCTTTCTGGCAGTATATGAAGAGGTCATGATTTCTGTTGACCCCCTGCTTATCTGTCAAAATTCTTTGAAAGATTCATCTTCTACACAAAGCCTTTATGCACACATGCTAAGTCATTTCAGTTGTGTCTAACTCTTTGCATCCCTATGGACCATAGCCCACCAGCATTCTCTGTCCAAGGAATTCTCTAGGCAAGAATACTTCAGTGGGTTCCAATGCCCTCTTCCAGGACAAAGCCTTTATAAACAAGCTATTAATAAAAATAGATTTCAAAGTCTATTTTTTTCTGAAGGAAGAGAGAGCCACTGACATTTCATGAAGGCCTCCAAAGTGCCAGCTCAATCTAGGCTCCTTGGTTTATCTCAAGTCATCAAATCTTCATAGCAGCTGTGTGTATCTGTATATTCAATATATTTTGTTTATTTTATGTATTTTTCAGATGTGGAAATTTTAGAAAGATGAAATAATTTACCATATGGCTAAACAAATTAACTCAAATAATTAACTGTAAAACTCATATAATTAATTCTGAAACTCAATAATTTTTTCTTAATTCACACTGCTGCTAAACCTGCCCTTTGTTCTTGGCATGCAAGTAGACAGATATGCAGACAGACACACAAGATCTAGCCTCAACACTGAGCAAAATATAAAGATTTTTATTTATACCTGCATTAGATGAATATGTGTACATTCAGGACACAGAAGACACTGGTTTGATCCCTGGGTTAGGAAGATCCCCTGGAGTAGGAAATGGCAATCCACTCCAATTTTGCCTGGAAAATTCCATGGACAAAGGAGCCTGGTGGCCTGCAGTCCATGAGGTCGCAAAGAGTTAGACCTGATTGAGTGGCTAAGCATATGTGTGTGTGTGTGTGTGTGTATATGACACTGTAAATTCCTTAAGGAAAGGGAGCAACATTTTCACTTCTGTTCTCCCTCCCAGCAGGACCCTGGCTCTAGCACATACCATGCTTACACTCAGTAGACAATAGTACTTGTTTGATAACCAACTGAGGATGAGAGACCTATCTACTGAGTTTGCTTTTTCATCAGTCTTCAAAAATCCTGGCAAGGAAGCACACGAGAGAGTGTCCCATTTATAAAACAGAACCCACTACAGATGTCTTTCATTAGTCTGGCATCAAAACTACTCTTTTAGAAATTAAGTTTCCTAACTGGTACTCCAATTAAGAAAGACGAATATCCTAAAAGGAACCAGAGGTCTTTGTCAACAGCTAGGATATGGCTGGGCACTGTGACCTGGCCTTGTCCAAGTATTTTCAAAACGATGAGATTGTCACACAGGATGAGTCAGGACAGAACTAATGCCAGTGATGCAAGGCT
Organism: Bison bison bison; assembly: GCF_000754665.1. Lineage (NCBI taxonomy): Eukaryota > Metazoa > Chordata > Mammalia > Artiodactyla > Bovidae > Bison > Bison bison. The sequence continues at coordinate 2,872,231 of NW_011494882.1, forward strand.
GAGCTGTTTCTGGAATCTGAATTTTACATTGGCAACCTATGCTCTGTTTTGCATATCTTTCCGGGTTCTAACTGCAATTGACTATTAACTAGATTTTAAAATATTTTTCTTGTGTTATCACGTTAAACATTTTTGTTAGCCTGTCATGGATTTAAAGAAGTGTGTTAGTGTCTTAGCAAGAAGACACTAATATACAAAATAGGGTAAGTAAGAAGAATATTTTACAGGGACAGTTTAAGGGAAACTGACCACAGATGAAGCAGGAACCAGGATAGATTAGCAACCTTGGGGAGCAGATACTACTCTTGGCCTGAAGGGGCAAGAAGAAAGATGGGTCACTGGAGGAAATCTCTGGGTACAGAGGACCACTGTGACCTTCAAGTAGCAACAGGCAGCAACCGTAAAAGGGCTGAGCTGAGGAAATCAATACTTTGACCTCACTCTTCCACACTTTCATCTCTCCCATTGGTTGGACCCAACTCAGAAGGCAAGAGACTCCAAGTCCCATGACATCAGCCCCTACACGGGTCCAGCTGGTAACATTGTCACTCTCTCGTTTTTTCTAAAAACTATGGAAAATGCCAGTTGCCTCTCAAGATTACCCACAGTTTCCCCATCACCCTCTGCATGTGGGTGGCCTTGTCTGCTTTTGACAACAGGAATGCCCAGTTCTGAAATCAGTGTGGCCTGAACTGGTCATCCAGTCAACTCATTTTAGTTTTCTGTATCACTCAGCTCTGAAACGCGTGTGGGAAACCAACTAACCAACCAGCCACTTCTCTGGTTGATTGATTGCCAACTGCATACACAGTAGCTTCCTTGCTAACATTAATAACAAATCCTCCATTAGTCCATAGCCTTCTACCACTTTTAAAGATTCCCACGTATTTTCTTCTGTAAGTATCATAACAGCTCTGCGACATCACTGTGGCTCTTTACAGCAAGGAAACCAACTCTCAGGGAAGTGAAGTGACTTATGCAAGGTCACTTGGCAACACTGGAGCTGGAAACTGGGTCTTTGGGTCCCTAAATCGGCCCTTTCCCCATCTTGTCTCTATAATGTGAAGAAGAGAACTGCTATTTAAGACAGAAAGCACCTAAGGAAACTGCATACATTCAGACAGGGAATCTACCTCTGTAGTGACCTCTTTCTCTCACAGAGACTAGAGGGAGATAGAGAAGAAAGGTCACATTTCAAAACTTGTTTCTACTCTTCATTGCTGCTAAGAGGGTAGCACCTGGAGTGGAATGCCCAGGGCTTGGCAGGGCACAGTAATGAATCTAGCAGAGAGCAATTCATCTGCATTAAAAAGTGAGTAGAATTGAGTCTGAGGGTAAGAAATCAGAGTGCATCCGGGAAACAGAAAATAAGGAAGTCTAAAGCAAGATTTTTTTTTAATTTAATTTTATTTTTCGACTGTACTGGGTCTTTGTTGTAGCCTATGGGCTTAGTTGCCCTGTGGCCTGTGGGATTCTAGCTCCTCAACTGGGGATCCCAATCAAACCCGTACCCCTGCAATGGAAGGCGAAGTCTTAACCACTGGACCACCTGGCATGTCCTCTAAAGCAATATTTTGAAATTGCATTCAAGTACTGCACTTTGGACTCTTTTGTTGACTATGAGGGCTACTCCATTTCTTCTAAGGGATTCTTGCCCACAGTAGTAGAAATAAAGGTCATCTTAGTTAAATTCACCCATTCCAGTCCATTTTAGTTCACTGATTCCTAAAATATCAATGTTGACTCTTGCCATCTCCTGTTTGATTCCAATTTACCTTGATCCAGGTTTCTATGCCATATTGTCTTTACAGCACTGGACTTTACTTCCATCACCAGTCACATCAACAACTGGGCATTTTTTTCGCTTTGGTTCTGTCTCTTCAGTCTTTCTGGAGTTATTTCTCCACTGATCTCCAGTAGCATATTGGGCACCTACTGACCTGGGGAGTTCATCTTTCAGTGTCCTATCTTTTTGCCTTTTCATACTGTTAATGGGGTTTTCAAGGCAAGAATACTGAAGTAGTTTGCCATTCCCTTCTCCAGTGGACCAAGTTTTGTCAGAACTCTCCACCATGACCTGTCCGTCTTGGGTGGCCCTACATGGCATGGCTCATAGTTTCACTGAATTAGACAAGGCTGTG
>NW_011494882.1:2874471-2875878 GCF_000754665.1 Bison bison bison
AAGGGTATTCAGTGCTATTGGGTTGATCACTATTTTTAGGCCTTTTCAATCATTGGAGTTGAGCTTTTTAGTTAAGGATAAAATACATCAAAAGTGCATACCAATACTGGCAATTCAATTCCAGGATTCTATGAGTTTTTAACTTTACCTCCTTGATCTACTATCTGTATCTCATTCCTCCCTGGTTCTTAACAACACCAACATAGTTATCCTGAGGCTTTAATCCCATAATATATACACAACAGCCTCAAAATAATTATATTACCATCCACAGTAATTACCGAAAACAAAGATTTTTTTTATAACTCTCTATCTCTTTTTTGGCCTTAGTTTATATCCTCCTTGGGTGTCAATTTGTATGTTTCAAAGTCATTTAAAATGCCTTCTTTGTTATTATGTCAACAATTCCATGTACTATTAGGTTCTTGGAGTTTATTTTGGTTTTTATCTTTAGGGAAGTAATACACTTTTATTTCATAATTACACAATATTTACACGTCCCTAAGTCAAATTGACACACCATGGTACATTAGAGAAGTTCATCTTCTGTTTCCATACATTCTACCTTATTTCCTCCCCCTCCTGTGCATGACCATTAAAAACTTTCTTTGTTCTTCTCCTGCGTCTTAAAATATATGCAAACATACATATTTGCTCTCTTCCCTTTTTCTAGATGTTATGCATACTTAAAATAGACAATTTTTAAAGAACAGAATTAGGTTCACAGGAAAATCAAGTGGAAAGTAGAGTTGTCATATGCCCTCGATCCCCTCACATGTACAACCCCTTCCACTTCAACGTCCCCCACCAGAGTGACACGTTTGTTTCAATTGATGAACCTACATTAACACATCATTTTCACCAAAGTCCATAGTTTCCATTTAGTTTCACCCTTGATGACGTACAGTCTATGGGTTTGGACAAATGTATGATGACCTGCATTCATCATTATATTAATAGTGTCATTACAGAGTGGTGTCACTGCCCTAAAAAGTCTTCTGTGCCTATTCATCCTTCTACTTCTCAGACCAGATATGCATACATTTTCAATCTTTTTTTTAATACAATATCTTAGAGATCACTATAGGGTATTGAGATAGTCCTTATTTTGCTGTTACTTGTTTTTTATACCTACAGAGTACTCTGCAGTGTTGGCTGTACCATAAACTGTTTGATCTCTCTACATTAAATAGCTGTACTGTAAAATTGCATTGTATGTGTTAAAATCAGGTTTTTTTTCATGGGTTAAAATCTTTAATATATTTTCTCTTTTTACTGGGGTAACCCCCCCCTCCCCTGCATTCTTCTTCTTTTTTTTTTTTTTTTCCAACTTGTTTTCTCTCTCTCTCTCTCTCACACACACACACACACGTACACTCCAAGAAAGCCTGTGTATCATTTTGGTGG
>NW_011494882.1:2875978-2883740 GCF_000754665.1 Bison bison bison
TTCTCCACTGATCTCCAGTAGCATATTGGGCACCTACTGACCTGGGGAGTTCATCTTTCAGTGTCCTATCTTTTTGCCTTTTCATACTGTTAATGGGGTTTTCAAGGCAAGAATACTGAAGTAGTTTGCCATTCCCTTCTCCAGTGGACCAAGTTTTGTCAGAACTCTCCACCATGACCTGTCCGTCTTGGGTGGCCCTACATGGCATGGCTCATAGTTTCACTGAATTAGACAAGGCTGTGGTCCATGTGATCAGTTTGATTAGTTTTCTGTGATTGTGGTTTTCATTTTGTCTGCCCTCTGATGAATAAGGATAAGAAGCTTATGGAAGTATGTGGAGGATTTGCTAGTAACGAGACAGAAGTATTTATAAGAATAGGAAAGTCCATTGTTCAATTTGAAAATTGTTTAGAATTTTGGTACCATAATTCTTTTCTGAGCCTCAGACTTGAGCCTTATATGGTTGATGTTTTTGGAGAAATCAAGGGAGAAAAGCTGTGTGCCCTCACCTGGGCAGCCCGTGGACAGTGGCAAGGTAACTCATTCACTGGACTAATTCAAGAAAAAGGAGCTCCCAGATGGAAATGGTGGGGGGAAAGAGAAGAACCAGAGAAACTTTCCGTAACCCCAGAGTCCCCAGAGGATTTGGAGGCATAAGTATCACCACTTGTGCAATAGAGTTGAACAATGTTGTTGGTTCCCCAAACACTGACATTTGGGTTCTTGTTACATGTCTCCCAGCTGTCCCAACACAGTGGTTTGATTGTCCCAGAGGAATTCCTGGCTCCCAGGTGCCTACTTTTCAAGCTGTGAGCTTTCAAGACCTGTCTTCAAATTCCTGTCTGCCACTGGGTAACTTCAAGAAATCCTAGTTCCTGCTTCATACTCCTAATTCCAAAAGCCCTTTACACTGTGACTCCTGCAGTTATGGGAAGCTGTTTGTTTATTTATTTATAACTGCTCAGCCTCAGCTGACCTGGGCAGGGTTCCCAAACACTGATGGGAGTTGACCTGTTCTTACACAAAGACCACACATGTAAGCAGCCCCATTTCTGCTGATTTCCAGAAAGCACTGACTCTGCATGCTGGATGTGACCCCAGGATTCCACACTGTTCCAGGGGTGCTCACTGGCTACTTACCTGTCCTCTGCCCCGTTACAATGCTTACTTTTTGCACTGTTTATTTCTCCATTTGGTTAAGACCTTGTTGGCATCACAGAGGAACACACTGTACTCAGCAACATGTGAGCACAGAGTGGATGGTGAGATGAATGGTCTACCTGTGGGAGATGAAAATGGCCCCCAAAGATGTCCATGTCCTAATTCCTGAAACTATGTGACTGTGTTACCTTATGGAGTAAAAGGGACTTTGCAGGTGTGAATAAGTCGAGTCTGTCAAAATGGGGAGATTATTTTAGATTATCCATGTAGGCTGAATGTCATCACAAGGGTCCTTATAAGAGGGAGACAAGAGAATCAGTCAAAGAAGATGCAACGATGGAAGCAGAGGCAGAGAAGGACGAGTGGTAACACCACACTGCTGCCTTCGAAGACGGAGGGAGGGGCCCTGAGGCAAGGAATGCGGGCATTCACTCGGCTGGTAAAAACAAGGAAACAAATTCACCCCTAGAGCTTTCAGGAGAAACTCAGGCCTGCTGATAACCTTGATTTCAGTCCGGAGAAACTTAGTTTGGACTTTGACTTCAAGAACTATAAGATAATAAAGGTGTTGTTTTAAGCCACTAAAAAAAAATGAAAGTGAAAGTCACTCAGTCGTGTCTGACTCTTTGCAACTCCACGGACTATACAGGCTGGAATCTTCTTCAGGCTGGAATACTGGAGTGGGTAGCCTTTCCCTTCGCCAGGGGATCTTCCCCACCCACGGATCGAACCCAAGTCTCTTGAATTGCAGGCAGACTCTTTACCAGCTGAACCACAAAGGAAGCCCACTAGAATTTGTGGCAATTTGTTACAGGGCAATAGGAAACTAATAGACCACCTCAACAGAAAACAGAACCCTAAAGAAATAAAACATGGATCAGAATATAGTTTGTATTGTAACAGTAACCTATCATTAAAGAATAAACTGCAAAGTCAAAATAAAATGTATCCAAGTATCATCACCCTAAGGCAATAAGTCTGTCATTTGACCCTGTTCGTTTTCAATATTTGGCACTCCATATTCTTTAACTGTGGTTAAAATTAGAATACATGTGAAATGTTGTGATTGCTTAATCACAAACATACTTTTAAATTGCTACCAAGTCTTCATAATTATCATCTTACATTACTCCACAGTACTCCCCTGGGAGAATCTGCCATAACTTACCAAATATTTCCATGGCTGTTAAACATTTTGGCTGAAGCTAATGCTTTGCTCTAATAGCAAATGAGTTAAATGAGTGTAGATCATAGGTGAGCACAAGTTTTGGTGGTTGAGTAGCTGAACGGGCTTGGAAATAATAGTTCATGCCTTTGAGGTCTCACTGAAGAGTGAGACCAATAGCTGCTATCCTGGGGGTTGCTGTAAGACTTAAATGAGATACTAAATGTCTGGTGCTTCACATGATGCTGAGCACTTGGTGGATTCCCAATAAACAATGACTCGTGCTATTCCTTCCTTCAAATGGCAACCGTAATTTGATAACAACTTTTTGTTATCCAGGATACAAATGTCTCCAGTTGTTTCATAATTATTATCATTACTGAAACAAGTTGATAAGTCTCTTCTTAATGTACAGATTCTCCTTCTTCTTTTATTTATGTATTTACTTTCTTTGCAACTTATTAGTTGAAGAAAGAGGATCCTCTGTCCTAAAGAATGTCTCCCGGTCTGGTTTTGTTGACTGCATTGCTGTGATGTCATTCGACATATTCCAGTTTCCCCTGTATTTTCTGTAAATTGGAATCAGAACTGGAGGCTCTATCAGATTCAGATTGGATTCTTTCGATAAGAATACTTCATAGATGGTGCTGGGAACTTTCATGAGGAGGCCCATGAGGTCTGGTTGTCACTCTTTTTATGATGTCAGCCCCACTCATAATTTTCACTCAGATTATAAATTTTTTAGAAAATGTAAAATAATGATGTTTGAATTCCTTTTTTCATGTATTAGCTGAAATAATTCTATAAACTTCCTCTTATCAACTATTTGGTACTCTGAAGAACATTTTGTAAGGAAAAGTTAAGATAAATCTTCATTCTTTTCTACCAATTGTTTTAAAATGAGGTGGTTTCTAGTATCTGCTAATAGGAGCAATAAATTTTTAAAAATCATTATCATTATGAACTCATGAATTGTAGTTTATTGCAATAAAAGTCCTTACTGAGGCTCAAATTTTCCCATCTTTGACAAGTGAGATCCTTTTCAGATTGGGTCTTGTGTCTGTTCACAATATGACCCTTGTAATCTGACAGCATCCTTATTTTTCTAAGATATTCATACTTATATCTCAGACATTTCTTATCTAGACCTAGAGTCAGTCATTTCTTTAAGAGTCCTTTTGATACAAAAAGGTATTTAGAGATCATAATCTGGGGATGAAGGGTATTCAGTGCTATTGGGTTGATCACTATTTTTAGGCCTTTTCAATCATTGGAGTTGAGCTTTTTAGTTAAGGATAAAATACATCAAAAGTGCATACCAATACTGGCAATTCAATTCCAGGATTCTATGAGTTTTTAACTTTACCTCCTTGATCTACTATCTGTATCTCATTCCTCCCTGGTTCTTAACAACACCAACATAGTTATCCTGAGGCTTTAATCCCATAATATATACACAACAGCCTCAAAATAATTATATTACCATCCACAGTAATTACCGAAAACAAAGATTTTTTTTATAACTCTCTATCTCTTTTTTGGCCTTAGTTTATATCCTCCTTGGGTGTCAATTTGTATGTTTCAAAGTCATTTAAAATGCCTTCTTTGTTATTATGTCAACAATTCCATGTACTATTAGGTTCTTGGAGTTTATTTTGGTTTTTATCTTTAGGGAAGTAATACACTTTTATTTCATAATTACACAATATTTACACGTCCCTAAGTCAAATTGACACACCATGGTACATTAGAGAAGTTCATCTTCTGTTTCCATACATTCTACCTTATTTCCTCCCCCTCCTGTGCATGACCATTAAAAACTTTCTTTGTTCTTCTCCTGGCCCCAGCTTGTTACACAATGGATGCAGAGAGTTTAAAGAGAGCAAGCAGAGTGTATAAGACTTGAAATCAGCACACCATCGCGTCTGGTACATTCTATTGGCTAAAGCAGGGCTCAGGCACCGGGCTTTGTCTGGGAGCCACACGCAAGGTAGTGTAGGTGACCAGCAGAACCTATATGGATGTTCATGCAGGCAGCCCTCAAGCTATCCCTGGAGGCACCCAAATCAAAGGTCTGGGGTACAGGCAATTTGAGAATTAAGGTAGCCAGGCATTAAGAGCATCATGACCACAAGAGTATAAAACCAAGATTGGGAGCAGAAGGGGTGACTGGACATTGCCCACCAGACTGAATAATTAACAAGAGGAAGTTCAGATCCTGTCTGCTATTAGGATCCAACCTGATTTATTAGCCCAGTCACAAGAAAGGTGGCTTTTTCCCTATTGGCTAAAGCAAATCACAAGGCCAGCCCAGATGCAAGGAGTAGGGAAATAAACTCTACATTTGGATGGGAACAGCTATAATGTCACATTGCAGACAACATGGATACAGGAGAGGCGGGGAACTGGGGCCATTTTTATAAGGTCAAAGTTCATAGGAAGTACTGGAGGGCTATTTTCTCCCACATGACTGCAGTTCATTCAGTGTAAACAAGCTGTCCTCCATCTGGGCATTAATCTCTAGGAGTTATCATGAGTAAAACTTTAGGTAATAAATATTTGCATCTTATAGTGCCTGCAAGATGAATCATGCAGTTTATATCTCAACAACTCAACAAATTCAACCTGATTACCTGACATGTGTCTGAGAATTCCATTTTGCTTTGGAGCCAACCCAGCAGACTAAGTTCATAGGATGGTAGTATCGAAGTTGGATTTGATTTAGCTCCCCACAATTACTCTGGAGCCACTCCAAATTGATGCCTTTTCCAACTCTCCCAGAAACTTCTGGATTCTCATAGTCTGCTCGAGATAAAAGTGGGGATACTCCCCAGCTGGTGCAGTGGAGGGAGCTGTGCCCTGGAAGACAGGAGAGATGGGTTCTATCCCTGGGTCTGCCACTTCCTAGCTTTGGGTCATTGGATAATCATCATCTCTCTGAACCTCAGTTTCACATCCATAAAATGGAGAGAATAAGACCCACCTCATAGAGTCAAAGTGAGGATCCAGTGTAATATAACATTCTTTAATTTAATATAGTAAATGTAACTTCTTTCCTTTACTCCCAGATTTAATATTTGAGGACTGCTCTTAGCTGACAGGAGATGGGGAAGAAGATAGAGTGAATCTTCCCATGAATACCTCAGCCCTCTCAACCCATGAATACCTCAGCCCTCTCAAGGCACAGCTGCCAGGGCATTCCTTTGTTTAAGCATCTGGCTTGGGTATTGAATATTTTATAGGTCTAAGTAGTTATTCGAGCTTCCCTGGTAGCTCAGCTGCAATGCAGGAGACTCCGGTTCGATTCCTGGGACAGGAAGATCCCCTGGAGAAGGAATAGGCTACTCACACCAGTATTCTTGGTCTTCCCTGGTAGTTCAGATGGTAAAGAATCTGCCTGCAATGCAGGAGACCCGGGTTTGATTCCTGGGTTGGGAAAATCCCCTGGAGAAGGGAAAGGCTACCCACTCCAGTATTCTGGCCTGGAGAATCCCATGGACAGGGGAGCCCGGAAGGCTACAGTCCATGGGTAGCAGTTACTTAAGTAGTTACTTTAAGAAGGAGTCAGCAATGACACAATTCAGAGCAAAACTCTAAAGAACAGAGTACCCAGGCCAATGTCAAAGCTCGGGGTGGTGAGGCTGCCTCCTTGATCTGGATGGACTTTGTCTGCTTGTGTCTGCCCAGGGCCTCAGCTGCTGAGGCCTCTCCACTAGCCCCACCCTCATTGCTAATGCAGGTGTCAAGTAGCACAAGGAGAGCAAACTTGTTTGGTTTAACATCTGACTCATCACTCACTCATAACTTGACAGCCTTCTAAGCTAGTTTCAGACTTAATTAAAAAAAAAAAAAGCAAGTGGAGGGTGGAGTGGAAATAGGATTCTTTTATTAGAGAGCACTGTCCTCAGGGGTTATTTTCTTAAATGTTAATCCAGACCCTGCTTGCTATTCTATAGGTGCAGTGGAGGTAAAACTTCAGTTTGGGTTTGGCTGTTAACCCATTGCTGACTTACTCAGTGATGGCTCCTGGGGGACTGGTGTCAGGGCTGAGATGCTCCAAGAGCTGCCTATTGGGAGCTGAGGCCCCTGATTCTTCTCTCCGCGCTAAGGCCCTCTGCTATCATTTGCCCTGAAGACCAGGAAGCTTGCTTACAGGTAGAAAAAGCTGCCGGATTCCATACAACATCCCTGTGTCTGGCCACTGTCTGGCCATGGGTTTCTTCGGCAATTCAGTTTGCCCCAACATTTCTAGCCATTTGCATGCTGTGCATGGTGGCTACCCAGAATGCAAATGAAGTTTGAAAGCAAAAACACAAGCCCCAACAGTGGGATCGGCAAATTCAGGCTCACACGCCAAATCCAGCCTGTTGCCTGGTTTTGCACTGTTTTTTAATTAATAAGCTTTCTGTTTATAGTATTCGCAAGTTCACAGCATAATTGAGCAGAAGGCACAGAGATATTCTATCTATGCCTGTCCCTACACATGTGCAGGGCTTTCCAGGTGGCATTAGCAGTAAGGAACCTGCCTTCCAGTGCCGGAGACTTAAGAGACTCGAGTTCAGTCCCTCAGTTGGGAAGATCCCCTGGAGAAGGGCATGGCAACCCACTCCAATATTCTTTCCTGAAGAATCCCATGGACAGAGGAGACTGGTGAGCTACAGTCCATAGGGTTGCAAAGAGTCAGACACAACTGAAGAGATTTAGCACACACGCACGCTGGAGTGGGTACCTTGCCCTTCTCCAGGGGATCGTCCCAACCCAGGGATCGAACCCAGGTCTCCCACATAGCAAGCGTATTCTTTACCAGCTGAGCTACAAGGAAAGCCCCAATGAACCTATCTTGACACATAATTATCAGTCAAAGTTCATAGTCTACATTAGGGTTCACTCTTGGTGGTGTTCATTCTATGGCTTTTGACAAATGTATGATGATGGTATCCACCACTATAGTAGCATATAGAATAGTTTCACTGCCCAAAAAATCCTCTGAGCTCTGCCTATTCATCTTTCCTCCTTCCCTTCAACCACTTGGCAACCACTAATCTTTTAGCTGTCTCCATAATTTAGCCTTTTCCGCAATGTTGTATAGCTGGAATCATAAATATGTAGCTTTTTCAGATTTAATTTTTGCACTTAGTAATATGGATTGAAGTTTCCTTCGTGCCTTTTCATGGAACTTCCCTGGTGGCTTAGCGGTAAAGAATATGCCTGCCAATGTAGGAGATGCTGGTTCAATCCCTGGATTGGGAAGATCTCCTGGAGAAGGAAATAGCCCAACCCACTCCAGTATTCTCGCCTGGGAAATACCATGGACAGAGGCGCCTGGCTACAGGGGCTACAGTCCATGGGGTCACAAAGAGTCAGACATGACTTTGCAACTAAGCAATAACAACAACTACAACAATGCCTTTTCATGGCCTGATAGCTCCTTTCTTT
>NW_011494882.1:2883840-2891935 GCF_000754665.1 Bison bison bison
TTTTTTTTTTTTTTTTTAGTATTGAATCATATTCTGTTCTCTGGATATACCACAGTTTATCCATTGACCTATTGAAGGACATCATGGTTGCTCCCAAGCTTTGTCAGTTGTATATAAAGTCGCTATAAACATTTGCATCGAGTTTTTTGTGTCACCAAAAGTTTTCAGTTCATTTGGGTAAGTACCAAATAATGTGACTGCTGGAATGTATGGTAAGAATATGTTTAATGTTGTAAGAAAACCACCAAACTCTCTCCCAAACTGGCCATATTATTTTGTATTTTTTAAAACTTTTTTTATATTGGAGTATAGCCGATAAACAGTGTTGTGATGGTTTCAGGCGCACAGCAGATCAACTCTGGTTGTATTGTTTTGTATTCCCACCAGCAATACATGAGAGTTCCTGTTTCTCCTTATCCTCGTCAGCACTTGGTTTTGTCAGTATTTTGGATTTTGACCATTCTACTAGGTGTATAGTGGTATCTTATTACTTCAATTTGCAATATGATATGGCCTTATTGCTGTATACCTGAAACTAACACAACATTGTAAGTAAACTCTAAGCCAATTAAAACAAAATCTGAGGGAACTAGTTCATGCACAGGTGTTTGGAAACAATTGCTTGAAAAGGAAATGACAAATAACCTCTCAACAAGTCACCTCCACCTCCATTCCAATTTTACATGGACTCAGTGCCATGGTTAGAAACATCCTGAAGAACTCAGGTGCTCCAAAGACCTGCCCAAACTGCCCTGAGAGGGTGGCTTAGGGGCAATGGGACATGTGCCAACACAGCAAAGGGCCCTGAGAAATTGAGCAGAGGGCTGCAGTATAGTCCGTGTACAAGACCCACTACACGGTCAGGGACAGACCAACTCCATCTCCTTCTAGTCCTCCAATCCTGTGCACTAACCTCCTGACAGAAATTTTTAGTGTGAATTCCACCGCCCTTTGCCAGGGAAGGCAAAGGGCAGCTGCCTGCAGGTGCAATTTGCTCTCTGCATGTGGTCGTAAAACTCCATGAATAGAATTTCAAAGGCCTTGGGCGGGCACCGCCCAGGGACCCACCTTTCTCCAGAGCTTCTTAGCAGCCTGTGGAGTTCTCAGCATCTTCCCCACCCCACCCTCCATCAGGGCTCCCATTAGGAAAGCTGCTTTCATGACATCAGCGGTGATTAACTTGACCTAATTTCTCCTCGCCTGGCAGAGTCAAGAGCCCCTGTCCAAATGGAAACCTATTCTGTGGGCCTCAGCTCAGACATCTAAGAAGAAAACAAAAACCTGTGATTTATTCTGAGCAGGAGGGGAGAGTGGGGGGTGGGGTTGGGGAATGGCATGCAATTGATGGCCCAGGGTGATACTGCTCAGACCCCCGAAGAGATGAAGCAGGAGAGACCCAGCCCTTCCCACAGCCAGGCTCTCTGTGCTTGGGACTGGGGCTCCGGAAATGCCCTGCTCTCCCCACGGATTTGCTCCAGTTCAGTAGAGTGGGTAGAGTCTGTGACCTTTCCCTTGGAGATGGCAGCAGCTTCCTCCCTGTTACCCCGTTTGCTGCACTTACTCTGGAATTTGCCAGCTGCTTCTTTCTCACCTGTGGTTTCTCACACCCCACCAAGCTCCTCCAGCCTCTTTGTTCATAATTCTTCCCATAGTAGCCTTTCTTTTGCTTTGTCTGTCTAATGAACTCTTATCCATCCCTCAAGACTCCTTCCTCTCCACCAGTCAGAATTAATTTCATGCATACGATTCATTCCAGGGCTTTCAAAGTGTGGTCCCCAGACTAGAAGCACTGGTGTCATTTGGAAACATTATAAACGCTAATAATGCTCAGGCCTCTCAGCAGGAAACACAGAAGACACAGGTTCGATCCCTGGGTCAGGAAGAGCCCCTGGAAGGGGAAATGACACCCTGTTCCAATATTCTTGCCTGGGAAATCCCATGACTGGCTACAGTCCATGGGGTCACAAAGGGTTGGACACAACATAGCAACTAAACAACAACTCACGATTCCCAGGCAGGGTGAGTTGACTTGTCAGAACTTGCTCACCACTGGCCTGTGTGTGAAATAAGGGAAGAGCTGGGGGACTTTCCAAGTGGCTCTTTTATAAATTGATCACTGTCATGTTTCCATTTGACTCCCCCTGCTTTTTTGTTGTTGCTGTTGTTCCCTGGCACAGAGCTAGTGCTTTCATTCCTGATTTTAATTTTCATGATCTGATCAGAATGGGGAAAATTCTTCATGCGAGTGCGCGGATTCATCCTGCAAAGCCATGCTTGACAGCACCTCCTGTGTCCAGATGTCTCCCAGATGCTGAACGGAGTGGAGAGCAAGAAAGAGAAAGCCCCAGCCTCATGCAGGCCACATTCCAATGAATGCCTTTGATTTGTGTTAACAGCAGAGTGATGTGTTCCCAGTAAACAACATTTTGCCACCTATGAGAAATTATGTTTTCTACAAAGGTGAGCTATGGATGTATGGTTGATTGGGAGGTTTCTCTGAAAGATTGTCTAAGTTGTCCCTGAGGGCTGGAGTAGTCCATCCTAGTCCCTAGGGGCTGTAATACTCACCCCTAGGAGTCACTGTGTCTCTAGCATCTAGGGTGTGGTATTCACTGTTGGGCCACACTTGGCTGTAAGAGAATGTTCTACATCTGAGAAGTTCATCTAGGGGTGAGACATGAAACCAAGAGCCAACTCCTTCATCCTCTAGCATAATCCACCTGTTACTTGCTCTTCTAGAAAACTGTGCTTTCTCTTCAAATAATTTCATTTTTACAGAATTATTAATTCAACCTCTCTCTGTCTTCCTCTCTCTCTTTCTCTCCCTCCCTGATCTGTGAGCTCATCAGGGCAGGGCTTCCTTTGTCTTGCTCACTCCTTATCTCTAGAAGTTCATTTCGTGCCTGATACAGGGTGGCACTCTTAAAACTGGAGTCAGAGGTGAGATGGGGGAATAAATCCTGAGATCTTTCTTAGACCTCCAAAGCTTATGCATTTGATGTTTTTATTTTTGGGTAGATAAGCTTCGTTTTTGAGATTTATGGCCTAACGCAGCCCCTACCAATATTTTAAACACTATTATCTCAAGTTTTGGAGAAAATGTGTCTTATTATGAAGACTCACTGCCTTTTTCAGGAGTTTTCCTCAGAGCAGAACATTTGCATTCTTCTCCTGGCTCTCTGTCTAATTAACTAAGCAATCTTGAGTGAGTTCCCTTGCCTCACTGGCCTCTGACCTTTCTCCAGGAAGGAGTAGTTGATTGGTCTGTGTGATTCTGTAGGTCCCTGTAACTCTAAAAGGCCAACCGTATTCAGTTAACCAGTCACTTCTGCAGGGTTTCTGCACGAGATGTTATGGACAGTGGGAATTTGCCAGGAGTTGCTTTTCTGGAGCTAAGGATGATAAGTAGCCATAAAGTGTCACCACGAACTACCAGAATTGCCCACCCTGCCCTCCCCAGTGATTTTAGGGGAAGTGTCACCAACTGAAGTAGCTTTATGCTCTCCAGTTCTGCTGATGGGCAGGTTGTCAAGATAATTCTCCAGGCCTGCTGAGACCTTAGTCTTCCTCTCGTACAAGTTGGCCACTCAGATGTTTTCAGACTCATGACTGTTCTTTGATGCTCTACAAAGAGACTCCCTACAAGAGAAAACTTACTCTACAAGAGGACCTCCTCTTGCATGGTGTGTGTGTAGCTCTCCTCTAGACTTCGATTCTTCTGGACGTCTCCTGGAAGGGGTACAGTGATTCACGGACTATGCACACTGGCTGTCTAGTTTTCAAGCTGGGCTCATGACGTCCCTCTCCTAGTCCCTGCCCTAGGACTCACCAGCTCCATGTAGACCTGTCAGCACATTGATGGTTAAGATTCTGTTCCTCAGGAATTGTGCTTCAATTCAGCTATTCATTTACTTTGAATAAGATGCTATATAAGCATTTTCCATGCCAGAGTTTTCTCACCTGAAAAATGAGTTAAAAACAAACCTTGGTTTACGTATTTTATGAAAAGGCATTTGCTGCAAAAGTGCTTGGTCATGGTGGGGGGAGAAGGGACGACTCACACTGAACAGAGCGTCTTTTTCTCTTTCTTCTCCCTCTTTCTCTGCTTTCTCCACTCTTCTTCCTCTTTCTTCCTTTTCCTTCATCTACTTTGTTTTTTTCTAATGGGACACTGGAAACACACACACACACACACACAGGCAGAGAAGTGCTTAATCAATTTTTATAAAATGAATACCTGTGTAATTACCACCCAGGTTGAGAAACAAAATACAAAATCAGCTCTAGAAACTTCCCAAGTGCTCTTTCCAATAGTAAGTTCTTCCATCATCCTAGAGGTAAACGTAACCCCCAATTTGATCACTTTTATTTGTTCAAAGGCCAGACACAGATTTCATTACTGATTCCATAGACGTCTTCATTCAACAATAATACTAGCTAAAACCTGTGCAGTGCTTCTTGTGTGCCAGGAGAGGTTTAGAGTGCTGGACACAAACCAATTCTTTTCACCCCTACAACAACCTTATCAGGTAGGTGTTATGGTTGCCACCTGGGTTGTATAGATGGGAAAACTGAGGCACTTACACAGCTAGTAAGGAGCCTGGACTTGAACCCAGATAGTCTGGCTCCCAAGATGACATTCCTAGCAACTGTACTGCTTCTCATTAAAAGGGATTTGGAAGCTGTGCTGAAAAGTTCTTTCTGATACCTATAAAGTCTCTTTCATAGATATATAAGAAATGTGAATATTGTAGGCTTAGGACAAAGGCAATCAACCCTGCTTCCATCTTTGCAGTGAAACTACTTTAGCTCTGCATGTGTCTGCTTTCTGAATATTATACTCTTCTCAAGATTCAGTTGACTAGTAACGCCTTTGGTGGTCTCTTCCAATACAGATGGAACCAAAATTCCCAGTACCTGTGACAGCTGGTTAGTTTTCTGTGATTGTGGTTTTCAGTCTGTCTGCCCTCTGATGGAGGAGAATAAGAAGCTTATGGAAGTTTCCTGATGGGAGAGACTGACTAAGGGGGAAACTGGGTCTTGTTCTGATGGGCCATGCTCAGTAAATCTTTAATCCAATTTTCTGCCAATGGGCAGGACTGTGTTCCCTCCCTGTTATTTGAGAATGCTCAAACTAGCACAATTGCATTCATCTCACACACTAGAAAAGTAATGAACAAGATCCAGTTTCCCCCTCAGTCAGTCTCTCCCATCAGGAAGCTTCCATGAGCCTCTTATCCTTCTCCATCGGAGCGCAGAGAGACTGAAAACCACAATCACAGAAAACTAACCAATCTGATCACATGGACCACAGCATTATTTAACTCAGTGAAGCTATGAGCCATGCTGTGTGGGGCTACCCAAGACAGACAGGTGATAATGGAGATTTCTGACAAAATGTGGTCCACTGGAGAAGGAAATGGCAAACCACTTTAGTATTCTTGCCTTGGGAACCCCATGAACAGTATGAAAAGGCAAAAAGATAGGACACTGAAAGAACTCCTCAGGTCGGTAGGTGCCCAATATGCTACTGGATAAGAGTGGAGAAGTAACTCCAGAAAGAATGAGGAGACAGAGTCAAAGCAAAACCAACACCCAGTTGTGTATGTGACTGGTGTTAGAAGTAAAGTCTGATGCTGTAAAGAGTTATATTGCATAGGAACCTGGAATGTTAGGTCCATGAATCAAGGCAAATTGGAAGTGGTCAAACAGGAGATGGCAAGGGTGAACGTTGACATTTTAGGAATCAGCAAACTAAAATGGACTGGAATGGGTGAATTTAACTCAAATGACCATCATATCTACTACTGTGGGCAAGAATCCCTTAGAAGAAATGGAGTAGCCATTCTGGTGATCCAAAGAGTCCGAAATGTAGTACTTGGATAAAATCTCAAAAACGACAGAATGATCTCTGTTCGTTTCCAGGGCAAACCATTCAATATCACAGTAATCCAAGACTGTGTCCCAACCAGAAATACTGAAGAAGCTGAATTTGAACGGTTCTATGAAGACCTACAACCTTTTAGAACTAACACCTAAAAAAGATGTCCTTTTCATTATAGGGGACTGGAATGCAAAAGTAGGAAGTCAAGAAACACCTGGAGTAACAGGCAAATTTGGCCTTAGAGTACAGAATGAAGCAGGGCAAAGGCTAATAGAGTTTTGCCAAGAGAACACACTGGTCATAGCAAATACCCTCTTTCAACAACACAAGAGAAGACTCTACACGTGGACATTACCAGATGGTCAACACCGAAATCAGATTGACTATATTCTTTGCAGCCCAAGATGGAGAAGCTCTATATAGTCAGCAAAAACAAGACCAGGAGCTGACTGTGGCTCAGATCATGAACTCCTTATTGCCAAATTCAGACTTAAATTGAAGAAAGTAGGGAAAACCACTAGACCATTCAGGTATGACCTAAATCAAATCCCTTATGATTATACAGTGGAAGTGAGAAATAGATTTAAGGGACTAGATCTGATAGATAGAGTGCCTGATGAACTATGGACTGAGGTTCGTGACACTGTACAAGAGACAGGGGTCAAGACTATCCCCATGGAAAAGACATACGAGAAAGCAAAATGGCTGTCTGGGGAGGCCTTACAAATAGCTGTGAAAAGCAAAGGAGAAAAGGAAAGATATACCCATTTGAATGCAGAGTTCCAAAGACTAGCAAGGAGAGATAAGAAAGTCTTCCTCAGTGATCAGTGCAAAGAAATAGAGGAAAACAATAGAATGGGAAAGACTAGAGATCTCTTTAAGAAAATTAGAGATACCAAGGGAACATTTCATGCAAAGATGGGCTCGATAAAAGACAGAAATGGTATGAACCTAACAGAAGCAGAAGATATTCAGAAGAGGTGGCAAGAATACACAGAACAACTATGCAAAAAAGATCTTCATGACCCAGATAATCACGATGGTATGATCACTCACCCAGAGCCAGACATCCTGGAATGAGAAGTCAAGTGGACCTTACTTGACTTCACTGACAAACAAAGCATCACTATGAACAAAGCTAGTGGAGGTGATGGAATTCCAGTTGAGCTATTTCAAATCCTAAAAGATGATGGTGTGAACGTGCTGCACTCAATATGCCAGCAAATTTGGAAAAGTCAGCAGTGGCCACAGGACTGGAAAAGGTCAGTTTTCATTCCAATCCCAAAGAAAGGCAATGCCGAAGAATGCTCAAACTACCACACAATTGACTCATCTCACACGCTAGTAAAGGAATGGTCAAAATTCTCCTAGCCAGGCTTCAACAGTACATGAATCATGAACTTCCAGATGTTCAAACTAGATTTAGAAAAGGCAGAGGAACTAGAGATCAAATTGCCAACATCTGCTGGGTCATCAAAAAAGCAAGAGAGTTCCAGAAATACATCTATTTCTGCTTTCTTAACTATGCCAAAGCCTTTGACTGTGTGGATCACCACAAACTGTGGAAAATTCTGAAAGAGATGGGAATACCAGACCACCTGACCTGCCTCTTGAGAAATCTGTATGCAGGTCAGGAAGCAACAGTTATAACTGGACATGGAACAACAGACTGGTTCCAAATAAGGAAAGGAGTACGTCAAAGCTCTATATTGTCACCCTGCTTATTCAACTTATATGAAGAGTACATCATGAGAAACGCTGGGCTGGATGAAGCACAAGCTGGAATCAAGATTGCTGGGATAAATATCAATATCTCAGATATGCAGATGACACCACCCTTGTGGTAGAAAGTGAAGAACCAAGGAGCCTCTTGATGAAAGTGAAAGAGGAGAGTGAAAAAGTTGGCTTACAGCTCAACATTCAGAAAACTAAGATCATGGCATCTGGTCCCATTACTTCATGGCAAATAAATGGGGAAACAGTGGAAACAGAGAGAGACTTTATTTGGGGGGGCTCCAAAATCACTGCAGATGGTGACTTCAGCCATGAAATTAGAAGATGCTTGCTCCTTGGAAGAAAAGCTATGACCAACCTAGACAGCATATTAAAAAGCAGAGACCTTACTTTGCCAACAAAGGTCCATCTAGTCAAGGCTATGGTTTTTCCAGTAGTTATGTATGGATGTGAGAGTTGGAATATAAAGAAAGCTGA